>NW_026606071.1:42757500-43264181 GCF_029834395.1 Sorex fumeus | reverse complement strand
CGCCCCTCTGCTGCCGTTGGGCCAGCGCCCCGCGCCAGCCAGGGTCCGCGTGCGCGTCTCCCCGCAGCACTACGGCGGCGCGCGCGGCTCTCGGGGCTTTACGGCGGCGGCGGCGCCCGGCGCCCGCTGCCGGCCGCGAACATGGCGGCCGAGATCCACTCGCGGCCGCAGAGCAGCCGCCCGGGGCTGCTGAGCAAGATCGAGGGCCACCAGGACGCCGTCACGGCCGCGCTGCTCATCCCGCAGGAGGACGGCGTCATCACGGCCAGCGAGGACAGGTGGGCCGGGCCCCGCGGGGTGGGCGTGTGCGGGGGGGCCGCGGCCGCCACCCGCGCCGCGAGGGCGCGTCCCGGGACCCCCCCGCCGCCGGGCCCCGCGGCGCCCTCGCGCCCCGAGGGGGGTCCCGCGGGGCCGGACCCCCGCCCCTTCTCGGGACCCCCCGGCCCGGACCCCTGTCCCCAGCCGCGGGACCCCTCGGGCCTGACCCTCAGTCCAGCCTCTTGTACCCCCTGGACAGGACCCCCGCCCCACGCCGGACCCCCGGGTCGGACCCCAATTCCTTCTCCGGACCCCCGGGCCGGACCCCCGTCCCTTCTCCGGACCCCCAGGTCCGAATCCCCGCCCCCCGCCGGACTCCCCGGGCCGGACCCCCGCCCCGCCCCGGGCCGGACCCCTGTCCCCAGCCGCGGGACCCCTCGGGCCTGACCCTCAGTCCAGCCTCTGGTACCTCCTGGGCTGGACCCCCCGACCCCCGCCGCCGGACCCCCGGGCCGAACCCGCGTCTCTTCTCCGGACCCCGGGTCCGAATTCCCCGTCCCCCGCCGGACCTCCCGGGCCGGACCCCCGCCCCCTGCCGGACCCCTCGAGTTGGACTTCCCCGTCTCCTGCCGCGCCCCTCGGGCCGGACCCTCGTCCTCTGCGGGACCCCCCGGGCCGGACCCCCACTCCCCGCCAGACCCCTCGGCCGAACTCCCCCGTCCCCTGCGGCACCCCTCGGACCGAACCCCAGTCCCGCCTCCGCACCCCTCGGGCCGGACCCCCGCCGCACCCCGTCCCTTAGACGCGGTCCCGCTGCGTTCTCAGTCCCAGGCTTCTCCGGGACCCCCGCCCCTCCCCCCGCTGCAACCCCTGGGGTCCCGCCCCCCTACCCCCCACTGTAGCAGGGGGAACCTGAGCCCCGGTTCCTGTAAGACCCTCCCTCCTTGCGTCCCTCCACTTCTGGGGTCCCCCGTCCCCTTCTGTGCCCCGGTCCCACCGTGTCCCTCCAGTTCAGGTAGGACCCTTTTTTGGGCCACTTCATCCAGGACCCCCGCCCACCTGTGCCCCACAGAGAGATTAAAACTAGGGACTGTCTGAGCCCCCGAGTTCCCAGGCGCCCTCCGGGAGGGAGCCGGGGTGAGCGCGGAGGGTCCCCAGGGGTCCTGCTACCAGGATTCCCTTATTGCAGACAGACCCCCCGGGACTGCCAACGCCCCCCACCCCCCAGGGCTTTGCTCCTGGGCTCACACCAGCCCTGAGCCGCTGTTATTTTTCCACCACAGCTAGGATCACCTGAACTCATTGTTTACTAAGTATAAGTCAGGTGGTTTGATTATGGTTTTTTTTTTTTAAGAAAACGACTCGTTTTGGGGGAAAAACTCATCCACTTTTATTTTAAAGACACTGTCTTCATCAATCAGCCTAATCAGTGGCTGAATAAATAGCAGTACTCCTACATAAAAAAAAAAAAATAAAACTGTCTTCAGCGGAAAGGAGAAATCAGTGTTAGTTGCTGTAAAGAACGAAACTGAATCACTAAACACGTTGGTCTGTGTGCATGCATGCAGTGTCCTCTGCAGCCCAATTCTCACCCCCCCCTTTGGGACACCCCCTCCAGCCCTCCTGGAGAGAGAGACAGAAACAGAGACAGAGACAGAGAGATTAAAACTTTAAGCTCCCTAAACGGCCCCAAACATTAGAAAGATTAAAAAGGCTGGTGAGTTGTATCGGGTCGACTGGGCGGAAGTAGCTGTTAGTTTTTGAATGAGAAACTCTTATTTCCTGGCTTCCCGGAGAGCCCTGTTGCCAGGTGATTTTGCAAACCCCCCTCTGCTGTGTTGTCAGCCCAAGACTGGGCCCCACTGCTTGAAGTCCTGAGGATGGAGGAGGATGGGAGCCCCCAGTTCCTGGGACCATGGCATTTGCATTTGAGGGAGTTACTTAGCATCCTGGGCGTGGGGTAGGTCTCCGATGGTGAGTGTGTGAGCCAGAGGGAGAAAGGGGGGGGGGGGGGCGGCCCCTTGCCTCCCCCCCCAAAGGACAGGGCTCAGAGTGATGCCACTTGCCTACTGAGTGGATGAGACACAGGCAACATTTTCCTGTAGCTTGCTTTCTTCTGCAGAGTATCTTATTCATGACTCATGCGTGTCCGGTGAGTTGCTGAACCTTTGAGGGCCTTGGCGGGGGAGTGTCGCTGATCAGTGTTTTTGGGGAAAGCGATTACTTAGCAGAGCCCGGGCCAGAATGTTCTGGGCAGCCTGAGGTCAGCTCCTTTTCCGCAGGGCCCTGGCAGGCCAGCGGGCCAGGTGAGGGCGGGGTGCCTGCGGGACTCCCCGCCGGGAGGCGGGCAGCCTTGTTATAGCAGGTCCCTCCCACTCAGGAGATAGGATAGTGGGTCCTTTGGGTGCGGGGGTAGAAAAGGGGACATTTTGGTTTGTTTCCATCACCGTAAATCTGGGCGATGCTTCGCAGTCTTCCTGGATTCTGTGTGTTTAGAAATGCCGTATTTATCCAGCGCCGGGCCCGAGGATCAAAGCACAATGCCGCCCTCATATAACTTATGATTCACTGATTTATCATTATTTTTTTTTATGGCCTCTGACCTAGAACCAGCATGTAGAAGAAACAACACTAACCGCCCTAATTCCTCAGGCAAGCATTTATTGGAGACTTGCTGTATGCCCGGCCCTGCTCGACCTGATAGTGCTCTCTGCTCAGGGGTCACTGTTCCAGGCCAGAGCTGGCCTTGTGTGTCAGGGGTCACCCCCTGGGCAGCGCGGGTCCCGGTTGGAGGAGTGGACTGCATGGACGAAGGAGTGGCTGTTGCTGGGTGACCCTGTTGGAGGGTGGGGGGGTGCCCACAGAGTAGGCCCTGGGGGATGGCAGGCCCAGGGCCCCGTGTGCAAAGGCCCCCTGTGCTGCTCTCTGGGGCTCTGGGACTTCGTCATCCAGGCTGTGTGTGAGTCACCAGTCAGAGAGCTCAGAGGCTGAATCAGAATCTGTCTGTTAGCTCCCGGCGCTGCCTGGAATGATCCCTGAGTGCAGAGCCGTGAGTAAGGCCTGAGCACAGAGCCTGGAGTGAGCCCTGAGCACAGAGCTGGGAGTGATCATTGAGCACTAAGTCATGAGTAAGCCCCGAGCACAGCCTGGAGTGATCCCTGAGCACAGAGCCGAGAGTAAGCCCTGAGCACAGAGCCGGAATTGAGCCCTGAGCACGGAGCCAGGAGTAAGCCCTGGGCACAGCCAGGCATAGCCCCAAAATGGACTTTCCCAGGGGCCAAAGAGATGGTTGCAGGGGAGGCGCTTGCCTCTTACACCCCTCCCCGACCCCAGTTTGGTTCCCAAGTGCCACCGGTTGGGGGGTGCCAGGGAATGTCGGGGTCACGCAGTATCCTGCATCGTCTCCATGGAAAGTCGCAGTGAACGCGAGGGTTCGGGCCGGGTTTGGGCCAGGACTTTGACTTCCTCCCGGCCGGGTCTGCCACACACCAGTTTCCTCCCGCGGGGGAAATGGGGTCTGGGCAGTACCCGGGAGGAGCTGCTCAGGGCCGGTGAGAAATAGTGGGGTGCAACCTTGGTGTGGCCCTGTGCCCCCCCCAATCAGCATTTTCAAAACATGAAAAACAGACCTGGGGCAGGCTGGGGAGCTGGCCCCGGCCTGGATGCCCGCCCCCCGCCCCCACCCCTGCAGGTGACCCTGGTACCCCTCACTGCTGACCCATCTAGCCTGGCTGGCCAGACATCACTCAGAGTGACCCCCGACACTGCCAGGGACCTCCCTCCCCCCCCCAAGAAACGGGCCTTTCCCTATTCCATCCCACCGGGGCCTCAGTGCCCTGCAAAGTCGCCCTGGTCACCGAGAGTGGGGTCCAGTGGCGGGGGGGGGAGGGGCGGATGCTCCTTAGAACTGCTGCCAAGTGGGGCGCCCAGCCAGGGGCATCCAGGCAGGGAATGAAGGGCGGCAGCGGCTTGGGGCTGAGCCGGGCTCCGTGGGAGCTTCCCTGGCCTCCTAGGAGAACCCAGGTTCGCCCCTGGGTGTGTGTGTGGGGGGGGGGGGGAGTGCAAGGTGTCCACCCTCCAGATGCCGATTCTGGGCCCGGGCTGTGGCCCCAGGGTTGGCCTGGCTGCCAGGGTTATGTTGCGGGTGGCAGAGGCATGCTTGGGGCGGGCTGGGGGGGACAAGCGTTCCTGGGAGTCCTCTGGGTGACCCCCACAGAGAATGCCATTTGCTGTGCCTTTTCTTTGCTCAGTTTCTGAGGTCCCCGGGGCTGTTCCCAGACACCCAGCTCCTCTCCCAGTGAAAGCAAACGCTCCGCAGGGCAGAGGCAAATCCAGATCAGTTCCCTAAAGAGGATTCAGCTGGATGAGGGGGTCCTACTGCACCCCCCCTCCCCGGGGTGCCTGCCGGGAAGACTCCACTGAGCCTGGCAGGGCTCTTGCCGGCATTCAGGGCTGCGTTCACCCGTCCCCCCCTGTCAGCTCATAGAGATAGCACTGCCTCCGTCTCCCCGGGACCCCGGGGACTCCCAGGAGTAGGGCCTCTAGTCACACTGTTGCTTCAGGGCCACGCGGCAGATGGAGTCACCCGCTGTAACCCCCTCGGCCTGGGCCAGCCTGCCTGACTGGGGATCTGAGCGCGCAGCGGGAAGGAATGGAAAAATGTGGTTTTTTTTAAATCCTTGACCTTGATAAAGGATTGGGATGTATGGGGGCGGGGGGATGTCCCCGCCTCAGTAGTAATGTTTCAGAGCTGGGACTCCAGCCATCTTCCTGCTAGCTGGAGAGCCGGAAAATGAAACTCTACTGTAGAAGAGGGGGAGAAGGAGGGAGGGAGGGAGAAGGAGGGAGGGAGGGAGAAAGAGGAGAGAAAGAGAGAGGGGTGAGAGAAAGAGAGAGGAGACAGGAGGAAGGGGAGGAGGAGGAGGAGGAGGAGGAGGAGGAGGAAGAGGAAGGTAGGAGAGAAACAGGGACCATTTCCGTCATAATCTGGTTTTCTGGCTTTTTGATCCGGAGCACTGGAGCACTGTCCTCCCATTGCTCATCCATTTGCTGGAGTGTGCCCAGTAGCGTCTCCATCGTGAGACTTGTGGTTACTGTGTTCGGCATATCGAATACGCCATGGGTAGCTTGCCAGGCTTTGCCATACAGGTGAAATACTCTCAGTAGCTTGCCAGGCTCTCCGAGAGGGGTGGAGGAATCGAACTCGGGTCGGCCGTGTGGGCCGCGTGCAAGGCAAATGCCCTACCCGCTGTGCTATCGCTCCAGCCCGGCTTTTTGATCATCTGTATCAAAACACTGGTTGAAGGGTAGACTTGTGAAAAGGTGAAAATGCAAAGCAGAACGTTTTATAAATTGGAAGGGCAGGAGACATTGGTGGTGGGAAATGTGCACTGGTGAAGGGAAGGGTGTTGGGACATTGTGCGACTGAAACCCAATCAGGAACAACTTTGTAATTGTGTCTCTCATGGAGTTGTGACTCAATTAAAAAAAAAAACTTTAAAAAGTTATTTAAATAGGAAAAGGCTGTGGCCTGCTGCCCTCGTTTTTTGGAAGCCGAGTTTGGAGGTGTCCTGGGGACCTGTAGGCTGAGAGCGCCTTCTGCAAGAACTTCCCTTCTGCCTGGCCTCGGAGAGCAACCCGCATCTGTTTGAAAATCTGTTGGGATGTGGGCCAGGGGGAGGCACTCGCCCTGCGCGCAGCTGGACCGGGTTTGATCCCCACCCCCCTACCCAGTCAGTGCCCGCTGGCCCGGAAGTGATCCCTGAGCACAGAGCCAGGAGGAAGTCCTGAGCCCCTCTGGGGTGGCCCCCAACCCAAAAACAGAAGAAAGAAAATTGCTGGGATTCTGGCCTTTGGCCGACATGTAGTAGAGACGGCAGAATGTGTGTGTGTGTGTGTGGGGGGGGGGGGGGGGGGCGGGACTCATACCTGTAGCTCCTGCCTGTGCTCAGGGGACCACAGAGGGCGACAACAATGAGGCTGGGGTCTCCTGCCCAGAGAGCATGTACTCAGCCCACTGACACTCGCTGGACCAGGAAAAATGACTTCTAAGACTTTTTTTTTCCTTTTTGGGTCACACCTGGCAATGCTCAGGGGTTCCTCCTGGCTCTGCCCTCGAGAATTACTCCTGGTGGTGCTCAGGGGACCATATGGGATGCTGGAATTCGAACCCGGGTCAGCTGCGTGCAAGGCAAACGCCCTACCCATTGTGCTATCACTCCAGCCCATATGACTTTTTTTTCCCCCTTTTGGGTCAAACCTGGCGATGCTCTGGGGTTACTTCTGGCTCTGCACTCAGGAATCACTCCTGGCACTGCTCAGGGGGACCATATGGGATGCTGGGGATCGAACTCAGTCGGCCGAGTGCAAGACAAACGTGCTACCTGCCGTACTATTGCTCTAGCCCCTTCTAAGACATTTTTGGTAGCATCAGCTCTTTCTTTTGGGGAGGTAGGGGTGTGAGGGTGTGGGGGTGTGGGGGTAGGGTGTCTCCCCAGACTATTTTGCTATTTTAGTATATTCCCGCGAAGCATTCATAAACATAGTAGAATGTTGTGGGAGTTTTTTTTTTCTTTTCTTTTTTTTTTTTTTGAGGGGGGATATAGATTATATATTCAGTAACCGTGTGGAAACAATTTTGACTGAAGGACTTGATTTTGAAGTGTTACATGGGGCGGAGCGAGGTGGAGGGGGCGGGATCTGGCAGAGCTGGGAGTTAGTTTATACAGAAAAAACCCGGGTTCGAAACAGCGTGTGTGTTCGTTGTCTTGGCCTTCCTAAAAGTAGACGCTTTCATTTGTATTGTGCAATAGACGTGGCAGACAGGAAGCCTGGGTGTGAGTGGTCTTGTTCTCTGTTGTTGGAGGGGCCCCTGTGTTCCCCCCCCCCCCCCCGTTATCTGAGGGGAGAGTAGGTTCTGGGTCCAGGATGCCTGAGTCTGAACCCTGGCCATAGGACTGGGGGTGCTGATCACTGCCCCCTCCCCCCATCTTTTCTCTCTCATTCTTTTTTTCTTTATTTTTTAATTTTTATTGAATCACTGTGAGATACGCTTACAAAGTTTTCATGTTTGAGTTTCAGTCATACAATGATCCAACACCCATCCAATGGCCCCAGTATTCCCATAGCCATCCCAGCCCTCCCCTGCCTCCATGGCAGACAATTTCCCACAGGCTCTCTCTCTACTTTTGGGCACGATGGTTTGCAATACAGAGACCGAGAGGCCATCACGTTTGGTCCTTTATCTACTTTCAGCACACACCTCCCATCCCGAGCGATCCCTCCAACCATCATTGACTTAGTCATCCCTTCTCTATTCCAGCTGCCTTCTCCCCCCAGCTCATGAGGCCGGCGTCCAACCATGGAGCAGTCTTCCTGGCCCTTGTGTCTACTGTCCTGGGGGGGGGGGGTCAGTCTCATATTATGTTATTTTTATATTTCACAAATGAGTCCAGTCATTCTCTGTCAGTCCTTCTTTCTCTGACTCGTTTCACTTACCTCTCTCATTCTTTGTTTTATTATTATTTTTTTGTGGGGGGGGAGGGGTCACGGCGGGCGGTGCTCAGGGCTTCCTCCTGGCTCAGGGGACCATCTGAGTTGCTGAGGGACCAAGCCTGGTCGGTCCCCGCTGTACTGTCGCTCCAGCCCAGCCAAGCGGCGAGAACGCTCATGTCCCCTCACTAGGCTCGCAGCGGTGCTAGGTCAGTGCACGTGCAGGCCACAGAAGCCTCTGAAAGGGGCTTCTTATTTTCCGTCTCATGGACTTGCCGATGGGTTGGAGCGATAGCACAGCGGGTAAGCATTTGCCTTGCGTGTGGCCAGCCTGGCCGACCCAGGTTCGATTCCTCCACCCCTCTCGGAGAGCCCGGCAAGCTACCAAGAGTATCTCGCCCGCAAGGCAAAGTCCTTCTCTAAGAGATCACTAATATGTTGTTAAAGGTTGAGTCTGGTGTGCTTTACATATATAGATACAGATATATCTTTATCTATATGTTTGTAAAAAAAAATGTATATTTCCCTCTAAGATTGGTTGCCTCCTATTTTGAACCCTATCTAAACTAGTGCGGTAATCTTGGATGTGTGGGGTAGGGTGTGTGGTTTGAAGCATTCGCAGCCTCGAGATCCAGGAATAGATTTATTCATGGGTGAGGCTGGCCTGAGTGTGTGGAGAGCGACTGGGAGCATGCCGGGGGCTGGGTTGCGGAGGTTTTCGGTTGCTGGAGCTGGGTCCCTTGGCGCGGGGAGGGGGTCTCACCCGCATTCCCAGCTATTATTGTCATACTGGTCCCTGAACTATCTTACCTAACCTCTGACCCCCCACACACACTTGCGGTGTAGGAGAGAGAGAGAGACAGAGAGAGACAGAGGAATAGAGAGACAGAGAGAGGAGAGAGAGAGAGAGAGAGACAGACAGACAGACAGACAGGCTGGGGTCGGGGATGGGGCGTGATGGGAGGGATCCTGGGGACATTGGTGGTGGGAAATACACACCGGTGGAGGGATGGGTGTTGCGCGTTGCAACACTGGATGACTGAAACCTAGCATGAACTTTGTAAGGGTCTATCTCACAGTGATTCCATTTAAAAAACTAAAACACACACACACACGCACACACACACACAACAACAGGCACGGTAGCATTGTAGCACTGTCCTCCCATGGTTCATCCATTTGCTCGAGCTGGCACCAGTAATGTCTCCATTGTGAGACTTGTTTTTACTGTGTTTGGCATATCGAACACACCACTGGGAGCTTCCCAGGCTCTGCTGTGCGGGCGGGATACTCTCGGTAGCTTGCCGGGCTGTCCGAGAGGGGCGGAGGAATCGAACCCGGGTTGGCCGCGTACAAGGCAAATGCCCTACCTGCTGTGCTATATAATAACAGGAAGCAACAAAAATAAGGTTTTTCTACCCTTCCCCAAAAGGAAAGAAGCTCTACAGGTGAGGCCATTGGAGAGGCGTCAGCCGCCCCCTTCCCTTCCCCCCGCCCACACTTTAGCCTGTGAGGGAGCCGGGGCCAGGGCTGGAGCGTCCATCCTTGGGCCCCTGAGGCTGGCCGGGCCTCCTGCCTCGTTGTGGTTTCGCTTGGCCAGTCTCACTCTCTGCCGCCCCAGGTTCTGCCTTTCACTGTGGCCGGATGGGGCCTACAAGTGTCTCCGGAGGGCCCGGATGCTTCCTGCCGCCGGGATCAGAGAGGGCAGAGGGCAGGCGACCTGGCCGGGACAGAGGCCGTGAGGCCACGGAAGCGGATGGCCTCCATGACCTCCCTTCTGGGCTTCCCCAGCCGTCCAGTGCCCTCCGGAATGTCTCTCCCCTCTCCCCGGCCCCACAAGGTACTGCCCATCTAGCCCAGAAGATGTTTTGCTGCCAGTAGCAGAAATATGCAGTAGTGCTGTACCAGAAATAGAGTAGTCACTGCAGCCTCAATTGGCTGGGAGATCAGATCTCCCCGGCTTCCCTCTCGGCTCACAGTGACATGAACTCAGG
Organism: Sorex fumeus; assembly: GCF_029834395.1. NCBI lineage: Eukaryota > Metazoa > Chordata > Mammalia > Eulipotyphla > Soricidae > Sorex > Sorex fumeus. The sequence goes on along the minus strand of NW_026606071.1, from coordinate 43,254,438 downwards.
CCGGGGGCTTCAGAACTCAGGTGTGGGGGCTTCAGAACTCAGGTCAGGGGCTTCAGAACTCAGGTGAGGGGGGGGCTTCAGAATTCAGGCAGGGTCTTCAGAACTCAGGCTAGGGGCTTCAGAACTCAGGTGAGGGGCTTCAGAACTCAGGCGAGGGCCTCAGAACTCAGGCGGGGGGGGGGGGGGTTGGCGCTTCAGGACTCAGGCCTGGGGCTTCAGAACTCAGCCGGGGGGCTTCAGAACTCAGGCCAGGGCTTTATGGGGGCTGTACTCTGTGTTGTCTTGGGAATCAAGTCGGCTGCTTCCTGGCCTTGGGCTCCCAGTGTCCGATGATTAAATTGCCCTCGATGGCTAGGTAGTGTCTGAGAACACTTTCGAGACCTCAGTTCCCCTGCTGAGGGGGCCAGGGAGGGAGAATCTGTCTGTGTGAATTTACGGAGACTCTCAGGTGCTCCCTGAACCGGCCCGAGCGTGGACATGCGCTCGCGGGTGACCACCCTGGACGCGTGTTCTCAGGGAGTTTCCGCCCCAGAGCTGCTCTTGATCATGACGGCTGCAGGACGCCTCTCAGCGTGAGAGCCAGAGCTGAGCCGAGCTGGAGCTGGGTTTTCTTTCTTTCTTCCTTTCTTTTCCTTTTCTTTTTCTTTCTCTTTTCTTTCTTTTCTTTTCTTTTTTCTTTTCTTCCTTCCTTCCTCCCTCCCTGCCTTCCTTCCTTTCTTCCTTTTTTCTTTCTTCCTCCCTCCCTCCCTCCCGCCCTCCTTCATCTCCTTCCTTCCTTCCTTCCTTCCTTCCTTCCTTCCTTCCTTCCTTCCTTCCTTCCTTCCCTCTTTTCTCTTTTCTCCCTCCCTCCCTCCCTCCCTCCCTCCCTCCCTCCCTCCCTCCCTTTCTTCCTTTTTCTTTCTCTCTCTTTCTCTTTCTCCCTCCCTCGCACCCTCCCTTCCATACTCACTCCCTCCCTTCCTCCCTCCTCTCCTTCCTTCCTTCCTTCCTTCCTTCCTTCCTTCCTTCCTTCCTTCCTTCTTTCCTTCTCTTTTCTCTTTTTCTCCCTCCCTCCCTCCCTCCCTCCCTCCCTCCCTCCCTCCCTCCCTCCCTTCCTTTCTTTTTTGGCAGGGGGTCACACCCTGCGATGCTCAGGAATCACTCCTGGTGGTGCTCGCAGCACCCTAGGGCTTGCTGGGTCAGGTGCACGAAAGACCAACGCCCTCTCTGCTCTACTGTCGCTCTGACCCCAGTTGTGTTTTCTTTCTTACGAGAGTGCCCACCCCTGATGGGACTTGGGTGCCATGCACCTCTGGCGCCCGACTTGGGGGTCTCGGCCATGCCGGGCCGGCCCCCTGCCACCTGGGCCGTCTCCCTGGCACGGCTCTTCCTGCAGACGAGGCTCCGCAGACTTGGTGAGCCCTAGAAGTACGGGTGTGACTGGCTTTTCATCTGCCGTCCTGTGAGGGATTCCAGTCCAGCCCGGAGGGAGATAACTGGCTGACACTTTGCCCCTCGGGCTTCTGACAGCTTCTTCATGCTTCTCTTGCTTCTCAGCAAATCCGCGACTGATCTGCCTGAAGTCCATCATATATTTTTTGTTTGTTTGTTTTGGAACCATACCCAGCGATGCTCAGGGATCACTCCTGGCAGGCTCTGGGGGCCATATGCCATGCCAGGGATTGGACCCCGGTCAGCCACGTGTAAGACAGATGCCCTACCCTCTGTACTATTGCTCTGGCCCCAGAAACCCACTATTTTTGAGAGTAATAACTTCACTTAGATTTTTACAGCTTCAAAAAAAAAAAAAAACTTACGCTGCGGTTTGCAATGTTCAAATCGGTGCCAAGTTGAGGATTCAGTATTGCAGTTAAAAATTAAAGGGGAGCCAGAATGGGGCTGGAGAGATAGTACAGTGGGCCGGGTGCCTGCTTTGCATGTGACCAACCCTGGTTAGATTCCTGACATTATGTCCCATAGGGTCCCCTGAGCACTGCCAGGAGTGATCAAGGTGGATCCAGGTGGCCAATCCAGGTGGTCCCCCCAGAACTCCAGGAGTAATGGAGTAATTCCTGAGTGCAGAGCCAGGAGTAACCCCTGAGCATCACCAGGTGTGGCTTATATGTCCTCACCCCCAAACAAAACAAAACAAAACAAATAAAAAGAAAAGAAATGGATGATCCACCCTGCAGGTCAGTGATGGAGTGATGGTGGTGTGCATGTAGCGTACTTTGTAGCTTATAACGTTTTGTTGCAGAAAGGCACCGTTTTTTTTTCAGCTGTCCATGCAAAATAGAATAGTGTTAACTGTTGGGAAGCGCCAAGTCTCTGTCTAGGAAGACAAAAGAAAGTGGACAAACACCCTCCCCTCCCCACCCCCGCCCCTGCCTTTGGTCTTTGCAAGGAGGAGTTTGGAAAAGTCTGTGGGCTCTGGAAGAAATGACACATTTCCTGTTTAAGTACCTTTGGAAAAATAGCAGGCCCGTTGTTGTTTTTGATTAACGTAAAAAATAGGGGCTGGCAAAAAAAAAAAAGCGTTTTTGGCTTGTCTTGGATTTTAGGAAAGAGTCTTTTTTCAAAGTGATCCGGACTTGGAATAACAGCAAAAACCCAACCAGGAGAGAAAATGGGTGGAATCAGCATCATGGAAAACACGAAATGAGCGTGGATGAGTGTGTGTGTGTGTGTGGGGGGGGGGGGGGTGAGGTTGTCAAAATATTACAGGAAAAGTTGAGCTGTTTTATCTTATGTCAGTGGAGCGAGTGGCTTCAACTGTCATCTGAGTCGAAAATTTGAGTTCTGTAGCAATGAGACCATCTGATCTTGACACTGTCGTGATGGTATGATTTATTCATGATTTATCTCTTTATTTAATAGTTTTGTGCCTGGAGGATGTCACCAAATGGTATTCTTATTTATTTATTTATCTTGCCTTTTGGGTCACACCCAGTGATGCTCAGGGATCACTTCTGGCTCTGCACTCAGGAATTATGCCTGGCGGTGCTTGGGGGGACCATATGGGATGCCGGGGATCGAACCTGGGTCAGCCGCATGCAAGGCAAACGCCCTACCCGCTGTGCTACCGCTCTGGCCCCACCAAATGGTGTTCTTGTGTGGCTTTCAACTGCAGAAGTAGTAGCATTTTGCTTCCAGTTTACCAAGAGTTTACTAACTGGGCTTGAGTCAGGCCGGAGGATTAGGTGGGAGATAGCGTCTCTCTGGAATCTCATCACAGGCTTGGACAGCAGCGGGCCAGAGATCAGCCTTGCGCCACCCGGCGTTCCCCCGAGCACAGAGCCGGGGAGCACCCTGAGCGTTACCAGATGTGGCCCCCTCCAAGACCCCCCCCAACCAAAAAAAATCCAGGAGGATAGAACTCTGCCACCGCGGCCTTGTGGAGCAAGTGCCTATGCGTCTGTGTGTCTGCCACCTGCACTTTGGGTGGGGTTTGAGGTTCGTACGTGGCAGCCTTTGAGACCCTGAAAATCTGGGCGGTATGGCCAGTGGCTGGTGGGTGAACCCCTCAGGGTCCGGCTGAGTCCGGCACAGCCGGGCCTTTGTTTCCCTGGCTGCGGACGGGGTGGTGACTCCCTGAGCATATGTAATAATAACTTGGTGGGGGTGTTTGCCTTTCACCCAGCACAACTCTTTGGTTTCATTTCCTGTGTTAGCCTTAAAATATATCTATAAGTGGGGCCAGAGCGATAGTCCAGCAGGGAGGGCGTTTGCCTTGCACGCAGCCAACCCGGGTTTGATCCCCATCCCCGGCGTCTCATATGGTCCCCCGAGCAACGCCAGGAGTAATTCCTGAGTGCAGAGCCAGGAGTAAGACCTGTGCATCCCCCCCGTGTGACCAAAACAAAACAAAACAAAATATACATCTGTAAGTAACATGTATCAATTGACATAGAGTATAGTAAAATATGTGCCTGTATGTCATATATAATATATTGTGTATGCCATCGGGCTGCACCAGCACGTGACAGGGACGAACGGAGACATTACAGGTGCCCGCTCAAGCAAATTGATGACAACTGATACACTGTCACTATCTTCCCGTTGTTCATCAATTTGCTCGAACGGGCCCAGTAATGTCTCCGTTGTGACACTTGTTACTGTGTTTGGCATATCGAATACGTCATGGGGAGCTTGCCAGGCTTTGTCGTGCAGGCGAGATACTCTCGGTAGCTTGTCAGGCTCTCTGAGAGGGGCGGAGGAATCGAACAATTGATACAAGTGATGGTATATAAGATGTATGATATATAATATGTATGATATATAATATATATGCTGTATATCATATATATACACACATATACATATAACATATTAATAGTGCAGGCCTGAGGATTGTCTGTTTTATGTTTTGCTTTTTTTTGGGGGGGGGCACACCTGGTGGGGCTCAGGGCTGACTCCTGGGTCTTTTTGGTCAGGGGTCACCCCTAGGAAGACTCCCTATACCCTCTCTGTCCTTCACAGGGGGTACCAGGGATCGAATCTGGACCGGCCCTGTGGCAGTCATTTGTCTTACCCACTGTACCATTTCTTCGGTCCCTCTAAGGACCTTTACAAACATTGTAATTAAGCTTTTGAAAAATCTAATAACCATAATTTACGAAGTTATTGATAGTTGACTTTTAGACAGACAATGTTCTAGGATTGTTCTAGCACCAATCCCATCACCGGTGTCAGCTTCCCCCACCCAGTTCCCCAGTTTCTTCCTGGTGCCCCCCCCCCCGCCCACTCCCATTCCCACCCCACCCCTTCCCCACCCCCTCGCTCCTTGCCTGCCACCCTGCCAGGCACATCTGAAAGTTTACTGGCTGTCCTTGGGGTCCCCTGTTGTCAGTGCTGTTGGGTCTGGCTGGGATGGACGGCCGCCTGGGTCCCTTTCCCATCCTCAGGGATGGATGGGGGGATCATGGCACCCCCTGCTTTGCTCCGTCACATTTCCTCATCCAATTATTCTCAAGATCAGCGAGGTTATTCCGTGCGTGTCCTTCTCTCTCTGTCCGATGTCACCCAGCGCGTTGTTCTCTTCCGGTTCCCTCCAGGTCGCGGCCAGTAGCAGGATTCCATTGTCATCTCTATTTTGTTTTATTAGGTTTTTTTTTCTTTTTACTTTTTGGGTCACACCCAGCGATGCTCGGGTTCCTCCTGGCTCTGCACTCAGGAGTTACTCCTGGTGGTGGTGCTCGGGGGACCCTATGGGATGCCGGGGATTGAACCGGGACGGCCGCGTGCAAGGCAAACACTCTCCCCGCTGTGCTGTCACTCCGGACCCTCCATCATCTTTATGAACGTGTGTGTATCTTGTCCTCACCAAGAGACATCATGCTGCGGTGGTGGCCCTGCCGCCAAGTGCCCAGAGAAGCTGCCACCTGGGCAGAGGTGGGGCTGGGCCGTGTTTGGGGCATGTCAGATGGCTCACGGGGATGCAGGGTGGAAGTGGGGTGTCAGTCACCACATAGAGCACGTCGGCCGGGGCGGTTTAGGCTCCTCCTGCCGGGACAGAGCCAGTGACCAGACATCGGGCCCATGGGGCGGCCGGGAAGAGGCTGCTGTGGGCCTGGTGGCTGAGATCAGAGGCCAGGCCCTACAAGGCCCTACGAGGTCAGCAGAACCTTCGAGATCAGTCTCATACCCAAAGAACCAGAATTTTGATGATTTTGATGGTATCAGGTGTCTAGTTGGGTTCGTATTTCTTTTTTTTTTATTTTTATTAGTGACAAACCAAGAGGTGCAGTTGTAGACTTACACATTTTTGTGCTTGGGTTTTAATTATACAATGATCAAATACCCATCCCTCCACCAGTGCCCATTTCCCACCACCACGGATCCCAGTATCCCTCCCACTTCCCCATCCCCCCATCCCCACCCTGCCTCTGTGGCAGGGCATTCCCTTTTGTTCTCTCTCTCTCCTTTTGGGTGCTGTGGTTTGCAAAAGAGGCATTGAGTGGCAATCATGTTTGGTCTATAGTCTACTTGGGTTCATATTTCTGGCCGGTTTATAATGGTGAACATGTGTTTAACAATCTCAGTGACCTAGGACCCACAGAAGTGCTACAACTGCTTCATCTCTCTCTCTCTCTCTCCCTCTCTCTCTCCCTCTCTCTCTCTCTCTCCCTCTCTCCCTCTCTCCCTCTCTCTCCCTCATCCCTTCTCTTCCTCTCATCCCCCCTCCCCTCCCTTTCCTACAGCTGTCCTGTGGTGTCTGTGAAACTCATCACCCACAGCCGACTCTCCCATGTCTACTTCCTCTCCCACCGCGGGAGTTATTTCTGGGGGAAACTGATCATTTCTAGACTTCCCAGTGGTGCCTTCTTTTGCTGGCCTGCCCTGGCAGTGGCGCCTCTGGAGGCGTCTTCCTTCCGCTTCCCTGAACCCAGGGGCTCGGATCTCGAGGTTCTGTCCGATCGTGTTGGCAATGGGCATCGTGCGGCCTCCATCACTTCCGGATGGGGCTTTTCTCTCCACACGAGGCCGTGAGCGCTGACTTTCGTCAGTTCCGTATTCCTCAGGGCTCCACGTGCCTGGTTCCAGACTAGAAAGATCTGTGATCGTGAGAAACATTTTAAACTCCAACGTTTATCAAAGAAAACCAAGTTCTCGGGCATTAGGACCAGAAACCCCCCCATTAAGAACCATCTGGCTTAACCGTTACCTCCTGGCAGATTCCATTTTTAGGATGTCGATTTACGAACTGGAAAAAAATTGCAGATCTCCTGATGCACACACTAGTGTGACCTCCTGTTTCCCTCTTAGACTTGTTACGTGAAGTTTGTCTAGAACATTCCTTGCTCACAAGACAGCTGCCTGCAAGCCCGTCTTGTGCTGGGGGCCTGGGAGAGGGCAGAGGTGAGGGGAGGCGCTCGTGGTCCTTGCCTGCAGCCCTGCAGGGCCCTCCCACCCTCCCAGTCAACCCTGAGCACAGAGCCCAGACTAGGCCCTGAGCACCCCTGGGTGTGGCCCCAAAACAAACGCGGAAGAATACCAGATCTTTCTGATCCGCCTCCCTGCGTGAGCCTGGGCAGGTTGGAGCTTATTGAAGGGTGCCTGGACAAGGAGAATGTTTGGGATTCTTGGAGCCTCCTGCTGAGAGTGCCCTGGCTCAGAGGGTTTGATTACCCAGGAGGAAGTGGGCAGGCTTGGTTCTCTGGGGGTGGGGAGGCCACACGGAGCCGGAGCCTCTCTGTGGCTTCTTCCTGCTTCTCTTCTCTTCATCACCACCTTCTTTACATTTCTTCTTTCTTCGTTTTTTTTTTTTATTTTTTGCTTTTAGGGTCACACCTGGCGATGCCCAGGGGCTACTTCTGGCTCTGCACTCAGGAATTACTCCTGGCGGTGCTCAGGGGACCATATGGGATGCTGGGAATCGGACCCAAGTCAGCCATGTGCAAGGCAAATGCCCTGCCCGCTGTGCTATCTATTGCTCCAGCCCCTTCATTTTTTTTTAAGACAAAAATTCTCGAATTTAAATTGCAAACTCTGGCCAGAACTAGCCACTCCATCCCCCTCCCCCCACTGATGTGTCTTTGTGTTTCTCCTCTCACTTCTCTCTCTCTGTCTCTCTTCTCTGTCTCTTTCTCTCTGTCTCTGTCTCTCCTCTTCTCGCTCTGTCTCTTTTCTCTCTCTGTCTCTCCTCTCTCTGTCTCTTCTCTTCTCTGTCTCTCATCTCTGTCTTTCTCTGTCTTTCTCTGTGTCTCTCTGTATCTCTCTGTGTCTCTGTCCCTGTCCCTGTCTCTGTCTCTCTCTCCCTCATCCTCTCTCTCTCTCCTTCCCAGGGAAGAAACGAGTTGACCCAGCTGGAGTCAGATGCCTGTTTCTGCCTTAGCCAGTTGTGATCCCGCCTGGGGCGCAGAGAAGGCTCCTGTCGCCACTTGGCTATGGCCCCCTCTGGGCAGTGTCCAGGAGACAGGGCACACCGGACAGTGGCTGCGGCTACCCCAGGCACACACACACACATCCGGTTCCCAGACAAAGTTAGGAGCCCCCACCGTGCTGCCGGGATCTCTCAGTGCTTCGGGGGACTGAAGCTCAGTATCTAGTGTTTTGAAAAATCAAGAACCAATCATATACTTGGATCTCTGTAGGCGGGCAAGTTCTGAGAGGTGCCACTGTTCTGTTTTATGCAGGGGTGGAGTCAAGGGCACGCCCAGCGATACTTGGGCATGATTCCTGACTCTGCACTCAGGAGCGCCTGGCGGTACTTGGGAGGGTACGCATATGGGATGCCAGGGATTGAACCCGGGTCAGCTGCATGCAAGGCAGACGCCCTACCCTGGCGATACCATCCCGTCGGCCCTGTTCTGATTTTTGTCTTCACAGCCTGCTCCCACCCTTGTCTTGCCCTTTGAACAGAAGGAAAATCCGTCTCGTCAACGTCGAGTCCTGGATGTGGAGTTCTGTTTGGTTTTATTTTGTTTTTGGCTTTTTGGGGTCACACCTGGCAATGCTCCAGGGTTCCTCCTGGCTCTGAACTCGGGAATCACACCTGGCGGTGCTCGGGGGACCATATGGGATGCTGGGATCGAACCCGGGTCGGCCGCGTGCAAGGCCAACGCCCTCCCTGCTGGACTATCATCCCCTGGCCCCTAGTCTGAGTGTGCTTTAGCCAGAGGTGGGGCAGAGCAGCGGGAGCGTGTCTGGGCATGAGAGGCGGCGAGGTCCGTACACACAGAACCTCACGTGCCAGCCGGCAGCAGGGACCGCTGCGGGGCTGCGGACAGTGTGTGTCCTGGGGGGGCTCCCAGGAGGAGGTGTTTTCTTCGTGGCTCCCTGCTCACTGCTCCTCCTCCTGCAGCGGTCAACCCCCAGCTGAAGCTGGGGCTATTTTGCTCCTTTGTCCCCCTGCCTGCCCGGGCCCAGGATTTCCCCACCTTTCTGTGGGTGCCGATGCAAGGAGAGAGCCAAGGAGCTGGTAGGAAACGACCAACAGCAACACCCACCAACACCTCCCGCCCCCTCGCCCCCAGCGGGCCTCAGTGTGGATGGGCAGAGGTGGGGGCTCCATTGGGGGTGAACAAGGCCCCCGGGTCCCCAGGCATGTCCCTTGCCGCCGCCCTCCTCACCTCCCTCATAGGGATCCTCAGACCACCACATTGCCAGCCCCTTGTACGGGACCCGCAGTTCCAAGCTCGCAGATTTCCCTGAGTGTGTTATAGAAAATAGAGTGTTCCCGGGGCGTGAAGGGAGACAGTTTCTCTTCTTTTTTTTGGGGGGGGGTGGTCACACCCGGCTGTGCTCGGGTTACTCTCTGCACTCAGGAATCGTTCCTGGCCATGCTCGGGGGACCCTATGGGATGCTGGGAATCGAACCCGGGTCGGCCGCGTGCAAGGCAGACGGCCCTCCTCCCCGCTGCGCTATGGCCCCAGCCCCCAAGCAGAGACAGTTTCTGAAGACCTCTCTCTCTCTCTCGTTTTCTCTCCTCCCCAGAACCATCCGCGTGTGGCTGAAGAGGGACAGCGGGCAGTACTGGCCCAGCATCTACCACACCATGGCCTGTAAGTCTCCACTGGGGTCCCCCAAGGGGAACGCCTAGCCCGGCTCTGGGTCACGCTTCAGCGTGTCTGAGGCACGCCCGCTCCATTTCTTGGGGGCCACAGACCTCGGGCCGGCTGATAAGCTGCAGGAAACGTTTTCTTTTGCACCAGGAAGTCAGGTCAGGCTGAACTGAAGTGACCCGTGTGAAACTCAGGTGGGGTGGGGGTAGGAGAAGGATTCCTTCCTCACGTTCCATGGCTTGGCTTTTCTGGGCCTTTGTCTATTTCCTTTTTTTTGTGCCATAGCCAGCAGTGCTCAGGGCTACTCCTGGCTCTGCACTCAGTGATCACTCCTAGCGGGGCGCAGGGGACCATAGGGGATGCTGGGGATCGAACCCAGGTCAGTCACATGTGAGGCAAGCAGATTCCTATCCGCTGTACTTACCTCTCTGGTCCCCCCTGGGTCTTTTTTTTTTTTTTTTTAGTTTTTCAATTTTTGGCTTTTTAGGTCACATCCGGCGAGGCACAGGGGTTATCCAGGCTCATGCACTCAGACATTACTCCTGGCGGCGCTCGGGGGATCATAGGGGATGCTGGGAATCAAACCTGGGTCGGCCGCGTGCAAGGCAAACGCCCTACCCGCTGTGCTATGGCTCCAGGCCCCCTTCTGGGTCTTTATTTTTCTCACTTATGTGTGTGGCACTTCATATTTAGTTCTGCAGCCCCCTGTTTTGGCCCCCGAGAGGGACCAGCCTTTTAGCCAACCCCCTTGCAAACTCTGAGCACTAAGGAGAGAGCCCATCTGAAGCACAGCACAATTCCAGTGGAGAATTAAAGCAGTCAGTGATGTTGGAAGGATCTGGAGGATAAAGCTTTAGCACTGGGGTGTTGAGAGGCAGAGAGACCGGATCCGATGGAACTCCAGGCCCTCCACGCAAATCCAGGCTGCGCTTGGTCCTTCTCCCTCACTTCTCTCGGTCTTTCTGGAGAGAAGGCTTTGCGTCATGGGTCCTCCGAGAGAATGGTTTGGGTTTGGATGTTTTATTTATGTATTTATTTATTTTTTTGCTTTTTGGGTCACACCGAGTCAGGGGTTACTCCTGCACTCAGGAATCAGCCCCTGGTGGTGCTTGGGGGACCATATGGGATGCTGGGGATCAACCAGGGTCGGCCGCATGCAAGGCAAACGCCCTCCCCGCTGGACTATTGCTCAGGCCCCTTGTTTTGTATTTTTCCTCCCCATGATTTGGAGCCTGCCACAGGGCGTTCTGTGCTGGTTTGTTCCTGGAGATGGTTCTGTTACCCGGTTCTCCCCAGCGGAGTTCAGAGGAAGCCTGAGGCCCCAGGCTTCAGCACAGAAACCAGTTAGCAACCAGTTAGCTCACCGAGTTGGCGTCTCTGGCTTGGCAATCCCCGGGCATCATGAGGTTGAAGTTTTGGGAAAAACAAAACAAAACAAAACAACAGAGGTAAAGATCACTGCAAGAAAGGAAACCATCAGACTCAATGACAGGTCAAACGGCGATGGGTCACCAAAGTCCATGGCTCGTTCCCAGGCTCAGTTGCAAAGCACATGCCTTGTACGTTCAAGGTTCTGGGTTCAAGCCCTGACACTGGAGAGATTGGGGTGGGGGGGGGTGGGGCGGGGGGGGGTGGACAGTAGACTTTGAAACTCCAGCCACGATTTATTGTGCTAAGGCAACAGGAACTTCCGCCATGTCCCCTGCATGCATTGTGTACCATAACTTCTCCGGTCCAAAGTGGCCGATGTCTTTGGGCCTGGAGCGTTTTTTTTTTTTTTCAGTGAATATTTTTTTCTTATTTTGCATGTGGCTCTTGAGCAAGTTTTAGAAATTCAGCATTCTGAGGCTAAGAAGATGATTCGAAGGACTGAAGTGGCTGTCTTATGGCCACATGCTCCCTCAAGCACTACAGGGAGTGATATCCAATCCAAGTAGCAAGTTGGAGTATCCTCTGACTACAACGAGAATGGGCACTGGTGGAGGGATGGGTATTCGATCATTGTATAACTGAAACCCAAGCACCAAAATGTGGAAGTCTACAACTGAAGTGGTTTTTTTTTTTTTGTAATTCTGTGGGTCAGAGGTTTATTTTTTATTTATTTATTTTTTGCTTTTTGGGTCACACCAGGCGATGCTCAGGGGTTACTCCTGTCTCGTGCACTCAAGAATTACTCCTGGTGGTGCTCAGGGGACCATCTGGGATGCTGGGAATCGAACCCAAGTCAGCCATGTTGGCTGCGTGCAAGGCAACCACCCTACCCGCTGTGCTATCGCTCCAGCCCCAGGGAGCGTTTTTTTGGATACGCTTATTTATTTACTATTTAGTGATATTTCTGGTGGGGGTGCAGACCAGGAAGGCGGGGGTGCGTGAGACGTCCTGGCCTCTCTGAGCCTGCCTTTCTGCCCAGGACCAAGAAGCTTCTCTTAGCCGGATAATCCCTTCTTTCCAGTTATCCCAGGCCTTCTTTCCAGTTATCCCAGGGACCCCACTGCCAGAAATAGCCCCAGTGGGAGGGAGGGAGGGAGGGAGGGAGGGAGGGAGCGAGGGAGGGAGGGAGGAACTCCTGCCAGGCACTGCTGAGGAGGTTTCATTGTGTTGCGGGTCTGTGGGATAACATTGGGTTCTCCTTGCTCTTCCTGCAGGGAGCTGAGGTTTATTTTTTATTTATTTATTTATTTTTTTTCTTTTTGGGTCATGCCCAGCAATGCACAGGGGTTACTCCTGGCTCTGTACTCAGCAATCACTCCTGGCGGTGCTTGGGGGACCATATGGGATGCTGGGAATTGAACCCGGGTCGGCCCCATGCAAGGCAAACGCCCTACCCGCTGTGCTATTGCTCCAGCCCCAGAGGTTTATTGAGCTACTCCCACAACAGTGCCCCTGAGGCACACCCAATTCCATCAGGCACTAAGAATCCTACATTGCTTTTTCTCTGTCCTTTCTGTCATTTGCATGATGGAGCAATGTCCTTTTTGTATAGACTCCGGCAGATAGTTGATGCTATGCTTTGTGACATGCGTGCCCCCCCACTTCTCCGGGGAAACTCACAGTGGTCAGCCTGGGCAGTGCTGCTGCCGTTAACTCCTTGCACATCTCCTATCCCCCCCGGCACGAACGTGCCCATCCTCGCCCAGTCTCCGGGGCCCTTTCCTTTGCACCTTTGCTCGCTGGAGTGGAGACGGAGATGGGCTTTGTCTTGGCGTGGCTTCACTTGCTCCCCGGCTCCTGTGTCCTCCAGCTAGTTGACGGGGCTGCCTAATCGCCATCTCACCCAGCGAGACCTCACCGCTGAAGGCGGCAACCCTTTGCATTGGCGTCTCGATCTTGGACACGTGGTTGTGGCAACTGTCTGTGACCTTCGTGCTAACGGGCTTCAAGCTGACTCTGCAGGTCGCTCCCAGCTCTCTCGTGGCTAGAAAGAACAGGAAGAACTGCCAACAGGAGTTGGGGGAGAGCAGTAGCACAGAGCAGAGGGCGTTCGCCTTGCACAGGGCCGACCGGCCCGGGTTTGATCCCCGAAACCCTATATTGGTCCCCCGAGCTCCCTCAGGAGTGAGCAGAGAGCCCAGAGGCAGCCCTGAGCACAGCCGGGTGTGGCCCCCAAACCAGACTGCAAACGGGCCAGGGAGATTTTTTAGGGGTTTGGGTGCACGCCCCAGCATCCCCGGACCCCAGAGCATAGCTGGCTGTGACCCTGGGTGTCCCTGGCACCGGAAGGCCCAAGAAGCACCACGTTCTTGGACCCTCGCATGGAGTCACCAGCCCAGTTGGCGGAGGGTTGCTGAGGTGGGTGGCTCCCCAATCCCCTGAGCACTGCTTGGGAGTCCCCCTCCCTCCTTGCTATAGACGTAGCCCCTTGGAAGTGGGTGACTCCTGCACCCTTCACCCGACTTCTTGGCAGATCATTGCTTCCAGGCGCTTCTTTATGGCCTTTCTCTGGAGCTGCATCTGCTGCTAATACTGTGGAATCTGCCAGAACATAACAGAACGAATGGATCCTAAGAAAGAGCTTGGTTATCTGTTTTAGGATGACTTTCACTTTAAGGTTAAATCCAAAAGAAGGGAAAGAAAATCAGGTGGGGTGGGGGGAACAGGCTGTAGTTCACCCTGTCTGGGACTTTTTAATGGTTCTCTACCAACCTGACCCTTTTCCTGTTGACGGCAGCTGTCACACTGACCGGGCAGGCCCAGCAGCAAGGCACAAGTACGTGTGTCCGTGCACGGGACAGTCCTCACTTACGCCTCCTGAAGTTGCCTCACAGAACAGAAATGACCTTCTGGGGAAAAGGATAGAAAAAGCAGAGCCACTGGGTTCCTATCTGAGGCATGCCCTCATGCCGTGTGTGTGTGTGTGTGTGTGTGTGTGTGTGTGTGTGTGTGTGTGTGTGTGTGTGTGTGTGAGACCTTCTGGAAAAAAGCATAGAAAAAGCAGAGCTACTTGGTTCCGCCTGCAGGCGTGTCACAATAATCCTTGCATAAAATCAATGGGTTCATTGACTTCATGCTGTGCATGAAAATCAAAGCATGGTTTGCTGGGCCGCTGGTCTCTTTCCCAGTGAGAAGGCAGGAAACTGAAACCAGAGGGGTAAGCAGCTTTGGTTAGGATAACAGTGCAGGGCTGCCTGTCTGCAAAATTACATCCCCCTCCCTTCCCCCAGCTATAGGCTGGGGGCCCAGATCCGCAGAGGGCCATCCAGGAAATATTTTGCCATGGTGGGCCAAACAGCCTGGTGGCAGCAGCCTGACTCCGCTGGGATAGCTGGATGGCCGCTGGCAGTGGCACCAAAGCGAGAGAGCCGGGTTAGGTTGCAAACCGTTGCAAACAATCCTTATTTACTAAAAAACTGTACTAAAAAAGTACAGTTTTAAGCATACGAGTTTGGACTGCAGTGATGCCTTTTACTAGGCCACTAATTAAAAGATGATTTGTGTTTTGCTTCTTAGAAAAATTCTGGGACTGTCCAATTTTTTTGTTGTTGTTTCCTGTAGAAAGCTATTTTTCTACTGGAAAGCTATTTCACTAGAAAGCTAGCTAACCCTTCTAGGAAAAAAGCCAAAGCATCTGTTTACAAAACAAATAGACCAGGGAAGCCTTTTGTCCTGCCTCCCAAATGCAGGAATTTTTGAGAGCTTCATTAAAATAACTCAGCACACTTATTTTTTTTTCCCCACAAGTATGATTCTGGACAAATGCGCACAGTTGGTGAAAGTGTTTGGCACGAACTTTCGCAAAGAATTCTAAAACGAATGTGTTAAGATCTAGTCCAGACTGAAAAGTAAGCAAGATGAGATCACCAAAGCTCAATTTAACAATGCATTATCGTGCATTAAAGAAGGATGCATTCTCATCAGAGCACACTTGCTATGATATACGTCTATTTATAGTTGTGGATGTGATTTTTGAACACAGGAGTTTTCATAGCGCTAGCATCCATCTTATGGCATATTTGGCTCATAGTCAGTTCTCATTGTTTTGTCTACAGTTTCAGCACCCCCCCCCCCCACTTTCAAATATGCATCTTTCAGATAGACATCCAGCGGTCCGTAGGGCTTACTCCTGGCTCTCTGCTCAAGGATTATTCCTGGCGGGTGCTCTGGGGACCATATGAGGTTCTGGGGGTTGAACTCCAGTCAGCCGCGTGCCAGGCTTACACCCTACCCGCTGTCCTATCTCTCCAGCACCTAGATAGACTTCTGAGCGCACCCGAAATCTCTCTCCCTATGATCTGATCACGCAGTTGCTGTCTGTATGCCTTTGGACGTGACCTAGTATAGTTTGCTTCTTTGCTTTGGCGGGCACCGTCAGTCCATTGTCAAGAGAGAACTTTTAGGTTAAGCTATTTTTTTAGTGGTGACCTCATTTCTAAGAAGATTTCTTAAGAAGCACAGGAAATGCCTGTAGTTGGTTTTTTTTCCCCCTGGCATGCATTTTCTGGTTGTCATTTCCCCGTGATCAGTTAAAAGTCTTAGGTGGAACCATACCCAACCCTCTGCTGCCACATCCCATCTTCTAACTCACGCTCATTCTAACTTTTAGCAGGAGACAGTTTAGAGTTCCTGCTTTCCAAGAGCTCAGGGTCTGGCCATTGCTTCCTGGAGCAGGATCTGGAAAGGAAAAGATGCATTTAAAAAAAAACCCGAGCTGCTGGCCCATCATGTAGCACCCCTGTGGGCACACGTCACCTCACCACCACGTAGCTCCAAGTCACGCCAAACAGGACCTGGGGTGTCATGGCAAAGGGGAACAATCTGACTCCTGGAGAAGATGACAAATTCCAAGGTGGCCTCCCCAACTTGCCCTCCTACACCGTGGAATGGACCTTTTGGGCCGGGAACCTCTTTGCCCACAGAGGCCAGCCCTTTCTCTGCAGGAGGAAGGTGGATTCGGGGTCCCAGCCACCCACGCTCAGTTCTGCTCCCTGGACCTTTCCTGCCTATAGGCAGGAGTTGCACTCAGACAAATCTTCCTGCCAGCTTGTGGGAAGCTTTCCATAGAAGATTTTTTTTTTTTTAAATGAGAATTTGTATTGGTTTTATTTGGGGGAAGAAGGGGTTGTCCACACCTGCAATGGTACCAAGGAGCCGCCCTTTACTCTGTGCTCAGGGGTGCCTCCTGATGGTGCCGTGAGTTTTGGGGGACACCAGATGCTGAGCTGGGGATTGAACCGAGGTCTGCCTCCTCATGCAAAAACAGGCTCCCGAATGCCTGTACTAGCTCTCCAACCCTTTGGATTAGAATTTTAAATGGAAAAAGGACAACGGATTTGAAATAACATTTTTCAGTTGATCTTCATTTTTTTGTTCAACAGCCATTTTGTCATCCCAAATGTAAACGGCCCCTCCACATAGTGCGTGCTTTGACCATGACCTGGAATGCTTAGCTTTGCTGGTAACGACCGTGCTCTTTGTCTTCCTGGCAGCTCCTTGCTCCGCCATGGCTTATCATCACGATAGCAGACGGATATTTGTGGGCCAGGATAACGGAGCCGTGATGGTAGGTAGCTTCCAGAATGTTCTTCGTGCTGACCTCCTCATGCCCAATCCTGCCGCCGGGCGGATTGAGTGAAATGAACAATTCATGTCCGGTCACTGGGCCTGCGAGTTGTGGAATCCAGCTCAGTTATTAGACCTGGGAATGGTTTTATTTCGGTTGAGGGGAAGGAAGAATGCGATCAGGGGCTGGTCATTGAGCAACCAGCCATGTAACTGTTAAAGGCAGCTCAAAACAGTCTTCCATGAAGGACCTGATATTTACATATTCAGTTTATTATAGACAGACACTTCTTGTGGGTC
The DNA here is from genome assembly GCF_029834395.1 of Sorex fumeus. NCBI lineage: Eukaryota > Metazoa > Chordata > Mammalia > Eulipotyphla > Soricidae > Sorex > Sorex fumeus. The sequence continues at coordinate 43,237,659 of NW_026606071.1, read as the reverse complement.
TGGGTTGTGCTAGTTGTGTATATATGTGTATATATACTTGTGTATATATACTTTTGTGTATATAGTTGTATATATATACTTCTTAGTTTCTTTTCTTTCTTTCTTTTTTTTTTTCCGCCTTTTGGGCACAGGGGTTACTCCTGGCTCTGCACTTAGGAATTACTCCTGGAGGTACTTGGGGGACCATATGGGATGCTGGGAATCGAACCCGGGTCGGCCACATGCAAGGCAAACGCCCTACCTGCTTTGCTATCGTTCTCGCCCCGTTTTTCAGTTTCTTAATTGAGATTTAATTTCGTTTCATACAGTCAGATACACCATGTCATTATTTTTAGTTTTAAATTCTTTTGGCTTTGGAGTGACACGCACCCCAGGGGACCAGGCAAGGCTGGGGATGGATCGCAGGCGTCCTGAAGCACTCGGCCCACAGATCTCCCTTGGCAGCCCAGAATTCACTGTGAGGTTCAGTGGCTCTGCAGTTTCACCACTCTCCTCCTCCCGTCCCAGAAATCCTCCACCCATCAGTGATGACACCCCATTTCCTACTCCTCTCCCCAGCCTTTTAGTTGGCTTTTTTTTTTTGCTTTTTGGGTCACACCCGGCAAAGCTCAGGGGTTACTCCTGGCTCATGCACTCAGGAGTTACTCCTGGCGGTGCTCGGGGGACCATATGGGATGCTGGGAATCGAACCTGGGTCGGCCATGTTGGCTGCGTGCAAGGCAAACGCCCTACCCGCTGTACTATCGCTCCAGCCCCTTAGTTGGCTTTTTGAGTCCAGAGACTTTTTTTTTTTTCTGTGCTGGACATTTTACATAGGCGGAAAGATAGGAGAGGTGTGGCCTTTTAGAGTCTGGATTCTTTTATTTGGCACCCTCATGTTTTCAGACTTTACCTAGACCGTTGCTTGAATTACTGCCTCGTTCCTTATTTGTGCTGACATCATAATTCTATTCCGTTGTCTTACCATACTTTGTCAGCCCGTTCACTGCTTGCTGGACATTCGACTTATTTTCCCCGTTTTCACTCACACGATGAACACAGCTGTGAGCATTCACGTCCATGGGTGGCAGTCTGTGTTTCAGTTCTGCAGGGTCATTGAGGACCCACCAGACATTTCCAAAGTCACCGTGTTATTTTACGTTCCTGCCACCAGTGTCATAGTGGTTTTCATTCCTCCGTCAACACTTTTTATTCTCCGGTTCTTTTTGTGCTTGCTGTTGCTTTGGGGGTGTTGGTCTTTGTTTTTTTGGTACCAGGGATTGGACCCAGGGTCTCACACACAAGGCCTGCGCTCAGTCACCGGGCCATGTCCTGGTCAGTTTTCTCTTTTGTAAGGTGTTTTTTCTTTTCTTTTCTTTCCTTTTTTTTTTTTTAAGGGCATCCTAGTGTGATATCTTGTTGTTGATTTTGATTTGCATTTCCCTGATCACTGGTGAGGTTGAGCTTGTTGGGTGTTTATTTGTGTACCCTCTTTGTCAAATACCTATCCAAGTTCTACTCTCATTAAATTTTATTATTATTATTATTAGTTTTGGAGCTATGCCTGGTGATGCTCAGGGGTTCCTCCTGGCCCTGCACTCAGGGGACCATATGGGATGCCAGAGATCAAACCTCTCGGTCTGCCGCATGCAAGGCAAACACTCTCCCCACTGGACTATCACTCCCCCATTTTTTTAGTTTTAAGAGATTCACATTTCCACTCTGGAAATATTTACCAATGGATTTTTCATTACGGGATGGATTTGAGTGCTAATTAGTCCCTTGCTTTTAGTTTTCTGTTCCTTCCTCAGTGTTTGTCAGTGACTTCTAGGAATGTGCCCATTTCGTCTGCTCTGTCTGATTGGTTGGCACATAATTTTTCACAGTAACCCTTTTAATCTTTCTAAGAGGGATGTACTCTCCTCCTTTTCATTCCTGAATTAGGTTGGTTTTTTTTTTTTTCAGTTCAGTTTTTATCAATTCTGTTACTTTCTCAGCAGCCATTTTGGGCTTATTTGATGGTCTCTGTTTCTTTCTTTTTTTTTTTTTAATTCTTTTTACTTATTTCAACTCTGCTCTTTATTATTTTCTTCCTTCTGCTTGCTTGGGTGTGTTTTGCTGTAGCACTGTAGCACTGTTGTCCTCCCATTGTTCGTTGATTTGCTCGAGTGGGCATCAGTAACGTCTCCATCGTGAGACTTGTTGTTACTGTTTTTGGCATATCGAATACATCACGGGGAGCTTGCCAGGCTCTGCCGTGCGGGCGGGATACTCTCGGTAGCTTGCTGGGCTCTCCAAGAGATCGCAGTTTTTTGGTATCACATTGGTGGGTGAAGAAAATGCCCCAGTTGCCTCATCCTCGGAGGTCATGGCAGTACTGAGCATCCTGCATCTCTGCTCTGGGTCCCTGGCCGGCTGCCCCGCCCACCCCCGCCCCCTTGGAGCGGCCTTGCCCCGCACAGCCTGGGCAAACAGCACCCAACCAGGCTGCATCCATCCAATCTGAATGCAGAGCAGCCGCAGCCTGAGAGCGTCCCCAGAAGGTCTGTCCACGCTTTGATTCTTGGAGCGAGGTAGAGGCGTGTCCCACCCAGGCCTGAGGGTCAGCAGGAGAAAGTTGCAGCAGGACCCCACTCCGGAGAGCTGGAGCCAGCCCCGGAGTGTCCTGCTGTGTCCAGCTGAGGGGGAGGTCCATAGTCAGGTTGGGGCAGGCCGCTGGGACATCCGTCCAGTTGGGTGGAGAAAACGATACTGACCAAGGATGGTGTGTCGCAGGCGCAGAGTGGGCCGGTGGCCGGTGGCCTCAGCCACGTTCTCTGGGGAGTGCCGGTAGCTTGGGAAAGATGGGGGGTCAGGAGCCCCCCAGGAGGAAGAGGGGGGTGGACGGTCAGCCAGGGAGAGTGAGTGAGTGAGTGGAGGGGCAGAGCAACAGGCAGTAGAGGTGATGCTGGTGGGGCTGGAACATGACCTGGGGGACAGTGGTCAGACGGAAGCCAGTGCCAGGGCGTCCGGAGGCAGCCAGTGGTCAGGGGGAGGGCTGGCCTGCAGAGAGGCGTTTTGGCCGCAACGGAGACTTAAGGAAGTGGGGGCCCTGGGTGGCATGGGTTCATCTTCCAGCTGAGAAAAGCCCCCGAGGACCCCGTGGGAAGCACGCAGCCGCTCAGCCGGGAGGGGCGTGGGTGTCCACGAGCTCGGGCCAGTCACCTCGGTCCTGCTGTAGAGTCCCACTGGCTGTCCTAGCAGCAGCCGTGGAAGGCGTCTCCCCCGGGGCCGGTAATTCAGCTTCTTCCTCTCTGACCCCTGCTCACCCGGGAGAGGGGTCTCTGGACACAAAGCTCACAAAAAGCCCTCGAGCATCAATTGTGGACTCTTTTCTCCTGTGCACGGTTCAGATTAGTCATCCACAGGCCATAATGACACCGTTTGTTGTTTTGTTTTGGGAGGTGATGGCTCAGGGCTTACTCTTGGCTCTGAGCTCAGGTGGTGGGGTTCGGGGGACCATATGGGGTGCTGCGACTCGAACCCGAGTCGACCACATTCAAGGCAAGCACCCTCCCCACTGTCCTGCCCCTCTGTACTATCCACGGTCCGACCAGTGTACTGATGACGCGTGTTGTTGCTCTCTCTGCCAACCAAAAGGGAGGGACCACCCCCGACCCTATTCCTCTGTGGGGACTTTTTCAGTCGGAGCAGCCAGCAATTCCTAGCGTCTTTGTTACTTGGAACCTACAGAATTTACAAGCCAGAGAGAAAAGCGCCTGCTAGAGAAGCAGGCTGGGGGTGGGGGGTGGGGGGGTGTGATGGGAGGGAACCCAGGGACACTGGTGCTGGGAAGTGTCCACGGGTGGAGGGATGGGTGTTGGAACACTATGCTGAAACCTGATTGTGAACAGCTTTGAAAGGGTCTATCTCAACAGCAATTCAATTTAAAAAGTAAATAATAATAATAATAATGATGTTAATTTACAAGCCAGTTTTGTTCCATAAAAATTTGTGTTTTTATTTCTTTAGAATTTTTTTTTTTTTTAGTTTCTAGGCTGAGGTTCATTTTCATTTTAAGAAGTAAAATTTGCCTTCTAGTTATACAGAGTCTTAGTCCAAAATGGAGGGATGGGTATTTGATCATTGTATAATTGAAACCCAAGCACAAAAATTTGTAAGTCTACAACTGTACCTCATGGTGTCTCACTAATAAAAATAAAAAAATTAAAAAAAAAATTTGGGTTACTAAAAAAGAAATAAAATACATCTCCAACCTTAAAAAAACAATCCATTTGGAAAAATGTAAGAGTATAAAAAAATGATAATGAAAAGAAGAAAACTAGCCTCTAAGTGTTCTTCTTTTGCTCCATGCTCGTATATATTAAATGAATGTGACCCTTTGTTTTTTCATTGCTGAAGTTCCCCATCCCTGCCCCGACCTCATTTCCACTAGCTGAGAGCTCTTGGGGGTGGGGGGTGGGGGGTGGCTACGTCCATGCAGTATCTGTCCTGGACGTACCGGAGTGTAGCCATGAGAGCAGAGTGAGTCAGGGGAGTAACGCCCCAGTGCTCAGCTGCTGTGGGGCAGGTGGCCCGATTCCAGCTAACTGGAACCCCAAGGGCTGGGCAGACGGGGGCTTCCCCCTTCCCCTGGTTTTTACTTGGTTTTGAAAGCACCTGCTGGGTTGAAACCCCATAACACTTCCTCATCGCTTAATGTTTGCTTTCAGGAATTCCACGTATCTGAAGACTTCAATAAGATGAACTTTATCAAGACCTACCCAGGTAATCGGAATCCCACACGCCCTCGTCCACGCGTGCTTGTGGGTGCTTGACGAGCGCGGTGAAGTTGTCCAGTTCCTCGAGGATGTCCGAGGCTCTCAGCGCTCGAAATACCTGTAGCATTCTTTTCCTTCGAGTTGGCACGAGGCGTTTTTATGCAGGGCTGGACGCGGGTATCAGCTTTTATTCTGTTGCGGCAGCCGTGTCCGGCTCCCGTTGTTGTCTCTGTCTCTGTCTCTGTCTCTGTCTCTGTCTCTGTCTCTCTCTCTCTCTCTCTCTCTCTGCCTTCTGTCTGTGTGCACGTATGTGTGTTTGAGTGTGTATGTCTGCCGGGGATTTTGGTTCTATTCCCTGATCATTTTCATTTCAGCCAGATTTCTAAGAAGTGGAGTAATTGGCTCAAATTTCAGTTTTGTGATGCTTTCTATTTCCTTTGCAGAGTCCTTCCCAGCAGTTGTATACTTTTTTTTTTACAGCCCCATGAGCAGTGGTTGAGCGTCTCTGCTCCTTCAGGCTTCACCACTCTGCTGCTTTAGGCGTTTGCGGGGAGTGCCAATTTGCTAGTCACATGATGCAGGGTTTTTTTTTCCCCCTTTTTGGGTCATACCTGACAATGCTCAGGGCTTACTCCTGGCTCTGCACTCAGGGACCTTATGGGATGCCGGGGATCGAACCCAGGTCAGCTGTGGGCAAGGCAAAATGCCCTACCTGCTGTACTCTGGCTCCAACAGTTTTAAAATGAGATTTGCCTGAGTGTTGACCATCTGTCATCTCTTTTGTAAGGGTATGACTTGTATTTCCCTGTATTTCCCAGGGAGCTGTCTCAGCGAATTTCCTAAGACGCGAGGTTTCTTTCCCTCAAGGCCATGAAGGCTGCAGACACCTGTGGCAGATACATTCTGCCAGGTTTTACTTTGCCTTGGAAATTTACATATTTTTAAAGTAATCAAAAACTAGTTTTTCTGGTGTTCACTGTATTTATTTGCTGATGTCTCCATGCACTTTGTGAATCTAAGCCCGGCTTGGTCTGGGGCAGTGGCGGTTCCCCGTGGGGCCCCCAAGGATGCGGCACTGTTCCCACCTGTGGTGCTGAGGGTTACCTGGGCCCCCCTCCTCCTGCTTGGGGACTTTGCCAGCTGTACCAGGAAGTGCCCAGGGACAGCCAAGTACAGCCCTGGGACTATGTGGAGCCGGAAATTGAACCGGAAACGGCTCCATGCAAGGCAGTGCCTTAACCCCTGAACTGTTTCTCTCACCTTCAATTTTTTTTTCATTTTAATTTTTTGTTTTGGTTTTGGGACCTACTCCAGGCCCCATGCACGGGGCTCACTCCTGGCAGTATTTGGGGGACCACGTGTTATAGGGCTCCTATTCGGGCCTCCTGGTTATAAAGTGTGCATTCAGCCCTTGGAGTTTTCTCCCCCCACCTCTTTTTTCTTTCTTCTTTTTTTTTTTTGTGTTTCCCCAAACTCTTTATTGGGGGCTACGTGACACTTACAGCACACCACAGCCCATGGTGAACAGACTCCAGTACAGCACGGCTCAACTCGGCTCGTGGGTACATTCAAAACCTGCTTCTGGCGAAGTCATTCCGATCCGAGTACACACTTGCACACACCCGCACAGAGCTCCAAGCATACCTTCTAGAACAACCCATTTGGTGCCCAGGAAGCTCAGTTCTTTTTTTTTTTTTTTTAATACAAGTGTTCTTGCCTGCCCCACTCTGCCTCTGCTGCTAACTTAGAGTTATAGAACAAAACAGCTCAGAGCTGTTGACTCCCAGAAATGTCCCCTGAAGATATAATAGTTCATCTCATGTGATTCATCCTATATTTATGAAATTTTCTTTCATGCTCATGGAAAAAAAGAAAAGTTGGGGGCCCGGAGAGATAGTACAACGGGTACGGTGCTTGCCTTGCACGTGGCCAACCCAAGTTCAGTCCCCTGTTACTCCAGATGGTTCCCCCGAGCCTGCCAGGAGTAAGCCCTGACCACTACTGGGTGAGGCCCAAAAGAAAGCAAAAATGAGAGATTCTAGACACGGAAAGTGTACATTGTTCATCTCTGTGATATTTGGCCTAATAATGAAATACAAAAAAAAGGACTTTCAGACTATAATTAGAACACGTTGCCTTTCCCCTAGATAGCTGTTCTACCTCTTCCAAATCGAAACTAGGCCGGTGACCCATTAATGACTGTCCATTTGAGCGTATGTTGGTCAGGGAAACTGTTTTGGTGCAGAGGTACAAAAGATTTTCCAGTCTTGCGCTACTTGAATAATGTATAAGATTGCCATGCTTTTACCAGAATTTGAACTACTTTTATGTTGTTGTGTTTGCTCGGGACTTATTCCTTGCCCGGTGCTCAGGGAACACTCCCGGCTGAGGAATAACCATTTGTGGTACCCAGGCTGAACCCTGGCCAGCCACATGGAAGGTAGGCACCTTACCCACTGCTCTTTTCTCTCTCTCTCTCTCTCTCTCTCTCTCCCCCCCCCCCCCTCTGGAACTGCTTTTTAAAAGCCAAAATAACAAATAGTTTAAAAGTCTCAACTGTCACTGCAGGTTTGTCTTGAAAATACTTAAGAATCATGGGTTAGATGGATACAGGAGTTAAGGCTCTTGCCTTGCAAACTTCCGGCTCCAGTTTGATCCCCAGCATCCTGTATGGTCCCCTGAGCACCATCAGGAGTGATTGTGACAACTTAATACTAACTTAATACCTGAGCTAGTATTAAGCCCCAAATGCCATTGGATGTAGAGCCCCCTCCTTCCGCCAAGAAAGAGAGAAAACAATCAAGAATCATAAGTTTCTGGGGCTGGAGCAATAGCACAGCGGGTAGGGCATTTGCTTTGTACGCAGCCAACCCAAGTTCAATTCCCAGCATCCCATATGGTCCCCTGAGTACCGCCAGGAGTGATTCCTGAGTACAAAGCCAGGAGTAACCCCTGAGCATCGCCGGGTGTGACCCAAAAAGAAAAAAAAAAAAAAGAATCATAAGTTCCTTCATACATAGAAATATGAAGACCTCTGTGATCAATATTTCTATCCTCCCCCTCCCCAAATCCCCCCCCCCCCCTTTTTTTTTGGCTTCTTGGATCATACCTGGCAATGCTCAGAGGTTTCTGGCTCAGCATTCAGGAATTATTCCTGGCAGTGCTCAAGGGACCAAAGCGATGGATGCCAAGGATTGAACACAGGTTGGCCACATGCAAGGCAAACACCCTATCTGCTGTGCTATTACTCCACCACCACCTCCAAATTTCTTAATGATTTTATCTGTCAGCGAATTTCAGGTGGTTTCACACTTACACGTACAGTGGTATTTTAATCTGTTTTTTGCTTGTAAGTTCTTGATAGGTATCAGGCAGCAAAGTTTGCAGTGATTTCTCTTCCTTTTTATTTCATTGGCTAATAAAATTGATTAATTTCATTGACTATTAAAAGCCTATTGAGGGACTTACTTAGGGATTCTGAAGCTTTCTATTTTGTCATATGAAACGGTTGAATAAAAAGGAAGCAAAAAGACATTTTCAGGGGCTGGAGCGATAGCACAGCAGGTAGGGCGTTTGCCTTCCACATGGCCAAACCAGGTTCGAATCCCAGCGTCCCATATGGTCCCCTGAGCACCGCCAGGAGTAATTCCTGAGCGCAGAGCCAGGAGTAACCACTGAGCATCACCGGGTGTGACCCAAAAAGCAAAAGAAAAAAGAAAAAAATTAAAAATAAAAGACATTTTTATATTTTACTGTAATTCCGAAAAAAGTTAAGTCATTAAAAGACCAATCAGGAAGGGCCATAAAAATGGGAAATCTTGGCCTGGGGAGATGGTTAAGGTGCTTGCTTTGGGGTGGCTGACCCCAATCTTATCTCCAGTATCACACGTAATGCCTCAAACACCGCAAAGCCAGGAATAAGCCCTGAGCAATGCCTGGTGTGGCCCAAAACACACAAAAAAGAGAAGGAAATAGGAGGGCTTGTCACAGGAGCAGATAGGGGTCTGCTTCCTCTTCTTCATCCCTGACTAGGGTAAACCTTCAGGCTCTCTTGTCCCAGGGCAGGTACAGGATTAGTGGGTCAGCTCTCTGGAGTCAGGTCCACCAAGTTAATCCACCCCTTACTCGACTTCTTGAACTTGCCTTTGGTTTTGCTTCGCCTTCTAGTTTCCTGTCTGAAAGTGGACCTGAGAACCCTTATCGATGTGCGGAAGTCACAGAGTGCTCTAAAACACACGGAGAGTGCTCGGCCCATGTTCGTCACCCCGTCCCTCACGGCAAATGGGTGTGTGTGTGTGAGATACCCATCTGAGGCTGGGTATCCTGGTGTTTGGGGCCAAGGGTGATCAGCACCCCCTTTCCCTCCCAGCATCCTTCCAGGGTGTCTGAGGTTCAGCCCGGCCTCCTCGCACCAGCCTGCGGGACTTTCTACAGGCCACCTCAGCGGTTGGGATTAAGCGCAGCCGCTTCTGTCCAGCCCCTGACTTCCTGCAGCCAACTGGGCATGTGCGAATAGGCATCCGGCCGCCTTGGCCCCGGCCAGGAGCTTAGAAGGCGGGTCACTGTCCCGGTCTGGTGGACAGTCGGTCCGGAAGTACGAATATCCCGGGAGTTAAGGTACAGACAGCAGGAAACACCTGCTGCTTGCGGGGGCGGGGGTTAGAGAACTGTCCGACGGCCTCGTCTTCATAGATAGGAAAGACTAAATACAAGCAGTTCCAGAGTCCTTTAATAGACAGCACTGCCAACACCAACACTTATTTTTGGTCAATTCCAAATACCCTCGTTTGCTCGTTGATGATTCTGAAATGCCAGAACCTTAATGGGCTAAATAAATAATCAAATCATGAGTCTGATGAAATTGCCGCTTCCAATATAAAACTCATCAATAGTAAGGGATTTGATTTTAGGTTTCTTTTAAAAAAAAAAATCTGTGATTGATTTCTTTCATTCCACTGGAACATTCCTCTCTTTTAAGGTAGTGTATCGAAGTAACAGTACATAGGCTTCAGCTACACTGCGTTGGATTTTGACACCTGTGCATTTTAGGCTGTAGTCACCCCAGAACACTGGCATCTGGCATCCAGCCTCGGCCATATACTTAGATACTTGGAACACACACACACACACACACACACACACACACACACACACACACACAGAAATCTTTATTGTTGTTGTTCTGGGGCTACACCCAAGTGCTCAGGGCTAACTCCTGGCTCTGCACCCAGAGATCACTTCTGGTGGGCGTGGGGGACCGTAGAGGGTGTCAGGAATCAAACCTGGGTGAGTCGCATGCAAGGCAAGTACCCTACCTGCTCCAGCCCTATCGTTGATCCTTTTTACCTGGTTTGACCCACCCACCTCCCTGCTGTTGACTTAGAATTCATTCTGTTCCTCTCCTGTGTCTGAGCGGAGTCACTGTGGTGATCTCTCTCTGCCCTACTCGTTTCCCTTCCATATCCCCCAAAGGCTATCTACGCTGGTTGCAAGTACCAGCATCTCCTCCTCCTCTTTTTTTTTTCCCCAATTTTTCTTATTTTAAAAATTTTTTTCATCATTGAATCACCGTGAGATACAGTTACAAAATTTTTATGTTTGAGTTTCAGTCATACAATGATCCAACACCCATCCCTCCACCAGTGCACATTCTCCACCACCAGTGTCCCCAGTGTATTCCCTTTTCCAACCCTCCCCCTGCCTCCATGGCAGACAATTTCCCCCAGACTCTCTCTCTCCTTTTGGGCATCATGGTTTGCAATGCAGATACCGAGAGGTTATCACGTTTGATCCTTTATCTACTTTCAGCACACACAGGATCTCCTCTTGCCTGATGTCCCTGTCCTGTCTGGAGCTTCGGAATGTCCCCCTTGGAGGGCCAAGGGGTACAGGTGGGGAGGGACAAAGCAGCTGGAAGCAGGTGCAGAGGCGGGGGCGGGCCTCAGCACCACCACCCCCCCCCGGCCCCCCTCAGGTTTGATCCTCCAGGCCCTGGTTTCTAGGGGGGGTGACAGTCATGCCTTCTCTGTTCCTGCAGCGCACCAGAACCGGGTGTCGGCCATCATCTTCAGCCTGGCGGCCGAGTGGCTGATCAGCACGGGCCACGACAAGTGTGTGAGCTGGATGTGTACGCGCAGTGGGAACATGCTGGGCCGACACTTCTTCAGTTCCTGGGCCTCGTGTCTGCAGTATCCTTCAGCCACGAGGGCGACGGCTCCTGGGGGTTGAATGACTCGCTCGCTCCTGCCTTTTTTGGGGGGATGAAGTTCAAGACTTTCAGTGTCGTCTTGGGTATAAAATTGGTTTCTCAAGATAATGAGATCATTTTTTTTTTCTTTTTGGAGGGGTGGGGGAAGTGGCTGGGAAATTCTCTCTGGTTTTCATATGAAATCGGGAAAAGGAAACATCATTAATGCCACCTTTCCAATTCTTTGAAGTTTGAAGTGAAAAAAGAGACTTTATATGTGTATATATATATATATGCACATATATATATATATATTAAGTTGTATGATTGCACTCTGAGTTGGCAGGACTGTAAGATTTCAGGAACACAGTGTGACACCTCTGTATTCATCACTGGAGCCCACACCAGTGTCCTGGAGCTGTGGCACAACCAAGGGGACCTTCCTGTCCCCATCCTCTGACATCACCATATTCAAGAAAAGATCTTTGGTTTTTTGTTTCTTTGGTTTCTTTTGAGGGGGTCACACTGGGTGATGCACAGGGGCTACTACTGGTTCTGCACTCAGGAATCACCCCTGGCGGTGCTCAGGGGGCCGTATGGGATGCTGGGAATTGAACCCAGGTCAGCTGCGTGCAAGACAAACGCCCTACCCGCTGTGCTCCAGCCCCAAGAAAAGATCTTTGGTTTTCATGGTTTTGTTTCTTTGTTTTTAAAGGGAGTTGAGAGAGAGAGGGAGAGAGAAGGAGAGAGCGAGTGAGAGCAGGGCACTTGCTCTGCACACAGCTGATCTGAGTTTAATCCCAGGCACCCCCAAACGGTCCCCCAGGCCCTCCCAGAGTCAGCAAGCTCTGAGCACTGGCAGATGTGCCCACCCCCCACCCCCAGTTAAATAAAAAGGAGGATCAGCTAGACTTGATCTTTTAGGACTTCTGCTGTTTGCAGACCCACTGAGGGCAAATCATGGTTTGCGAGTCTGCTGTTTATCAGTGGGTGACAAGTATTGTCTATGAAACTCAACAGAACCTCTACTTAAATTTTTTTAATTTTAATTTTTTATTGAAGTTAATAGTTTGTACAAATATGACTTTTGTGGGGTTGTTTTGGGGTCCACACCCTGTGATTATAACTGCTATTGTATTTTACTTGTTTGTATGTTTGGGGGGACATGCCAAGAAGTGATCAATGACTGTTTGTGCCTCTGTGCCCTAGACTGACCCCTGTCTCTCCTTGGCAGACCCTGTGGGGTGGCGGGGATTCAAAACAGGCGTGGCAGGGGGCAGGGCAAGTGCTGTAACCCCAGAACTGTCTCTGAACCCACAATTATTTATATATATATATATATATATATATATTTTGCTTTTGCTTTTTGGGTCACACCTGGCTCTGCACTCAGGAATTTCTCCTGACGGTGCATGGGGGACCATATGGGATGCTGGGAATGGAACCTGGGTTGACTGCGTGCAAGGCAAATGCCCTGCCCGCTGTGCTCTCGTGCCAGCCCCTCATAATTATATTTTAATGCACAGTTTTGCCAAGTGTGTTTGTGATCGTGGAAATGATTCATAATTTTTAATGCTATTTCCAAAGGGTTTTCACGCAGATGTTCAGAAGTCCCCCCGGGGGCAGGAGCATGGCTGTGGCGGAGGTTCGCATCTCACAGGGCTGGCGGGGCCGGGGCCAGTCACAGGAGGCAGAAGGCCTCGGGCAGGACACGCTTCCAGCAGCCAGACCTGGCACAGAGAGGTTTCCTCCTCCCCTGGGACTTCTGAAAGAGTGCGCACGAACATGCCTCAGGCGGTTGGAAATGCCATTGGAAATAGAGCCACAGATTCAGGAGAAAAGAGGGTGAAAGGAAAACCACAGTTCAGGTGTTGCGGGTACTAAGTAAACGTTTATGCGTTGTGTCGGGCTTTCCATAGGGATCATACAGAGCCCTGGGGTCCCGGCCAGCTTGAAGGGTGCGCCCAGTGACCTGGGTTTGGCGTTAAGAGAGGGTTTACCCTGCCTGTGTAAACGAGTGGTGTTTCTCAAGGTTCCGGGCCCAAAGAGGAACTGAAGAAGTGATGAATTGATACCAGTAGTGTGTATATATGTATATATGTATATATATATATATGTCCCTGCAAGCTTCCCGTGACGTATTCGATATGCCAAACACAGTAACAAGTCTCACAATGGACACGTTACTGGTGCCCGCTCGAGCAAATTGATGAACGACGGGAGGACAGTGCTACAGTGCAGTGCTACAGTATGTGTGTGTGTGTGTGTACACCCATATCCATACCTGAGTGTGTGTGTGTAAATATATATCACTGTCACTGTCCTCCCGTCGTTCATCGGTTTGCTCAAGTGGGCTCAGTAACATTGTGAGACTTGTTACTGTGTTTGGCATATCAAATACAGACATCACAGGGAGCTTGCCAGGCTTTGCCGTGCTGGCGAGATACTCTCGGTAGCTTGCCGGCTCTCCTAGACGGGCAGAAGAATCGAACTCCGGTCGGCCCGGTCAGCCATGTGCAAGGCAAACGCCCTACCCGCTGTGCTATTGCTCTAGCTTGTAAATGTGTGTGTGTGTGTGTGTGTGTGTGTATGTATATTTATTTATTTATTTATTTATTATTTTTGACAACTTGCAGTGCTCAGGGCTTATTATCTGAACATGAACCTAGATTGGCTATATGTCAGACAAGTACCTGAGCCCCTGTACTCTCTCTCTCTCTCTGGCCCCAGGAATTAGTGTATATTTAAAATATAAGTTTGCAACTACCCCTGCCTTTCAGGGGACCAAACCTGTCCATGGGAACTTAAAGTAATTCCTCCTCCTCACTCGGAGCTTAACCCTCTGGGCTCCAATGAGAGGGCTGACTTGACGTGCTCACCCTCACCGTTGCCTGTTTTCAGAGATACTTTCTGTGGACGCATTCTTCCAGTGGGTTCGGCTTCTTCCCTGCTGGCTCAAGATTGAGTTTTACGATTTTCGATTGGGAGTCCATCTCAGGGATCCCTCAAGCAGTCAAGTGACGCTGGGGGCCTACCCTTGGCAGTCTGACCACTTCCCTGGCGAGTTATACTTGCTTCTGTTTTCCTAGGGTTCCTAACTTCTCATCATCACGCCCATTTTCTCCACATCCCTTTTATCTTCTTCGTTGTGAGTTCCTCTAATACTGTTAGTACAGTGGCAGCTGCCCCCTTCCTGCTGAATGAATGAATAGGAACATTTCCCATCAATCCCGGTGGGTTTGGGTTTTTGTTTTCCACTGTTGACAGACTGCATGTTGGTTATTTCTTTGCCCCTTTCAGTTTGGACTAGTGCCACGCTCATTTCAATGTGCGTTTTCTGTTCTCTAATGCCAAGCTGGATCGCATCTCCTTGACCGCTTCTCCACAGATACGATCTTGATACACAGTATGCCTTTGTCGGGGATTATTCAGGACAGATCACCCTGTTGAAGCTTGAGCAGAACAGCTGTTCGGTGATCACAACCCTCAAAGGACATGAAGGTAGGCCGGGTGATCGCTCTCTGATTCCTTGCGCGATGGCATTCTATGTGTGCTTCTGGGCACTATCTCTTGCAAATGGCTAGCTCCTGATGGCCACTTGGGCTCCCGGTTGATTGCACAGATAGGGGGTTTGGATCTCAAAGAGTGGAGTCTGGGGACCAGATAGACTGTACAGTGTGGAGGGCACTTGCCGGCACACAGCAGACGCAGGTTTGATCCCCGGCATCTCACCTGGTTCCCTGAGCCCTCCAGGAGGGATCCCTGAGCACAGAGCCAGAAGGAAGCCTTGAGCACTGCCAGGGTGGTCCCCCGTCCCCCCCCCAAAAAAAACAACAAAGACAAATCAAGCAGTGAAGAATAAATGAAGATTCATATCATTATTTGTTAGTTTCTAGGACATTAAACAAAATGATTTTTTTTGTTCACGATGAATTAGAAATTGGGCAACTCACTCAGCCTCTCCTTAGGATCCATACCCTGATGAGGGCTGAGGAAAGAGTTCCTGGGTAGAATTTCATCAAGGCTCCAGGGGAAGAGTTTTTCAACTCAGCTGCTTCTGAATTCAGTAACAAATGAGAATCTTTGAGGCCTTTTGGATTAAACTGAAGAATTGGGGATTTCTTGGAAATCGTAGGTGGATTGACTCATAGACGCAGTGTTTTAAGCATAACAAGCTAAATACACTGTCTACTCCTGAGATACTGGCCGAGGAACTCATGCGGCAGGACCCGGGGTGTAGATCTCCAAGCCTGCTCAGATTGGGACTGTGGCCTCCTCCACCCAGATCCCCCACCTACCAGTATGTAGGCGTCACACCCACCAACTGCCCCCAGCTCCGTGTAATCCCATCAAGGGCCAAGACCCAGAGACTAAAAAACCCTGCTCCTGGAAGCATGCGGCCACAAATGCATGACATCTTATTATCTAGGTCTTACTCTGGAGAACCTGGCAGGCTACCGAAAGTATCCTGCCCACATGGCAGAGTCTGGCAAACTCCCCGTGGCATATTCACTATGCCAAAAACCAGTAACAATGATGGTTCTCATTCTCCTGACCCTGAAAGAGCCTTGAATGTGGCACTTTATTTAAAATCTCAGGGCTAAGATAAAGGAGACGTTACTGGGGCCTGCTCGAGGCAATTGATGACCAACAGGATGACAGTGATACAGTGATACTTCCGAGATAATATATTTAGGTGAAATTGAGTTCAATTGGGTTGTAGGGAACTTGCACAGAAAAGGAAACAGAGAACAGTAAAAAATAGATTTGGACAGGAAAGCACAAGGCTTGAGGAAATGCTTTCTGCCTTCTCAGACACTGCGTGTTTTGTGAGTGCCTGAGGACCGGATGGCTTCTGATGACCGCACCGTGTGTCAGTGTAGAACGAGGACGTTGTCTGCTCTGGGGCGTTAGTTGGGGTGTTGGGGGCATGGGATTTAACAGGGTCTGGACTTGGCAAGATTGACCCCTAAGGACAGTTTTACAAAAAGCTCTTGTTTCCATCTTCCAGTTCTGTGAGAAACCAATTTCTGCTATTTGGTTTTGAATATGTTCACACACACACACACACTCACACACACTCACACACACACTCACACACCACAGTTACCATTAGCTTGTGTAACTGGTTCAGTTTAAAGCTTTTTTTCCTCACCTTTTTTCTAGCCAGA
Organism: Sorex fumeus; assembly: GCF_029834395.1. Taxonomy (NCBI): domain Eukaryota; kingdom Metazoa; phylum Chordata; class Mammalia; order Eulipotyphla; family Soricidae; genus Sorex; species Sorex fumeus. Next base: position 43,221,562 of record NW_026606071.1, on the reverse strand, counting down.
CAGCAGTTATTGGAGATTGGGTTGAAAGAAAATCTGCAGAATGCTCGTTTCCCGAGAGCGGCAAACTGGATAAGTGTAGCCAGCACTGAGTAAAAAGCTCAGGCTTCACTGAGCTTTTTACCTAAAATCTCTGGCGCAAACCTGCAGAGCCTTTTTCTGGAGCACCTAATTTCATTTTTCTGAACCCCACACCGCCGTGCCTTCGGGTTCCCCAGCCGCCGTTTTGTGCCTCTCTTACGAAATGACCACAGTAAACCTGACTGTGCTTTCTCACGAAATATCAATAGCTTTGTTATCTTTTTTTTTCCATGGAAGTTTTTTCTGAAACAAACTTTCACAGTTATTCAACAGTATTTTGATGCAGAGCAGAGGGGGTGGTGGTAGGGTAATCATCTAAAAATCTTTGATACGACTGAAAAACCGTAGTCCTATTCCATCATTTACATCCAATCTTGAGAGTTCTTTTTTTTTTCTTTCTTTCTGGGCGATGCACAAGGGTTACTCCTGGCTCTGCACTCAGGAATTACTCCTGGCGGTGCTCAGGGAACCATATGGGATGCTGGGAATCGAACCCAGGTCGGCCATATGCAAGGCAAACGCCCTACCCACTGTGCTAGCACTCCAGCCCTGAGAGTTCTTACTTTTATGCATTTTTTTTTATTGAATCACTGTGAGATACAGTTACAAAGCTTTCATGTTTGAGTTTCCATCATACAATGATCGAACACCCATCCCTCCACCAGTGCATGTTCTCCACCACCAATGGCCTCAGTATATCCCCCCTTTCCAACCCTGCCCCTGCCTCCATGGCAGACAATTTCCCCCTTACTCTCTACTTTTGGGCATTATGGTTTGCAATACTGAGAGGCTATCATGTTTGGTCCTTTATCTACTTTCAGCACACATCTCCCATTCTGAACGATCTCTCCAACCATCATTGATCCTGAGTGACCCCTTCTCTATTCCAGTTGCCTTCTTCCCCAGCTCATGAGGCAGGCTACCAACCATGGAGCAGTCTTCCAGGCCCTTGTCTCTACTGTCCTTGGGTGTCAGTCTCATACTGTGTTATTTTATATTCCTCAAATGAGTGCAGTCCTTCTATGTCTGTCCCTCTCTTTCTGACTCATTTCACTTGGCCTGATACTCTCCACAACCGTCCACGTATAAGCACATTTCATGACTTCATCTTTTCTAACAGCTGCATAGTATTCCATCGTGTAGATGTACCAAAGTTCCTTTAACCAGTCGTCTGTTCTCGTAGTGGCACTTTCTTCCCCCCAAATCCTGGTTTCCCTCCTGCCCCCCAGCCTGCCCCTCCGGTAGGCACTTCCCCCCTCCCCCACTGTCCTGGTGTTCCCCTCCCTACCTGATCCCTCCTCCCCCATCCCTGTGCCCAGCTGCCTACCTAGGACCATTTCTCCTGCTCTTCGTGCCCGTTGGAGAAGACTTTCTTCGCCCCGGAGGGCCAAGCAAACATCGCACTTCAGCCTTTCGCCTCTCAACCTGACCTTGGGTGGTGGGTGTGCCCGGACTCGGGACCAAGTCGGGATGGATGGACCCTATGTGCAGACTCCTGTCACCTCTCTCTCTCGCCCTAGGGAGTATCGCCTGCCTCTGGTGGGACCCCCTGCAGCGGTTACTCTTCTCGGGTGCGTCCGACAACAGCATCATCATGTGGGACATCGGAGGCCGGAAGGGCCGCACGCTTCTGCTCCAGGGCCATCAGTAGGTGGGGCCGGGGCTGGGGGCGAGGGCGAAGGCACCGTGGCTGGAGCTTGATAGGCCTCACCCTGCTGCTTCCTTTTTGTTTTTTTGTTTTTTTGGGTTTTTTTCCCTTTTTGTTTTGGGGCCCACCCAGCAGTGCTCAGGGCTTCCCCCTGACTCTGGGCTCAAGGATCACTCCTGGCCAGTCCCAGTGACCACAGTATGGTTCCAGGGATCAAACCTGGGTCAGGTCCATGCAGGGCAAGTGCCCTCCGTTCTGTCCCGTGGCGCTGGCCCGCGCCTGGTCCACCTCTGCCCCTGCCTCTCTCGGTGGTCCCAAGGGTGGTGTCCCCAGCCAGGGCTTTCCGCCTTCTTGGTCCAAGGAAGCCTTCCCTGGAACCCGCAACCCTCATCCACCCCTCCCAGAGCGTCAGCCCGCAAAGACCCGAACTTTGGGTCCCCTTGGCTTGGAGAAAGAGAAAGAGAAAGAAAAGAGAGGGGGAGGAAGAAAGGAAGGGAGAAAGAGAAAGGGAGAGAGAAAGAAGAAAGAAAGAAGGAAAGAAAGGGAGGGAGGGAGGAAGAAAGGAAGGAACAGAGAAAGAGAAGAAAAAGGAAATAAAAAGGGGAAGGAAGGAAGGGAGAAAGAAGGAGAAAGGGAAAGAGAAAGAGAAGAAAGAAAAGAAAGAAGGAAAGAAAGAAAAAGAAGGAAAGGAAGGAAGGAAGTAAAAGAAAGGGAGAGAGAAAGGGAGAGAAAAGGGGAGAGAAAGAAGAGAAAGAAAAAGAATAAAAGAAAAAGAAAGAATGAAAGAAAAAGGAAGAAAGAAAGGAAGAGAGAAAGGAAAGGAAGAAAAAGAGAAGGGGGAAGGCGGGCCCCCCTTTAAGCCCCTTTGGCTACTGGATTGTGTGTCGCACTCCTGGCCGTCCCTGGCGCCTCTGTCATTTCCAAGCTCTGAAACATATTTTGTTCACGGGGAAACATGATTCGACACAGTCAACTGTGCCGTGGAAGCCAGGCCCGCCCCGGGGTGCCTGCGGGGAATCGTGTCCTCGTCCCCCCCTGGGTTGGGCAGCGGGCTTCTCTCACTGGGCGTCTCTCACTGGCCATCACATCATCCCGCGTGTGGGTGCCCGTGACCTCCCACGCATGGGATGACCTGATCTCAGGGGTCAGAGCGCATCCCCGCCTCTAAGCTGCGTCTCTGGAGCAAGCAGGAAAGTGTGATGCTCCTGAAGCCGGTTTCCCAGGTGGGGAGTGATCCGGGCAGTCTCGGCCACCCCAGGACCCATCCGAGGGGATCCGAGAGACAGCACAGAGGGCAGGGCGGTTGCCCTGCACGCGGCTGACACGGCTTCCGTCCCCGGCACCCCGAACGGTCCCCAGAGCCCCACCAGCAGTGATCCCTGCTGAGCTCGGGGCCAGGAGCGAGCCCTGAGCACCACTGGGGGTGACCCCAAAACAGCAGGACTAGTTTGGAGGGTGCCTGGTGGGTCTCCCCGGCCAGCTCAGGAGTGAAGGGTGTACCCCGGTCAGGGTGCCCAGCTGAGTAAGTGGGCGCACCCTAGGGCAAATGGTCCCCAATGCATCCATATTTTTCCTGTCCCCACCATACCAGGAAAGGGTGCAGGCGGGACATTCGTCCCCGGTCACAGCTGGGAGCCCTCCACCCCTGCCCCCCAGGCATGCCAGGTGGCTGGCACTTTGGGGGTGCACCCCACCATCAGGCCATGGTTGGAGGAGGCCACTCCAGAGCTGCCACTTGGCAAGTGCAAAGATCCCCCTGCCCGGAGCTGCCACTGTCCGCCCTGCCCAAGGAAGGTCTCTCTTGGCCTGTGAGGCCTTCTTTTTCTTTCTTCCCTTTCTCTCCTTCCTTCCTTCCTTCCTTCCTTCCTTCCTTCCTTCCTTCCTTCCTTCCTCCCTCCCTCCCTCCCTCCCTTCCTTCCTTCCTTTTGCTGCCACAGCAACTGTAAGCCCCAGGGCAGGACCCAGACCAGCTCGGCCGCCACCCCCAAAATCCTCCTTGTCATCTGGGAACATCAGCAATGCCGAGTGCCCTGGTCTTTCTTTCCCGGAAACCGTGACGGATCCCCCTGTCACAGGTGGCAGGGCACGTCTGCCCGGGAATCCCGAGTCCGGGAGGGCTGGAGCCTGCGGGCGAGTGGCATCTCATCTCTTCCCCAGCGGGCCCCCCGTGACCATGTGTGTCCTTTGCAGTGACCGGGTGCAGGCGCTGTGCTACCTGCAGCTCACCCGGCAGCTGGTGTCCTGCTCCTCAGACGGGGGCATCGCCGTGTGGAACATGGACGTGAGCAGAGAGGAGGTGAGTGGACGCGCCCTCGGGGGTGGCGCCCTCGGGGGCCCTGTCCGCAGCTCTGGCCTGGCCCAGGCTGCGTGTGTGGGCTCTTGGCCGGCCTCAAGGGTACCCCCAGGACACCTTTGGCTCTGCCCGGCGTCCCCGGCATGGCGGTCTCCCTTTGGCCGGCTCTCCCGGGGACACTGGCGCAGGGACCCTGGGCCTGCGGTGGTGCAGGGAAGCTGAGCCTCGTCCCATCCCGTCCCGTTCCCCCCCCCCCTCCCTCGTCTGTGCCCTGCACCGGGATCAGCTGCGGACTGCGGGAGAACCATGGTGGACCCTGAGGCGCAGGGCTGTTAGAAAAGTGCCTCCCTCCCTCCGTAAAGGAAGGTAGAATGGGAGACTGCGGAGTTTCTTCTGGGGCTTTTTCCTTCTTCCCTCCCCTCCCATCCCCTCCATCTCTCCCTCCCCCACTCTCTTTTTCCCTCCCTCCCTCCCTTCCTTCCTTCCTTCCTTCCTTCCTTCCTCCTACCCTCCTCCCTCCCTCCCTCCCTTCTTTCCTTCCTTCCTTTCTTTCTTTCCTTCCTTCCTTCCTTCCTTCCTTCCTTCCTTCCTTCCTTCCTCCTACCCTCCTCCCTCCCTCCCTTCTTTCCTTCCTTCCTTTCTTTCTTTCCTTCCTTCCTTCCTTCCTTCCTCCTACCCTCCTCCCTCCCTCCCTTCTTTCCTTCCTTCCTTTCTTTCTTTCCTTCCTTCCTTCCTTCCTTCCTCCCTCCCTCCCTCCCTCCCTCCCTCCCTCCCTTCTTTCCTTCCTTCCTTTCTTTCTTTCCTTCCTTCCTTCCTTCCTCCCTCCCTCCCTCCCTCCCTCCCTCCCTCCCTCCCTCCCTTCCTTCCTTCCTTCCTTCCTTCCTTCTTTCTCCCTTCCTTCCTCCCTTCCTCCCTCCCTCCCTCCCTTCCTTCCTTCCTTCCTTCCTTCCTTCCTTCCTTCCTCCTACCCTCCTCCCTCCCTCCCTTCTTTCCTTCCTTCCTTTCTTTCTTTCCTTCCTTCCTTCCTTCCTTCCTCCCTCCCTCCCTCCCTCCCTCCCTCCCTCCCTTCCTTCCTTCCTTCCTTCCTCCTACCCTCCTCCCTCCCTCCCTTCTTTCCTTCCTTCCTTTCTTTCTTTCCTTCCTTCCTTCCTTCCTTCCTCCTACCCTCCTCCCTCCCTCCCTTCTTTCCTTCCTTCCTTTCTTTCTTTCCTTCCTTCCTTCCTTCCTTCCTCCCTCCCTCCCTCCCTCCCTCCCTTCTTTCCTTCCTTCCTTTCTTTCTTTCCTTCCTTCCTTCCTTCCTCCCTCCCTCCCTCCCTCCCTCCCTCCCTCCCTCCCTTCCTTCCTTCCTTCCTTCCTTCCTTCCTTCTTTCTCCCTTCCTTCCTCCCTTCCTCCCTCCTTCCTTCTTTCCCTCCCTCCCCACACAGAAAAATTGCTCTACATCTCTAATCATCAGGGAGATATGCACATGGAAGCAGCAGTGAGATATCACCTCACATCACAGAGACGGGCATTAATCCACTATTCTTAAGTCTTTGTTCATTCTGGGAGAAGAGCAGAAAGTCGAAGCAGGATTCTGGCTCCAGGCCCCGGTGATCGGGATCCTGGAGTTCCTTTGTAGTCTCTGGAAAGGAAAGAGGCTTATCCTGGCAGCGCTTCCTCTCAGCTTGTGGACAGCCCCTCCAGATCTTGTGCGTCCGGCCGGGAACACAGTTCACCGGCCTTCCGGGTCTGTCCCCGTGGTTGGGCGGTGTTGGTGGTTGCGACAGAGAATGCGACAGAGATCATGCACTGTTGTTTGGGGGGGGTGGGGGTAGGGGTGGAAGTGGATGTTTATTATTTCGCTGTTGCCGGCTGAGTTAAAGGAGTGCAGGAGACTGGCAGCCTGGGTTTGAACTCTGTTGGAGTTTGCCGGACTCCTCGGGCGAGGGCAGAGAAGAGGCAGAAGAGCACAGTGTGGGAACTTCTGCTCAAGTTCCAGCGCTTGTTGGCATCAGCCACCACCTGGACGGGTTAGAAGCAAATTTGCGTCCCTGCCTGATCCTAATCAGAGGGTTCCCTTTGGGAAGTCAGGCCCCGGAGCACCCATGAGCAGGTAATCATTAGAATGGAGCGTCTTGAGGGCCGGAGCAATAGCACAGCGGGGAGGGTATTTGCCTTGTACGCAGCCGACCTGCGTTCAATGCCCAGCATCCCACATGGTCCCGCAATGTTAAGAAGCAATTTATATTCAGGTCTATTTTTAGCACTGGCCCTGTTACAATATTATGGGGCTGGAGTGATAGCACAGTGGTAGGGCGTTTGCCTTGCATGCAGCCGGCCCAGCCGAGACGGGTTCGATTCCTCTGCCCATCTCAGAGAGCCCGGCAAGCTATTGAGAGTATAGTATTGAGAGTATTCGCCACTATTACAATAGTGGTTAACAGTTAGACGATGGTTAGCAACAGTTTCTAAGAAGGGGGACAGTGACCCCCCTCATGAGCGGCCAGACCCAGCTGCCCAATTCCTTATCATGGCAAATTACTCAACTGGGAGTCTACCAGAAACAGCAAGTCCTGGTTTGGGGAAACAGAAACTGAGGCCTCGTTGAGGCTTCATGTTAGCTGCAACTTGACCTGGTGTCGGTTTTGTCCTCACAAACCTTTGCAGGGTGGGAGGCAAATCCAGCAGTTGATCCCTTATATCTGGAGCACAGACTTGAACGGAAGTGCACAAGCAGACACTCTGTCCTGAGTCAATTTGGGTGGGTGCTGCTGAGTGTGTGTGTGTGTGTGTGTGTGTGTGTGTGTGTTTGTGTGTGTGGGGGGGGTGGGAAGCGTCCTCAGGCCCGCCCATGTGTGGCCACCATCCCCCCTTCTGTCTCCCACAGGGGTGGGCTCACGAGCCTTGTCCCCAACCAACGCCCCCCCCTCCCCCCGCCTGCCTTTTGCCGATCATGGCAACGGGACACTCTGCATGGGGCCAGTACCCCACTCCCAGGGGGACATGTCTCTGTAGCTCTGACCTCTCCTCGCACCCACAGTGTGTCCCTTCCACGTTGCCCAAAGAAGCCGCCGCAGCCCACTCGGGTCCCTCATGAGTGCGAGGTCCCCTCCCGCCCAGAAGGCCTGGGAAGGTGGCTCTGGCATGCCGGAAGCCTGGGCTCCATCCCCTAGCCCTGCCGGCTGCGGTCCAAAAGCCAAGAACGAAAAATAGGAAATAGGAACGCCCAAACACTCCGAGGCACTCGGAAAGGAAAATCCCAAGTCGGTTGACGTGTTCCGTTTAGCTGTTCTCAGTCAAGTCATTTCGAGGCTTTCATTGCCTGCAACTGTTCAACAACAAAATCGAGACCCTCACTTTATTCTACGCATGTTTTTATTTTTTTTAATTGGATCACCCCGAGATACACAGTTACAAAGGTGTTCTTGAGGGGCTAGAGCGATAGCATAGTGGGACGTGCATTTGCCTTGCACGCAGCTGACCCGGGTTTGATTCCCAACATCCCATATGGTCCCCTGAGCACCACCAGGAGTAATTCCTGAGTGCAGAACCAGGAGTAACCCCTGTGACCCCCCAAAAAAAAGAAAAAAGAAAAAAAGTGTTCACGATTGGGTTTCAGTCACACAGTGTTGCAACGCCCACCCTTTTACTAGTGTGTATTTCCCAACACCATTGTCCCCAGTTTCTCTCCCACTGTACCCCCAGCCTACCCCTATGGCCTGCCTCTCTCTCTTTCTCTCTCTCTCTCTCTCTCTCTCTCTCTCTCCCTCCCCTACCCCCCCCCCCCATTATGGTTTGCAATACAGGTACTGAGAGGTTCCTTTCCAACTGCTATTACCATAGTGGTCCCTTCTCTATCCCAACTGCCCTGCCCACGCCCTTCCGCTTGGGTAGGCTTCCAACTGTCAACCAAGTCCTCCTGGGCCTTGTTTCTACTGTCCCTGGGTTTTAGTCTCATACTATTTTTAATATCCCAAGATGAGTGCAGTCATTATCACCCTGCGCCTTCCTTTGGACTCATTTCACTCAGCGTGAGCCTCTCCATGTCCATCCACTTTTAAGCAAATTTTATGACTTCTTTCCGCCCTAGTGGTTATAAGTAGTATTCCATTGTGTAGATGTCCCATAGTTTTGTTTTGTTTTGTTTTTAATTCTGTCGGCTGTCTGAGGGCACTCAGGGGTTCAGGTGTTCTGTCTGTGGTGGATAGCGCTCCAGTGAGCACAGGCGTGCGGATGGTATTTCTGCCGTGTATTTGGGGGCTCCTGCGGTGGTATGGCTGGGAGACCCCTGCTTCTGGGGGGTCAGATCCCTGCGTCTGGCTGTACACACAAGACTGAGGAGACCAGTGGGGAGAACTCATTGTTGTTTGGAGCTGGGGTGGGGGTGGGAGGAGTGATAGAGAAACTCAAAGTCTCTGCCGGAGTGCTCATGCCGGAGACAGCAGCTCGGAGACGAGCAGAGGCCAGGGAGTCGGAGCCCACCATGAGACTCTCTGCATCACTTTCTTGCCAGGCCCCCGTATCCCTCACAGGCCTTCCCAGGCAGGCTGGCCGAATTCTGCAAGAAATGGGTTTTTACCCACCTGGGTCACTGTCACTGTCACTGTCCTCCCGTTGTTCATCTATTTGCTCGAGCGGGCCCAGTAACATTGTGAGACTTGTTGTTACTGTGTTTGGCATATCGAATACGTCTCGGGTAGCTTGCCAGGCTTTGCCGTGTGGGCAAAGTACTCTCGGTAGCTTGCCAGACTCTCGAGAGGGCCGGAGGAATCGAACTTGGGTTGGTCGTGTTGGCTGCGTGCAAAGCAAATGCCCTACCCACTGTGCTCCAGCCCTGGGTACAGATCGCAAACAACTTTTGCACAAAAAAAAAAAAGTCTAAAGACAATACTCTGTGCTCACATTGATAATTATTTCCTGTAGATTAAAAGTGGAATACTTAGGGCCCTGGGGAGCAATTCCTGAGCACTGAGCCAGGAGTAAGCCCTGAGTACTTCGGGGTGTGATCCTGAAGCCAGAAAACATTCCCCCCCGCCCAATTTTTTTTCCCACTACTTCTATGAAGAATATTTGAGTACTTGACCATGGCCAAAGCCATCCAAGTTCCCAGAAACGAACATACGATGGAGAGAGCTGCAGTGGCTTGAGGAGTTCTACGGAGGGAGTATCAGCGAGGGGGGCCACCTGCCGTGAGAGTCTCAGAGAGAGTGGGCTCGAACACACAGTGCCCACACCCACGGGGCTTTCAGCTGGGGCTCCGACACCCACGGGGGCGTCTGTGGGGGTGCTGACGGGCAGCCTCTTTTCTCAGGCTCCTCAGTGGTTGGAAAGCGATTCCTGTCAGAAGTGTGAGCAGCCCTTTTTCTGGAACATAAAGCAAATGTGGGACACAAAGACGCTGGGATTAAGGCAGGTAAGTGGGGAGAGGGGAGAGAGGGAGAAAGAGAGAGAGGGAGGGAGGGGGAGCAGATGCAGCAGGAAGCACATGTCTGGTGGCGCCAGGTGCACTGTCATTGCTGGGGTGACATCGTCCCTACTTCTTTTTTTAAATTTTTGATTATTTATTTATTGGATCACTGTGAGAAAAGTTACAAAGCTTTCAGGTTTAAGTCTCAGTCATCCAATAGTGCAACACCCCTCCCCTCACCAGTAATCATTTTTCACCACCAAGAACCCCAATATATCCCCCCCCCCCCCGATGTCTGTGAGGCAGATGATTTCTACTTAACACTCTCTCTTTACTTTGAATGCATTCATCATTTCGACAAAAGATGCACCAGTTATTGTTTGGAATGTCCCCCCCCCACCCCCCAACAATCAGAACTGCTGAAAAGGCGTTGTGAAATATAACTTGTTTTCTCTGGCTGGTTATGAAAACCAATCGTCCCTACTTCTAAGGAAACACAGGCAAAGCGGAGTCACTCTTCGGAGTGAACTAGGAGGAGAGAGCAAACCTGTAAAGGAATGTGCCCGAGTCAAGAGTAGTAATTGGAATCTTCTGGAATATTCTCGTTTTGTTTTGGAGGTTTTTTTTGGGGGGGGCGCGTTCTGGAGCCACACCCGGCCGTGCTCAGTGCTTACTCCTGGCTCTGTGCTCAGGGTTCCCTCCTGGCAGGGCTTGGGGACCATACGGGGCCCCGGGGATCAAACCGGGGTTGCCTGTGTGCAAGGAGAACACCGTGTCCCCTCCCAATAACCCCGGCACCCGGTGATGTGCCTTTCAGGGAGCCCGTGTGGCCTTGTAGAATTTCAGAAACCGGCCAGATAGTGCCGTGGGTACCACGTCACTTGCCTGGCTTTGTGGCTGGCCTGGGTTCGATCCCATGTATCCCATCACCCGAGCGCGGCTGGGAGTGAGCCCTGAGCACTGTCGGGAGTGGTTCCCCCCAAATAAAAACAAAATAAGCAGGGGGAATGAAAGGCACCCTTTGGTCGAGATCTTCCTCTGCCGTAGGAAGGGCTGGACTTGGGTGTTAACGCTCCCCATGGATGCCCGAGACAGACATTCAGGAAAAAGCGGTGGGTGGCCTGGCGGGAGCCCCGACCTGCGGTCACCCCGACTCCTCTCCCCCCCACCCCCGCCCGTTGCCCAGCACCACTGCAGGAAGTGCGGGCAGGCCGTGTGCGGCAAGTGCAGCAGCAAACGCTCCACCTACCCCGTCATGGGCTTCGAGCTCCAGGTCCGCATGTGCGACTCCTGCTACGCCTCCATCAAGGACGAGGAGTGAGTGTCGGCCCGCAGCCCCCCACCCCCCAACCCCGATGCCCTGGGTCTCTGCACCCCCCTCAACCCCCCTCCCCCCAGCCCGCGGGCAAGCGCAGGGCAGCAGGGAGGCCACAGACACTCCCTGGCAGCCGCAGAGCGAACTCAGTTCCCGGGAAGGGAGGGCCCCCAGACAGAAGTGAGACCCCACCATCTGACCACCCGGCCTCCAGGCCCTGCTGCTGCCCGGGGTTGGGGGTGGGGCTCAGACTCTAACCAGACGCTGCCCATGCTGTCCTCTCGGGCAGACAGCAGGGACAGGCCTCCCTGGCAGAGCCCCTGGGGGCGAGGGGGGTGGGGGCGGGGGTCAGGGGGTTGGGGGCAGGGACCAGCGCCTCTGCAGCCGAGCTTCCCACTTCCACGTCTGGGAAGGCCTTCGGGCGGGAACCGCAGAGTCAGTGGGTTGGGAGTGTCTGCCCACCCCCTGGGCACTCCCGCCCCTCTTTGGTCCCCGTAGAGTCAGCCCGCATCCCCGCTTGCAGAGGGTCAGCCCCGGGTCGGCCCCGGCCCCGTGCAAGGCATGCCCCACCCGGGTCTCACCGGCCTCTTCTCTTCCAGCCGGACTTCGCTGGCCACCTTCCATGAAGGCAAACACAACATCTCCCACATGTCCATGGACGCGGCCAGGGGCCTGATGGTGACCTGCGGGACCGACCGGGTGGTGAAGGTACCTGCCCCGTTGTCTGGGTGACTCTCCCCTTCCTGGTGCCGAGTGGCGTTGGGTGCTCCTAGGACAATCTCGCCCTCTGATTGGCAAGTGGGAATTGGAGCCAGCCCAGACCTCGGGGAACAGACCCCCGAGTTCCCGCTGCTCCCCTGCCAGTGCCGTGGCCTCCGTCCGGGCCTTTGTGGTTGTCAGAAATCACCGCATGTCATGGGACCAGAGAGGTGGCGCAGGTGAGGCACTTGCCGGGCGCGTGGCCGACCTGGATTCAGTCCCCGGCATCCCCTGTTGTGTTCCCCCGAGCACCGCCAGGAGAGATTCCTGAGTGTAGACAGAAGGAACCCCTGAGCACCCCCGCGCCTGGCCCGAAACCAAAGCAAAAAGAAAGTTAAAAGAACTGACCACACATCTTTCTATTCTCTCCCTGGTCCCAGAAACTCAACACCGCTTAGTGCCCGGCTTGAGCCATGAAACCATTTTCCAGAACAAACCGGGGCCTCTTCCCCCCAACGGGCTGTGTGCAGGACAGAATTAAATCTGTAGTGAAATCCCACGAGGACGCACTTCTCAGGCATCAAAGCTAGAACGGCCAGCTCACTGCCGAGCGAAGGGGACGGCTCAGGGGGCGGGAACGCCGTGAGGTTCTGGGTTAGATCCCTGGCTCCCCATGGTCCCCCGAGCACTGAGTGGGGAGTAGCCCCCCGGCTCTGAGCAGTGTGGCCTCTCCTTCCCCCTTCCCCGCCCCCCACGCCCCAGAAACCTGAGGGCCATCGTTGTGCTTTGGTGAACCATATTGCCTGATCTCTGACTGAGCCTTGGAGCGGGCTCTGTGTTAAAGAGGGGATGAGCTGCTTGGAACCAGGTTTTATTTTTTTTTTAAATTTCTTTCTTTTTGGGTCACACCTGGCGAGGCACAGGGGTTATTCTGAGCTCATGCACTCAGGAATTACTCCCGGCAGTGCTCGGGGGGACCATATGGGATGCTGGAAACCCAGGACAACACCCTATGCGTTCTGCTCCTCGGTCCAGCCCCTGGAGCCTGTATCGATCCCCGGGTCCCCGGCACCACCCCCTCCCCCGAGGCATTTCAGTTCCCGTCTCCTGGGCAGCCCTGCCTCCCACCTCTTGGTTTGTCTTGCAGATCTGGGACATGACGCCCGTGGTGGGCTGCAGCCTGGCCACCGGCTTCTCTCCGCACTGACCCGGCCACCGGCGGAGTCGCGCATCCCCACCAGCGCCACCGCCCAGCGCCCCCCGCCCCTGTAGCCCCGCGCTCACAGTAGCCACTAAAACCAAACCAAACCGACCGAGCAGCATTTTGTTTTCTTTGTTTTGTTGTTTTTTGGAATTTTTTTTAAGAAAAAAATATGTCCAGGTGTGTTTGGGGGCAGTGGTGGCCCGAGCAGAGGGAGCCCCCAGTGGGGCTGGTCCCCTCTTTCACACACACCCCCGCCCCCTGCGGTGGAGGGATGTGCTCAGGCATGGAGCCCCTGGGGGAATGTTTTTTTTTTCTCGTCGACCGCCGTGAGCTGCTGTGTGCGCCAAGAAGGACCTGACCAGCGAGAACCGCAGAGGAAACTGCCTCGAACCGATGCTGGGCACTAACAAATGTGGCCGAAGCCTTTCCAAGAGTACCAGCGCCCTTCCCCTCAGGCTAGCCCAGAGGGGTTCCCCCCACCCTAAGCCCTAGGGGGCCCTCTGTCGCTGGAGCAGGATTTCGGGGGAGGAAGAACTTGTTCGCTCCTGCTGGGGTGTGTGCAGGCTCACGGGGACAGGCCTGCCCAGAGGAGACATCCGTGTCCACTCGCTGTCACCTCTCAGTCTGCCCGTGAGCGAAGGGTGGCAAGGCTCGGCTCCCCATGCCGTCCCTCTCCTGCCGGTCCCCCGCCCGCTCCCGGGCTGGGCTCAGAACGTTTTGATGGTGCTGGTCGCCGGCTGCATCACAGCCCACCCGCCCTGGCGAGTGGAGGTCCAGCTCCCAGCTGGGGTGCGCCGGGAAAAGATGACGAATCTCTCCTGGAACTGCCTCGGCCGCCTCTGGAGGCCCCACGGTGGTTCCCAGAGAAACAGCCTCCCCTCCCGTGGCGGTTCATTCCCCTCCCCGGAGGAGAACTCTGAAGCTTTGCAAGTGTCACCGCCTTCCCGTGGCAGCTCCCGATGCTAAGGCCTGGGGGTTGGAAATCCGTGGCCCAGAGCAGCAGTCCTGCACCAGGTCCGATGTGGTCACTCCGAGTTCCTGAATGCCTTTCTCGGCAGCCAGCAAAATCTCTTGTTGCCAGTGGCCACTTTGAAAGCTTTTTTCACATGCTTCTTATTAGTCCCAGGATGTGGATGAGGGGGGGTTAGGGAGTCTTTGAGCGTTCAGACATTGGTGGTTAACAGTCAGGCAGAGATATGTATGGCGTTGGGCCACGGACGTGAGGGGTCGGGGCGACTCCACGGCAAAAGGAAAGTAGGAACAGGATCTTCCTTAGTCTTAGGAACAGATCCAGATGGAGAACTCACCACTGCTTGCTTATCTCTTCCCTTCTCCCCTCCCAGTGAGCCGGTCGCTGAGAGGAACAGAAACCTTAGAACGCAGGCACTGAGATGTCTTAATGGCCAAGTGACCCAGTAAGGAAAGGGGTTTAGGCCCATCATGATCTAGAGGGAGCTGCATTAAAAGTTGACTGGCCAGTGGCTCACCGTAGTATCTAGCAAGTGAAACCCTACATGGGGCAGACCTAGGTTCCGTTCCCTAAACACAGCCAGGAGGAAGCCCTGAGAATCCCCAGCTGTGGTCCAAGAAACAAGTTGACTTGCCTTCAGAGATGACACTGAAGGGTTTTGTTTGCTCCTTGAAGTTTCTGTTGTGATGTTTCCTGGGAAAAAAAAGTTTTTTGTTTTTTGTTTTTTTCCTTTAAAAACATTTCCTAGGCTTTTTCGCAAAACATCCAATACTAACATAGTCTGGAAGAGAAAACAAAAAAAAAAATGAGTGACATAATAACTTTTAAACGGCAGCTTCTAAACGGCAGCTTCTGTTCAGTTAAGGGTTCAACCCAGCTACTATCCTGGGATTTTTATTTCATTCTGAAAGGAAAACAGAGAAGGGGGGGGGGGGGGTGTGAGGTGAGAAAACCTGCTGGACTCTAGTTCCGTTTTTAACTGCTGAAAATGTGATGGTTTATTTTTTTCCAAATCCGTGGTGGACTGAGCAGAAGGAACCCAGTTGCTGAGAATCTCAAGCATTTTTATTGCATTTTTTCATGAAAGATCCCGCTGAGAATCGAAAGTGCTTGTACGGCCTCCTGGGGGTTGCTCTCCTGTCTCGCTCCAAGAGCAGCCCTTTGCTGAGGGAGTGTTAAGGAGACTGTCTTCATCCCATTTTCTCTCTGCTGGAGCCAGTCACCATTCTCCTTTCTTTTTAAAAAAAAAAAAATGCACAGTCAGCCCCTTGGCTGCCATCCTGCAGGCAGCCGTGAGGGCAGTTACAGTGGATGGCGTTGGGTGAAACTGAACGTTTTCCATTTCCTTCTTGGGCGCACGCAGAGAGCCAAGCGGGGCGTCTGGTTCTATTGCCTTACTGAGACCACCTTCCTCTGAAACGGGTCATTTACAATCAGAGTTCTTGAACAGTTTACTGGGTTGGTTTTGTTTTTGTTTTTTTTTTTGGTTTCTTTTTTTTTTTTTCCATCCTGAACACACACTACTTTGTACAAACAGAGACGAGGAAGTAGACGATTTGAGAAAGGTCTGATGTGTAGATCTAGGATGTCTGTGCTAAGGAAAGGCCCATGCCCCATTTCAAATATGTTTTCAGATCGCTCTGTGTTAGTGCACGTGAGAGGAGGTACTCCTTAGCATTAAGTGGCAGCAGAGTACCGACCCTGTCACATGGCACGTCTGTTTACTGTATCCCTATCCCGGCCCTGCCCCTCTGCCTCTCCCAAAGAGACAAACAGAACCAGATTGCTGCAGAGTGAGCTCACTTCATTCTTCCCTCCCCCGATGAATTCAGTTCTCAATATCTCTATTTCTTAACCGCAGAAACCTGCCCGAGTATGTAACTCAGAACCATTAGTGGCCCAGACCTGAGGAAATGGTTCCTAAAGTCAGTTATTTAATGGAATTACTTTCGACTTCCGTTCTGGTGACTCCAAACCGGTCTGTGAAACCAGCTCCTATTCCCTAAAGATGGTGCAGTTACCCAGGGATCCTCGCCCTGTTGATGCAGGTGTCTGTGGCTTAAATTGTTCCTTTGAGCAAATGGTCGAATGCCAACTATATTTTCTGCAGTTTACTATACAATAACTTTTGAGTAAAATTGAAGTTTAACCGTGCAACAAGTTTATAACAATCTAAAATGTTTTTCTCTATCGCCTTTTTTGGACTGGGGCAGCGATGGGCAATGCTGAGTAGTACATTTTTTCGTCGTGTACCAGCTCTGTTTCTATACGACACGGTGCCCGCAGAGCCCAGAGAGCTAGAAACCTTTGTTCTTTGCACCTCCCTGTGGGTTCTGATTTTTTTGTGTGTGTATATGTATGTCTTTTGGAAAATATGTACAATAAAACGTACCTTGCTTGTTAGACCATGTTGCTTGATTTGGTTTTTGTTACATAGGCTCCAGTAGACCATCTACTTAACAACCTCCCAAACCTGGACTCTGCATCATGCACTCGGCAGCCCTGACAAGTCTGCAGGGCACCAAGGGGCCCGTTTCACAGATTTGGAGGGTGTGGGCTGAAAAGTGCACACCTGACCCAGGGTGCGTCCGTACACAGTGGGTGGTCCTGTAAGGGCAGGAGGGGGGGCAAGTATCCTATAACGGGAGGTCTGTGGAGCCAGGACCGGCTCTGGGTGCCCTGAGGGAGCACTCTGGAGCCCACCCCACAGTTCTGTGAATAAACACTGGGGACAGGGATAGAGGGGGAGGGGGATTTCAGTCCCCAGGAAAAGAGATTTTTTTTTCCTTTTTGGGTCACACCCGGCAAGGCACAGGGGTTACTCCTGGCTCTGCACTCAGGAATTACTCCCGGCAGTGCTCTGGGGCCCATATGGGATGCCGGGAATCGAACCCGGGTCGGCCACACGCAAGGCTCTACTTGTGCTATCGTTCCGACCCGGAAAAGAGATTTCTTCATATTGATAAATGGTTGATGTAGAAAACAAGGACAGCTGATTGTGATTTCTGTTTGTTGTTTGGGGACCCACACCTGACCGTGCTCAGGACTTAGTCCTGGCTCTGGACTCTGGAATCTGCTCTGGAAGAAGACGGGACCATGTGGGGGATAGAACCTGAGTCCGCTGCGTGCAAGGCAAGCCTCCTACCTGCGCTGTACTATCGCTCTGGCCCTGATCATTATTCTTGATCACTTGATCACTTGATCCCCCGTTACTCATCGATTTACTCGAGCGGGTGCCAGTAGTGTCTCCATTCATCCCTGTTGCATGCTAGCATAGCCCAGTAGCATCTGCTCGTTCTAGGAATATGCAGAGCCTCAAACCGATCATTCATGGTCTTGACGAAGAAGTCTGACCATCCCGTAGGTGGGCATCCACGCGATCTTTTGACGTCCCGTGGAATCCAGTCAGTAATGGCTCTAGTCCAGCCGTCATCTTTAAACCTCATTACGTTTCCAGCCCATCTGATTTTTTCCATTTTTTATAATTTTATTTATTGAATCACCGTGAGAGCAGTTATAAAGCTTTTGGGTCTAAGTCTCGGTCATACAATGAAACACCCGTACCTTCACCAGTGCCCATTCTCCACCACCAAAAACCCCAGTACACCTCCATCCCACACCTTCCCCCTACCTGTGGGGCAGATGATTTCCACATTACTCTCTCTCTACTTTGATCACATTCAATATTTCGACACCAGACCCACCATTATTATTTGAGATTTTACCCCAACACTCAGATCTGCTGAAAAGGCAACAATAGACAATTTGTGTTCTATTGCTGGTTATGAATAACATATGATGTCACGTGGCTGCAGTAGGACCATGTGGTTTTGAAATTCCGAAATTTTAACACTTAAATCTGGAGGGATTTCTGCCAAAAGCCACTGGGTTTCGAGGTTTGCTCCTGAGTCTCTGGGATCATGGCCGTTGAGCAGCTTGATCAGGAGCCAGAGAGGCCGTTCGTGGGCAATAACTTGGGGTCTCATTGGGGTGGGGAGGACAGGCCCGGCTCCACCCCATCCCGTGAGGCCCAACAAGTTTCGTCACTGCGGGCCCAAGCCTGACTGTCCAGTGGCCTCTGGAGGATGACGGCCACTGAGCCTCCTTCCCCCTTCTCCTTTCCCTCACCCAACCCCCATTTTATTCCTTCCCCCCCTGGGGTGGCCCGGCGACAGTAACCTACTGCGGGGGTCTGGACACATTTCTGCCAAAAGCCGCTGGGTTTCGAGATTTGTTTCTGAGTCTCTGGGATCAAGGCCGTTGAGCAGCTTGATGAGGAGGACAGGCCCGGCTCCCTACCCCCATCCTGTGAGGCCCAACAAGTTTCGTCACTGCAGGCCCAAGCCTGACTGTCCAATGGCCTCTGGAGGATGATGGCCACCAAGCCACCAAGAAGGAGCAGGCAGAGGGACAACACACTTTCCTCTCTGGGGTGGCCCGGCGACAGATGCATTTCTGCCAAAAGCAACTGGGTTTTGAGATTTGTTTCTGAGTCTCTGGGATCATCCGCCCATCTGATTTTTGACGCCTTGGCAAATGAGACAGCGTCCCTGATTCTTGAGCATTGACGGAGATCGGAACTCCGGATTCTATCTCTCATTTGAGTGAATCCAAGCATAGCTCTTTCGATTCCTCTTTGAGAGACCAAATCCAGTAAAAAAAAAAAATGGATCTCATTCCCCTGATCATTATTATTATTGTTATTATTTTTTAAAGAATTGCAGGTTTGATCCTCGGCAGCCCTTATATTTCCCCCAAGCCTCACTAGGAGTGATCACTGAGCACAGAGCCAGGAGTAAGCCCTAAGCACCACAAAGTATTCCCCCATACACATCCCCCAAAGAGAAATGCTGCTTTATTTTCTCTCGTCATTAAAGTGACATATTTATTATAAGAAAAAAGGAAAGAAAAATTCGCACTGAAAGTATAAAGGAAGAAAAGAATTCTTCCAGTTGGAGAAACCAAAGTGAAATTCATGGGGTGTATCTTTCTAGTGTCTTCAAGTATATTTCATGGGGTGTATCTTTCTAGTGTCTTCAAGTATATAGAGTAACACACACCTCTTGTTTTTCCCGGAGGGTTTCGTATTGCCCCTCCCCATACCTTAGGGGACATCTGCCCATGTCAGAAAGTAGAGCTTTGGGAGGATGGTCCAGCAGGGAAGACGTTTTCCTTGTACATAGCCAACCAGGGTTCGATCCCTGGTACCCCTAATGATCTCCCAGCCCCCACCAGGAGTGATTCCTGCGCTCAGAGCCAAGAGTAAGTCCTGAGCACTGCCTTGTGTGGCTCCAAATTGAGCTTTGTGGACATTTCTTGTTGCTTCCTTGATGAGGGGTGGGCATCAGTTCTGTGCCATGGGATCCTTGGGGTGTGATCTCGCCTGACCTTTGAGTGAGGGGGATTGAGAATCTGTGGCTCGCGTGCATAGCAAGTACTTTTAGCCACTGAACCCTCCACTGGGCCTGGGGACCACCTTTGGATTGTCTGTTTGTGGGGGAGGGGGCATACTTGGTCCAGTACTTTGGCTTACTCATGGCTCTGGGTTCAGGGATACTCCTGGCTGTGCTTGAGGCATCCTATGCAGAGTTGAAGCATCATACCCGGGTCAGCCATAGGTGAGGCTTCCCCCTGTATGTCTCTCTGGTTTCGGGTCTACATTTTTTTTTAAAATTTTTATCAGTGGCTGGAGTGATAGCACAGCAGTAGGGTGTTTGCCTTGCATGCAGCCAGCCTGGCCAAGCCAGGTTCGATTCCTCCGCTCCTCTCAGAGAGACTGGCAAGCTACCGAGAGTATTCAATATGCCAAACACAGTAATAGGAAGTCTCACAATGGAGATGTTACTGGGCCCACTGGAGCAAGTCGATGAACAATGGGAGGACATTTTATTAGTGAAACACCATGAGGTACAGTTGTAGACTTACAAATTTTTGTGTTTGGGTTTCAATTATACAATGATTGAGTACCCATCCTTCCACCAGTGCCCATTTTCCACCACCAATGATCCCAGTATCCCTCCCACTCCCCATCCCCCCAATCCCACCCTGCCTCTGTGGCAGGGTATAGGATGACATTCCCTTTTGTTCTCTCTTTCCTTTTGGGTGCTGTGGTTTGCAAAAGAGGCATTGAGTGGCAATCATGTTCAGTCTGTAGTCTGCTTTCAGCATGCATCTCCCATCCTGGGAGGACCCTCCCAACTGGGTCTACCTTCTTGACTTCAGCCCAGCACTTGTGATGAGATGGTGCTTCCGAGAGAATGTCCCGGCAGATGATGAGAACTAAAGTTCCAAGTTCTGATCCATTGGACCTCAGAATCCATACCCTTGTCTGTGGTTCATCTGACTCTTGCATATGGGAAGAAATTTCAGATGGTGAGTTTGACACTCTGTAGGAAGAGAAATACAACCCTAAGAGAAGTACAACCCTGTACTATGGGCAAGAGCAGTGTGGTGTGTTTTCCCAGGAGGTAGAATTGAAGATCCTGGGGCGGGGAGTGGGGTGGGGTGGGTGGGATTAGATTCATTTTTTTTTCTTTTTGGGTCACACCCGACGATGCACAGGGGTTACTTCTGGCTCTGCACTCAGGAATTACTCCTGGCGGTACTCAGGAGACCATATGGGATGCTGGGAATTGAACCCGGGTCGGCCGCGTGCAAGGCAAATGCCCCACCCACTGTGCTATCGCTCCAGTCCTGGGATTAGATTCTATTTACTGTTCTTAATTCCTGGAAGGAATTTGTTCTACTTTGGACAAACTGGCAGGCTACCGAATGTAACCTGCCCACACAGCAGAGTCTGGCAAACTCCCGGTGGCGTACTCAGTATGCCAAATACCAGTAACAATGATGGGTCTCATTCTAAAGAGCCTTGAATATAGCACTTTCTTAAAAATCTCGGGGCTAGGATCAAGGAGACATTACTGGGGCCTGCTCGAGGCAATCGACGAATAACAGGATGGTAGTGATTCGTGATTGGTGAATTCCTGGAAGTGTGATTCTATGGCGAGACTGCTAAGCCACTTCTGCGACAACCACCCCATGGGTATTACAAACCAGTCACCGATGAAGAGAAGGCATCTTTGATGTTTTGCTTGATGATACTCCACTATTTTTGGAAAACATTACCGAACTCCTTCTGTAGTACATGCTATTTTTAATCTGAGACAGATGAATATGAAAGCACAGCAAATAACGTAGAGGTGCTCCAAATCTAAAAGAGCTTGTCAACAAGAGGTACTGCTTTTGTAAAGCATGGCTACTGATTGCACACCGGGCGTTCTTTAAAGACCTTTACTGAAATCTCTGAGCTGGTGGGGCTTCTTCTCAATTTACCCACGCCTGGCTATCCTCGCAGGGGCCCCTTGGAGGGAGCGGGTTGAGTTTCCCTCCCCGCCCCGACCAGGGCTCCAGCAGCCGAAGACCTCCAGAACCAGCCACCACCATGCTGAGACCACTCTCCGTACACCTGAAGGTACCGGCAGAGGAACAAAGGCCCGTGGGTCCTGGGACTGAGATCTCCAAGCCTACTTGGATCGGGGCTGAGCGTCCTCCATCCAGATCCTCCAAATTCCAGTAGGCGGGGGTCACACCCACCAACTGGCCCCCTGGCACCATGTAATCCCATTAAAGGCCAAGACCCAGAGACTATAAAACCCAGCTCCCAGACATCTTATTATCTCATTCCTACTTTGGACAACCTGGCAGGCTACCAAATGTAACCTGCCCACACGGCAGAGTCTGGCAAACTCCCCGTGGTGTACCCAATATGCCAAATACCAGTAACAATGATGGGTCTCCTTCTCCTAACTCTGAATGAGCCTTGAATATGGCACTTTTTAAAAAATCTCAGGGCTAGGACGAAGGAGACATTACTGGGGCCTGCTCGAGGCAATCGACGAATAACAGGATGGTCGTGATCGTGATTGTGGTGGGGCTTCATATCTGTAACATTAAAGAATAGCCAGTATCCGCCTACCGATTCCAATACGAAGGTCAGACATATCTCATAAGGTCTTGTGTTTGTATTTTTATGTATATATTTATTTGCTTTTTGGGTCACACCTGGCAATGCACAGGGCTTGCTCCTGGCTCTGCACTCAGAAATTACTCCTGGCGGTGCTCAGGGGACCATATGGGATGTCTGGGAATCGAACCCAGGTCGGCCGCGTGCAAGGCAAACGCCCTACCTGCTGTGCTATCGCTCCAGCCCAGGTCTCGTGTTTTTAATATCTCAGAATCCCGGGGATCATTTCTTTGTTAAGCAAGTATGATATAAATTAGGAAAAAGGTAATCCTAACAACCTTCAGTTTGGGGCTGGATCAATAGCACAGCAGGTACGGCGTTTGCCTTGCACACAGCCGACCCGGGTTCAATTCCCAGCATCCCATATCATTCCCTGAGCACCGCCAGGAGTAACCCCTGAGCATCGCCGGGTATGACCACCCCCCCCAAAAAAAAACCAACCTACAGTTCAGCACTATAGACTGAGTTGATGACATTAAAATGTACATGATTGAATCATTAGTTCTTTCAAATGCCATAGTGCACAGACAGGAAAACTATCTGGGGGCCATCGTCAGTGCAAGGATCGTTCTGGACTTAGCACAGGCTTGAGCTCTGTCATGAGACCTAGCACATCCCGGAATGCCTGTGAATTTGTGGTCTGTTCTCCCCGGGTCCACCGCTGCAGAGAGCAGTTCCGATGTCTGCTCTCCTTGCCTGGGCCCTGCTCCATCCTAGAATTTAGCCCTTTCTATTCTCACCACCTTTTCTGTTTCCTTCAAGTACTCAGCAGAAGGGGGAAGAAACCACAATATGTCTCTTTGTGCCTTGAAAGTGTCACAGGCGGTGGAATGTGTGGGAAGTTGTGCCGTGTGCAACTAGCTTGAACTGTCACAGCAGCTAATTGGAGAACAATTTTCTATAAATAAGAGAGAACATCTGGTTGAATTAGCCCAGTGCGGGATTAAAAAGAGGAAGGAAGAGAGGGGGAAAAAAAAAGCTTGTGGTCAAACAGAAATGTGTTCATTGCTGGGCTCATGTGAAAGTCCTTTATTCCGGTTGTTGAGGGACTTCATGTCGAAGTTATTAATGTAACTCACATTTCCTGTATCGTCAAGCATGACAGTTGTTGCCGTTAGCTATGGATCTTTTGGATGTATTTCAAGGTGAAAACGTGTGCTGAAAACAGAGGCAAGTTTGCAGACCTAATTTCCATATGAGCCAAGTGGGCTATTCCTTCAACATACATACCCAACACAGCCTTTTCGGACCATTTGGCTTCCTCGCCTCTCCTTCCCGTTCCTCCCCTCCCCTCCCCTTCCTCCCTTCCCCTTCCTTTCCCTTCCCTTCCTTACCCTTTTCTTCCCTTCCCTTCATCTCCCATCCTCTTCCCTTCCCTTCCCTTCCTTTCCCTTCCCTTCCCTTCCCTTCCCTTCCCTTCCCTTCCCTTCCCTTCCCTTTCCTTTCCTTTCCTTTCCTTTCCTTTCCTTTCCTTTCCTTTCCTCTCCTCCTCTCCCCACTCCTCCCTCCCCGACTCTCTCTCTCTCTCTCTCTCTCTCTCTCCCTCCTTCCCTCCCTCCCTCCCTCCCTCCCAAGTGGTTCTCATGAGGCACCAAGAATGTGGTCCTCCTTGGGTTATCGGGCACCTCTGGTGCTGGGGTCTGAACTGAGGGCTATCCTCCCATTGTTCATCGATTTGCTCGGGCGGGCCCAGTAACGTCTCCATTTTGAGACTCGTTGTTACTGTGTTTGGCATATCGAATACGTCACGAGTAGCTTGCCAGGCTTTGCCATGCAGGCGTTGGTAGCTTGCCGCATTCTCCAAGAGGGGCGGAGGAATCGAACCAGGTTCCACCGGCTGCGGCTGCGTGCAAGGCAAACGCCCTGCCGCTCTGCTATCCCTCCAGCCCTGCTGCGTGAAAATCACGCACTTTAACCCCTCGCTATCTCTTTGGCCCTCAATTGCGGTTCCATTTGCCTATTTAAATATTTGACTTTGTCCTGATGCGTGCATAGTGTCCGATTAATTTACCCTCAGTGCTGACATCGCAAACCCAAGCCAGGAGGATCCAAGAGAGGCGAGTAATGCTCGGAATCTTAAATACTGCCGCAGAATTAATCGTGGTGCTGCTGCTTTGAAATCAAATCCTTAACTTGTATTCCTTCTGCTTGTTGGCAGGGAGTGACTCAGTATAATCTTCCAATAGATGGACTTTAAGTTTCACGTTTGGCATAAGAGCATCAAAGAAAGGACACCCATTCTTGGGCGGGGGGGGTGCGGGGGGGGGGGGGGGGTTGGATATCTCGTCCGTGCACAGATGTCTGCTCAATGCTCACCCAGAGACGAAATGTTTGTGTTTGTTCTTTTTATGAAGGAGTCATCATCACATGCTGGAGGTTTGTTTACTGAGGGTTTTTGGAGATTTCTTTTTTTAAAAACTCTCAGCTAAGTTCAGAAAGAGTCTCAACCGAGCCAGCAGAGGACTCAGTATAGCACTGGCCTTGCAAACGTGAGACCAAGACTCCAATCCCTGGCGCTGCTGCGTGTGCTGAGTGCCTTCCTGGCAGCTTTGCTGTCATCTGTGGCTCCCCAGTGCCGCAAATCATTCCCCATTACATACATGGCAACTGGTATGTACAAGCACATACAAGTCAAGGGTGCATTGCCAGCAAGTACTCTTTATTTGAGTATGTGAGCACCCCAGTAGGATCGTTGCCCCGGGGGAGCAATGCATGAGTACCAACTACAGGGCACACCATAACCAAAACCCCGTGTGTGGGGGACCTCCAGAAATCAGATCAATAGAGGGAAGGAAAAGGGATAGGGAAGAGGAGCAAATGATAACTTTTCTACTCAGCTTTATTTGCGGGGGGGGGGGGGGGGGGGGAGGGGCGGGGCTTAGCAGTTCACTGACCCGGGTCTCCTATATGCAAAACATGAGCTCTGTCCATTGGACAAACTCCCCACCTCACTTTTTGACTTTCTCTCTCTCTCCTTTTTTTTTTCATCAATAGGAAGTAGTTTTATTCTGTTACAGAGCAAGAGGGAAAACTATATAGTACTTGGAGATTTTTTAATGTCTGTTTCTGCTAAGTGTGTTTCTCTGTTAACAATTGCAAGAGAAAGTATTCTGATTGATCTGGAATACATTTTGGAGGTTACCAATGTGGAAACTTATGAAGAAAAAATGTTATTTCTGTTTGTATTTCTGACACAATAGGAATAGCTGTTCATGTTCCTCAGTTTTAGTACCTAGCCATGTCATTTTTCTCGAGCTCTAGAAAAAAGTTCTCTAACATAATCATAAACCAAAAACCAAATTATTTGTTTGGGGCATTAAGCCAAAGATTTGTAGAATTCACTTCACCTTTGGAATTTATTTTGTGCTGTCTCTCTTTATCGTTTTTTTTTTTTTTGCAGCTTTTGATAGGTACAGTCTAGTATTTGATCTAAAAAATCAAAACCCTGGAGCCTGTCCAGAGTTATCTCTGGAGCATAGATATTTAGGATAATTATATGATAATAATGCCACTGGGTCAAATGAATAGAAGTACAAGGTCAATTTTAAACAAGAGAGTTTTATAAAAGCAAATATCAGTATTATTGAGATATTAGAAATTCCATTGAAGAATGTTTACACGTAGAAGAAATAATGGGCTGGAGTGATAGCACAGTGGTAGGGCGTTTGCCTTGCACGCAGCCAACATGGCCGACCCGAGTTCGATTCCTTTGCCCCTCTCGGAGAGCCCGGCAAGCTACCGAGAGTATCTCGCCCACACGGCAGAGCCTGGCAAGCTCCCCGTGACGTATTGGATATGCCAGACACAGTAACAACAAAGTCTCCAATGGAGACGTTACTGGGCCCGCTCGAGCAAATCGACGATCAACGGCAGGGCCTTTACCTTTACCTATTACTAAAATATCATTATAATATGTTTTGACTCTCTCTCTTTTTAATATTAGCATGAGAACAATGGACAAATGGACAGGGACAAATGGAGATGTTACTGGTGCCCGCTCGAGCAAATTGATGAGTAACAGGATGTCAAGTCATCAAGTGATGAGAACAATGATCTCTGGATGTTCATTATCCAGCAAAGCCGAAACCCCGATGTCCTTGAGTTTAGGTTCTAGTAGCAGAGATCCCAGTTACATAACTAGATGGATTTTATCTTCTGACTTGTTCAGGTCGACTGGGGGTGGAAAGTGGGAGTGGAATGATACCCCCGGATAGAAGAAGCAACACTGCAAAGGGTACTGTAAAGGTATAACACGACTTGATGAACCAGAGAGATGGATGGCTCAAGGGTTAGAGTTCATACTTAGCATGCAGGGGCCCCAAGTTCAGTCTGGCAACACATGTTCCTCCGAATAGCACCAGTCCCCGACTCGTCCCTTTTGACATGACCCTGTGCCTGAAAAGTTCCGACAGCCTTTAATATTGGTGAGGTGAAGGGTGGTGAGAGATGGAGCAGGGGCAAAGTATGAGGTGGGGGCCAAGGCTCTTACATGCCTCCCGAAGCAATGTGAATTTTCGGCATTGAAAGTTATTAGATTGAAGAAAGGAGGAAGACATGGTCTGTGTGTGGTGCAACCACATTTGCAGGTGAGGATAGTTGGGAGTTTGTCCGTTGAGTTCTCTGTGAGCAGCGTAATAAAGGTTCATCTAAGGAGTGTTTTAGCATTGATCGGGGAATGGTGGGAACTTGCCAGTAGAGATGAGACAGAAGATAGATGAACTGTTTGGTACAGAGAAGTCTACACTCCCGCAGCCCTTATTTTTGTCATGACTGCTACCTGTAATGGTGGTTTCTGGCTCTTCCATTTCTATATTTAGGAAGCTGGGGGCTTGCTAACACCGACTGCCCCGTGACTTTTAGCCCACGTGAGTGAGATGTGTTCAGGGATGAATCGGATTACTATCATACACATTTCATGAATGCTTTCTTCATTCGCTTTCACTTCCTTCAAAGTTTTATATAAATAGAGTTTCAAAAGTCAAGTGCGTTGGCATGTTACAAATCTTCCCTATCTCTAGTCTCTTTCAACTCCCTTAGATTTTTTTAAATTTGCCTTCATATTTCTAAAGGCCGTGTTTATTTACATTGTGGTTCCTTGATACTTTCAGTTCTACTTAATTTCTATTGGTCAGTGGTTAATATGGAGATCTATCCCCCAAAATAGTAATAGAACTACCGTGTGACCCAGCGATACCAGTTCCTGACATCTATCTCCAGAACACAAAAACACAACTTCAAAAGAATCTATGCAAAGCTATGTTCAAAGCCAAGATATGGAAACAACCCAGATGGCCAACTACAGATGAATGGGTTAAGAAGTGGTGTGGGGCTGGAGCGATAGCACAGCGGGTAGGGCATTTGCCTTGTACGTGGCTGACTCAGGTTCGATTCCCAGCATCCCATATGGTCCCCTGAGCACCGCCAGGACTAATTCCTGAGTGCAGAGCCAGGAGTAACCCCTGTGCATTGCCCGGTGTCACCCAAAAAGCAAAAAAAAAAAAAGTTGTGTGCATAGATTCTTTTGAAGTTATATATATATATATATATATATATATATATATATATAGTGGAATACTATGCAGGTCTAAGAAAGGACAAAAACCATGCAATCTGTAGCAGCATGAATGGAACTAGAGGAGATGATAGAGTGAAGTGGGTCAAAGGGACAGATACAGAGTGATCTCTCTCATTTGTGGGACTTATTAAAGATACACAGCGAGGTAGAAATAAAGCACCAAGGCAACATAATTGGGGAACACATCCAACCAATCGAATTGGTGAAGGAGGGCTGAAAGAGATGGGCATTGGGGTCCTTGGGGGAAGGATGTGGGTATGCTTGGTGAGGGGCATGTGTTGGAATCCTGTGCATTACAAATCATTGTTAACAGTATTGTGAACCATAAAAATCTCAATTAAAAAAAAAAAGAGACACTAGAAACAAACTTTCTGGGTGTTTAAGCAAAGGTTCAATTACATACTGAGCTTGGTGCACCTGGGCCAGGTACTTAACATTATAACGTCTTGGTGTCTTCTTCTGGAAACTGGATATAGTAAGATCAAATTTATTTCAACATATGTAATCTTCTCAAAGAGGTGCTTGTTAGCTTCTATTTTATACTATTATTTTTGTTATTATTATTAGCTTCCTGTTGGAAGAGCAAGCATCACACACACACACACACACACACACACACACACATGCATGTT
Source organism: Sorex fumeus (assembly GCF_029834395.1). Lineage (NCBI taxonomy): Eukaryota > Metazoa > Chordata > Mammalia > Eulipotyphla > Soricidae > Sorex > Sorex fumeus. Next base: position 43,193,738 of record NW_026606071.1, on the reverse strand, counting down.
TCTCCCTCCAGTTTCCCATACCAGGATATGAATAAATTGACACTGATTGATATGCCGGGCTGTTGTTTTCACACAGTATTTCCTTTGTTGTTGTTGTGCTTCTGGTTTCCTCTGAAGTTTTCATTGCCTGGTTGTTTTCATCTGCTTTCACCATGGTCCCCCATGGGAAAGTGCTATTTGCAGCAAGCACCGTGGTCAGTGGGGGGATACTGATCAACTTCAAGGCCCTTGACTGAGGTTGAGAGGCACACAGCTGCGTGCCCGATGCCCCACACACAGTGTGCCCACAAGATGTGTGTACCTGTTGCCAGTTCAACCTCAGACTGCTCACTGGGGGTGGAAGCCTTCTCTCAGTGCATGCCAATATGTGCAATATTAAAAAACAAATATTTATTTGGAGATGGTTTTGTTTTCGGGGGTGGGGGCATGGGTCCAGGCCACACCTGGTGATGCTAGGGGATTGTTCCTAGAAGTGCCTGGGGTCATGAAGTGCCAAGAATCGAACCTGGGTCTTCAGTGTGCAAAGAGTGCACTCGGCCTCTTGAGTTCTCTCTGGCCTGTTCCTTTGTTGTGCAACCTAAACTCGAACATGTTCTTGCTGCCCTACTCAGTGCTGTGTGGGTTGTCCACCTCCTGGACCTGCTGGACTGATGTCCAGGCTTCTCCCTCACCTTGGTCAGTGCATCTCCTTTGCCTCTCTCAAACAGATGGTTGGCACATCTGTTTCTTTTTTTTTACTTTTTTTTTTTTTTTGGCTTTTGCTTTTTGGGTCAAACCCAGCGATCCTCAGGGGATACTCCTGGCTCAGAAATTATTCCTGGTAGTGCTCGGGGTACCATATGGGATGCTGGGAATCGAACCTGGGTCTTCCACATCCAAGACAAATGTCCTACCCACTGTACTATCGCTCCAGCCCCGATCATTTGTTTCTTGGATCATATTTCACCTGTTTTTTTTTTTTTCCCTCATGCCAGTAGAACACTGTCTACAAGTTTCTTCAGAATGTGTGGATGAGATTACTTTTATAGGCTGTCAGGAATATTTTGGGTTGCAAATTACAGAAAACCAAACAGCAAATTAAATAAAAAGGATGCACTTTGTAGGGACTGAGGAATGGCCCTGTGACTAGAAGTATGTACGTTGCCAGGTTTGATGCCCAGTGCCACACACATGCACTGAGAGTGCCTGATCCTGGTGATGTTGGTGTCCGGGACTCCTCACTCTGCAGCAAAGTGTGTCTCTCTAGCACACAGACACGTGTGTGTATGTGTGTGTATGTGTGTGTGTGTGTGTGTGTGAGAGAGAGAGAGAGAGAGAGAGAGAGAGAGAGAGAGAGAGAGAGCACTGCAACTAGAGTGTACAACTCCCAGCAAGCACTGCATGTAAAGACAGCGAGGGCTGGGGAGATAACTCAGAGGGGTGGAGCACACACTTTGTGTGAGGTCTCCATGTTTGACTCCTCACCGTATGCTCCCCACACACCACGTATAACCTCCCCAAATATAACCCACCAAGTATGATCTCACCCACCCTCCAGGTACAACCCTCATGTTCCCCAACACCACAGACCTGAGCAGTACCACATCACCAGGCCAGGTCCCCAAACCATCAGGCGCACACTGCTGGGCCAAGCATTGTCAAGGCTGGCCCCAGGATCCCTTAGTACCACCGGGGAGGCCCCTATATTTAAAAATCAGAAACTACAACTCCACTGCTTCGACGAGCCTCACCCAGAAATTAATCTGTTGGAAAACTCAGCTATGTGAGTTTTGTGACTGAAATCTCCAGGTTTTCATGGAGTCAGGGATGGGCTATCTCCCTCCACCTCCTTGGACTTCCAGAAGCCCTGGCAGTCACCCCTTCCCCAGACTGCCACCTAAATCACACCATCCAAAAGTTTAACTCCAGTTGTATACCCCCATTAAAAACTTTGGACATCCTGGAGTCACTGTCAAGTCACTGTCACTATCCTCCCATTGTTCATCAGTTTACTCGAGAGGGCCCAGTAACGTCTCCACTGTGAGACTTGTTGTTACTGTGTTTGGCATATCGAATACATCACGGGGAGCTTGTCAGGCTTTGCCATGCGGGTGAGATACTCTCGGTAACTTGCCGGGCTCTCCGAGAGGGGCAAAGGAATCGAACTCGAGTTGGCCATGTTGGCTGCGTACAAGGCAAACGCCATACCCGCTGTGTTATCGCTCCAGCCCATCCTGGAGTACAACCCTCACTTGTGGCCATGTGACATCTCAAACTCTATAACACTGACAAACCAGTAGTAGCACACCTGATTGGATTGGATGTCATGTGGATGGCAACCTTTCTCAATTAACAAAATACACACAGAAAGTTTAATCTGTAACAACATTTTATTAATCTCTTATACAAGGCAGGAGTGATAGAACAGTAGGTAGGTGTTTGCCTTGCATGCGGCTGACCCAGTTTTGATTCCTCTGTCCTTCTCGGAGGGCCTGGCAAGGTACTGAGAGTGTCGTGCCTGGCAAGCTCCCCGTGGCATACTCAATATGCCAAAAATAGTAACAGCAAGTCTCGTAATGGAGATGTTACTGGTGCCCACTCAAGCAAATTGATGAACAATGGGAGGGACAGTGCTACAGTGCTTATACAAGGGCTTGATGGCTCCATGGTGAGATACAACAGTCTTTAATAATTTTATTCTAAGAATGCATTTTTTTAGTCATCCTTTTAGGAAATCATTTGTAACAACACGCAATATAAAATAAATTATCGAGGGCATGCTATAGGGACAGGCTTAAGGGGTGGTTGGGAAATTTGGAAATAATGGTAGTGGGAAGGTGCAATGATGTTGGGATTGGGATTGAAATATTGAATGTCTGCAACTAAACGGATGATTTCATAAAGTCATTTAAAAATTTAAAAAAATCAAAAACTACAACCACAAAACACATGTGACAATTGCGGCAGGACTCCATCCCCAGATAGCATGCACATGAGCACCAAGTGAGCCCTGGAGAGGAGAGCACTGACCAATGAGTGCGACCCCAGGCAGGCACAAGGGTGAGCACTGCAACTGCAGCTTGCACTCTCGGGCAAGTTCCACGACCATGTATGTGAACACCACAATCAGCGTATGGCCCCACAGAGCACTGTGCACCAAGGGGATGTGAGCACAACGAAGCACTTACACCCTAAGGAGGAGGGTGGGGAGCACCTGCACATTGGGGAGGAGGAGTTGAGTGAGGGAGCATCTGAATCCTGAGGACAAGGAACACCTGCGTCCGGAGGAAGAGGGTGGGGAGCATCTGCACGCTGAGGAGGAGGAGGAGAGTAGGGAGCACCTGCATCCTGAGGAGGTCAGGGGAGCACCTATACCCTGAGGAAGAGGGTGGGGAGCACCTGCACACTGGGGAGGCGGAGGAGGGTGGAGAAGCATTTGAATGCTGAGGACAAGGAGCACCTGCATCCTGAGGAGGAGAGTGGGGAACACTTGCACACTGAGGAGGAGGAGGATGGGGAGCACTTGCATCCTGAGGAGGAGGAGGAGGGGTGGGGAGCAACAGCATCCTGTGGACAAGAAGCATCTGTATCCTGAGGAGAGTAAGGAACACCTGTGTTCTGAGGAGGAGGAGAGTGGGGAGCACCTTCGTCCTGAGGAGGAGGGTGAGGAGCACCTGCATCCTGATGAGGAGGGTGGGAAGCACCTGCATCCTGAGGGCTGGAGGAGGTCCAGAGAGCACCTGCCCCCTGACTAGGGAGGAAAGAGATGAGATCTTGATCCAGTAATCCAGTCTTGATCCGGATTATTGGATGAATCCTTTCAGGGCTGGAGTGATAGCTCAGTGGTAGGGCGTTCGCCTTAAATGCGGCCAACATGGCCGACCCGAGTTCGATTCCTCCGCCCCTCTCGGAGAGCCCGGCAAGCTACCGAGAGTATTCGATATGCCAGACACAGTAACAACAAAGTCTCCAATGGAGACGTTACTGGGCCCGCTCGAGCAAATCGACGATCAACGGGAGGGCCTTTACCTTTACCTTTACCTTTCAGTGGTAACCCTCTGTGGTGTCTGTGGTAGGAACTAGTTCTATGACTATTCCACAGATGGAGAAAATGTCCTCATATTATGGTTCTCCCCCCGCTCCCCCAAAACACATCCCGTGATTCCCTCCTAAACGGAAATTCTGGGATTCCGGAGGAGGCCACCAGGGGATGCTAATGAGCACTTCCAATCTGTAAACAATGGACAGTGGACTTCGACCTCAAATCTGGGTTTCAGTTCCAGTGTGGCTGTGTGATCCCCATGCTAGTTATGCAAACAGACCGCTCCCATTGTCTGTGAAAATGAGTCCAAGTCATTCCTTGTGTACAAAGAAGACAGTCTATGAATAGGTGAAATAGTTCCTACGTCATACTATGCAAGAAATACTCATGCCTTGCTTCCTTTTGGAAATGATGGAGTCCTGCTTTTGATGTAGGAAGGTAGACAGTGAAGGCCCCCTCCCGAGGAGGCAATGACAAAAGCCAGCACTGCAGAAAATAGAAAAACAGGAACTGAGGCTTAGGACCCTCACCTGGCTCCAGCAACAGACCCAAAGAAGCTCCTGCAGGAACAAAAGGCCAGGAAAGGAATTTCAAAGGAGACCATCGCCACTCCCATCCTTCCTGGTAACCTGAGCAACGGACTTTTACTTCCCCTCTTGAGATGTGTACTTTCATGTTTTCGTGTCTAATGCTAGGATGTGTGTAGGGGCTCCCTCCGCCCTTGGAGAAGCCCATGTTCTCTCTTGAGTAAATTTCTCTGTCTCTCTAGTGCTCTCTCTCTCTCTCTCTCTCTCTCTCTCTCTCTCTCTCTCTCTCTCTCTCCACATCTTAAAAATCCTCCAAATAAAATCTATTTATTTCACTGCTTGTCTACTCCTGAAATTCCTTTCTGGGAGGCGAGACGAGAACCCTGGGTCCCGGGTGGCAGAGGCAGTTGGGGAGAAAGTGACCCATCTTTCTAATCCCCGCTTCACATAAGTCACTCGTGGGGCACACCGACATCACTTTGGGGCGCCTGCTGAAGAGATGTAAGCAGGGCAGAGTGACAGCACAGGATGACCTGGGTTCAATCCTGGACACCCCATATGGTCCCGAATACTGCCAGGAGTTGTTCTGAATGCAGAGCCAGGAGTAACCATTGAGCAATCAGGGGGTGGTCCTCTCCCAAAAAAATGGGGGAGGGGAAAGAGAAAGAGAGACACAGAGAGAGAGCCATGGAGCATAGAGGCAGGCTGTGGCGGGGGTGGAGATGGAGTTTAAATGTAGGAGAGAACCTGGGGACATTGGTGCTGGGAAATGTACACGGTGGAGGGATAGGTGATGGAACACTATATGACTGAAACCCAACTATGAACAGCTCTATCTCACAGTCATTCAATGAAAAAAATATACATATGCACATATATTTTTTTCTATTTTGGTCACACCCCGCGAGGCTCAGGGGTTACACCTGGCTTTGCACTCAGGAGTTACTCCTGGCAATGCTGGCGGACCATATGGGATGCTGGGAATCAAACCCGGATTGCGCTCTGGAAAGAAAGATGGCGGCCGCACGGGAGCCTTGTGGACAGCAGGTTTGAGCCGGGGGTGGTGGGAGCGGCAGGGACCTCATGGGAAGGGGGGCGTAATGGGCCGTCCTTCACGCCCGACCGAGGTCGCCAGCTGCCCCCCACGAGCGGCTCTCCGGCACGGCCACGACTCCAGGGCACAGAAACCAATCTCTTAACTATCTAACTTTTAATAGAAATTCTTCCAGGGTCAATAAGTAAAATAGCAGAAATCCAAAACCAAATCCAGACGTCATTTTATTCTTAAACCAAGTTGTAGAAAGCAAATCATTACACAACGCTGTTTCAGCATGTCTGATTGGGGGGGGGGGGTCGTAAACTCTAAACAATAATTGTGCATCTTCTATCGAAACAATGTATCTAGTCAAAGTAGATAGAGTATTAACTAGAACTCATCTGCCTCACAGGAATTGGGAGGGGTGGGAGGTGGGGTTCTATTGGGGTTCGCGGTTAAAAATAAGTATTGGTAAAGGGAAATGTGTTTGATATTTACATGACTGAGACCTAAACCCGAAAGCTCTGTAATTTTTCCCACAGTGATTCAATAAAGAAATAAATTATAAAAAAATTAAAAAATAAAAAAAATTAAAAAAAAAAAAACCGGATTGCCCCATCCACTGTGCTATCGCTCCAGCCCCTCAATGAACGATTAAAATCACTGTATCTATATCACTGTCATCACAGGTTGTTCATGGATTTACTCGAGCAAGCACTAGTGAGCGTCTCCATTCGTCCCAGCCCCGAGATTTTAGCAGCCTCTCCTTACTCGTCTTTCCCAATATGCCATATTGGAGGCTCTTTTTTTTGGGGGGGGGGGTCACACCCAGTGATGCTTAGAGGTTACTCCTGGCTCTACACTCCCCTGGCGGTGCTCAGGGGACCATATGGAATGCTGGGAATCAAACCCGGGTTGGCCATGTGCAAGGCAAATGCCTTACCCACTGGGCTATCATTCCAGCCCCTGTATTGGAGTCTCTTTCAGAATCAGGGGAATGAGACCCATTATTGTTCCTGTTTTTGGTATATCGAATGCACCACGGGTAGCTTGCCAGACTCTGCAAATTTAAAAAATAAATTAAAACAAACAAACAAAAAGAAATAACGTTTTAAAATAATGTAGCACTGTCCTCCCGTTGTTCATCGATTTTATCAAGTGGGCCTCAGTAACGTCTCCATTGTGAGACTTGTTGTTACTGTTTTTTGGCATATCCAATACGCCACAGGGAGCTTGCCAGGTTCTGCCATGAGGGCAGGTTACTCTCCGTAGCTTGCCGGGTTCTCTGAGAGGAATGGAGCAATCGAACCCGGGTCAACCGTGTGCAAGGCAAACGCCCTACCCGCTGTGCTATCGCTGAAGCCCAAAAAAAAAAAGAAAACCAAAACAAAAACCAAAAAACCAAAAAACAACAATATTCCAAGCATATTGCATGGAATAACTTGAGTTTTTTTTCGTGGAGAAAAAGGCCACACTGAGCGTCATTCCTCACGGTGAACACAGGGGGTCTCTGCTGCCACGTCTGGGCCTTAAGTCAACGGTGAACGCGTTCAGACACTGTCAAAATCTAGTCTTTGTCCAGCAGGGGGAGAAAAACTTATTTACTGCTCTGGAGGCCCTTTTTAGCAGATGCTACTATTCAGGTTCTCATTGTGCTTGGGAGTGCAGGTTTGAACATCCCTTGGCAAATGATCAGTGATTTCTAACTGGGGCCAGTGAAACGAGTAGAGACAACCCGGATGACCGTGCGCCAGGAGGAATCACTGCCTGGCTGCTTCGGGTTGATGGGATAGCCCCACAGCAAGGCCTGGGAGCCCAAAGGGGACAGGCATACGGAACCAAAATTCTGCTCAGTCCTCATGGGAACGGATGAGATTTGGGGGCCTCTTTGCTCAGAGAGCTAGCAGACAGAAATTCTTTAGTTTTGTTCTGGGTTTGGGGCTACATTTGTTGGTGCTCAGGGCTTATTCCTGGCTCTGTGCTCAGAAATCACTTCTGGCGGACTCCTGGGGTCCCTATAGGATGCTGGGGATCCAACCCCAGTGTACTCTGACCCAAAAAAGAAACCCTTAAAAAAAATTTTATTAGATTGCGGTTCTTTGATTTGCAATGTTAGTCATAGTTTCATGTCTGCTTCATTCCAACACCACACCCATCACTAGTGTACACATCCCCTTCCCCTGCCCCCAAGAACCCAACGTCCCTCCCTTTCACACTGCCCACCACCAACTCAATCCTATGGGTCAGTTCTCCTGTCGCATTGCCTTTTTTTTGGTTGGGGGGGTCACACCCAGCAATCCTAAGGCGTTACTCCTGGCTCTGCACTCAGGAATTACTCCTGGGGGTGCTCGGGGGACCATATGGGATGCTGAGGATCGAACCTGGGTTGGTCGCTTGCAAGGCTAACAACCTACCCGCTGTACTATCACTCTGGCCCCATGCATTGCCTTTTGTCCCGTACTGTATCTTTGAGTTGCACACATGAGCGAGATCATTCTGTGTCAGTCCCTTTCCTTCTGACTGACTTCACTCGGCATGATCTCCTCAAGTTCCATCGATGGTGCTGCAAATGGCCTGATTTTGTGAGAAAGAGTTTCCATTTCTTTGTGTTTGGACCACACCTGGCTGTGCTCAGGGTTTACTCCTGGTCGTCTTGTGGGACTATATGGGGTGCTGAGAACTGAATCTGGGTCATACGCAAACAAGGTGAGAACTGTTATCTTCTGTACTATCTCTGCCCCAATAAGAAGATTTTTTTTTTTAAATGCAGGAGATGGAGAGCTAGTACAGTGGGGAGGGCACTTGCATGCAGCCGATCAGGTTTGATCCCTGGCATCCCATATGGTCCCCTGAGCACCACCAGAAGTGATTCCTGAGTACAGAGGCAGGAGTAACCCCTGAACATCTCTGGGTGTGGCCTCTCCAAAACAAACCAGAACAAAACTATAGTCCCAGGTCTTCTTCAGAGCCCCAGGCCTGACTCCCCTGTTTCAGCATCTGCTCCTTCTGCTACATCCAGGCCACTTACGCCTGCTTCCACCATCTCCGAGTGCTCCCCTCCTGCCTCCAGCACCAAGCACTGGGTCCAGCATGCTGTCAGTGCTTAAACGATGACTGCTGACATGATGACAAGTGGCTGTGATGCTGAGAGTGTGGAAAGAGGTGACGCAGTCCATACCACCGGGACTCTTGCTCATTACTTGACCCCAACTATGAGAAGGGGGAGAGGATAGGAGGGGAGGTGAGGGTCTTGCCTTGCCTGCTCCTGCAGTGGCTGAGACCCTGGTTTAAATCTCTTCCAGCACCATATATGAGCTTTTAAACACCACAGGGGGTCACTTCTGAGCACAGAACCAGGAATAGTTTCTAAGCACTGTCAAGCTTTGGCCTAAGGGAAGAAGAGGGAGAAGGAGGAGGAGGAGGAGAAGGAGGAGGAGAAGGAGGAGGAGAAGGAGGAGGAGAAGGAGGAGGAGGAGGAGGAGGAGAAGGAGGAAGAGGAAGAGGAGAAGGAGGAGAGGAGAAGAAGGAGGAGGAGGAGGAAGAGGAGGAGGAGAAGGAGGAGAAGGAGGAGAAGGAGGAGGAGGAGAAGGAGGAGGAGGAGGAGGAGAAGGAGGAGGAGGAGGAGGAGAAGGAGGAGGAGGAGGAGGAGGAGTAGAAGGAGGAGGAGGAGGAGAAGGAAGAGGAGGAGGAGGAGAAGGAGGAGTAGAAGGAGGAGGAGGAGTAGAAGGAGGAGGAAGAGGAGAAGGAGGAGGAGGAGGAGGAGAAGGAGGAGGAGGAGGAGAAGGAGGAGGAGGAGGAGGAGGAGAAAAAGAAGGAGGAGGAGGAGGAGGAGGAGGAGAAGGAGGAGAAGGAGGAGGAGATGCTGGGTTCTCTGCCTTAGTGGTTCTTCAGTTCTCATCAGGGAGCACTGAATGAAAGGGAAGTGGCTTCGGGCCTGTGGACTTTGGGATGAGCAGTATAGGGAATACTCAGCTCTGCATTTCCCCTCCTCTGCGCATGGGAGATGTAGCCTGCATGGATGCATTTTTAAAAAAGCACAAATAAACAACCCACCCTTTTTTTTTTAACCCAGAACAACCAAACAATCTAGGAGGCTATAAAAATGGCAAATTAAGAGCCAGTGTGATAGTACAGTAAGTAGGACCCTTGTCTTGCAGGCAGACAACCCGGGTTCGAGCGGCAGCATCCCATCTGATCCTGTGGGCGCTGTTAAGAGTCAGCCCTAAGCACTACTGGAGTTGACACCCAAACAAAAACAAAAACAAAAAATGGCAAAGCATACTTATGTGATATCAAAGAATAAAAATCTGGGGTACATGGGTTTAGGTATCGAAAGCCTAAAAACGTGGCCCAGGGAGAGGCAGGGGCTGGAGCGATAGCACAGCGGTAGGGCGTTTGCCTTGCACGCAGCCAACATGGCCGACCCGAGTTCGATTCCTGTGCCCCTCTCGGAGAGCCCGGCAAGCTACCAAGAGTATCTCGCCCACACGGCAGGGCCTGGCAAGCTCCCCGTGACGTATTCGATATGCCAGACACAGTAACAACAAAGTCTCCAATGGAGACGTTACTGGGCCCGCTCGAGCAAATCGATGAACAACGGGAGGGCCTTTACCTTTACCTTTACCTAGGGAGAGGCAAAGTCAAAAAGAAGAAGAAGATGATGTACATCGTTACACAAGAGTGCATTAGAGGGGCTGGAGCAATAGCACAGCGGGTAGGGCATTTGCCTTGCACACAGCCGCCCTGGGTTCAATTCCCAGCATCCCATATAGTCCCCCGAGCACCGCCAGGAGTAATTCCTGAGTGTATGAGCCAGGAGTAACCCCTGTGCATCGCTGGGTGTGACCCAAACAGAAAAAAAGAGTGGATTAGAAGCAGGGTGATGGGTCAAAGGGGGAGTACAGGACCCCTCACTAACCTGAGCCAAAGCATGTGAGCAGATGACTCTTTTGCATCTTGCTAGAGTTTGAAGTCAACTTGGAGAGCAACTATGCGGGTGGAGTCAAGCCCGAAGGAGCTTCTGAAACTCGTCCAATCCTGCTTTTCTCTCTCCACTGCTCCAGGAAGGCGAGTCATGCTCTTAAAAGGACACACTTTGGGTTCTGCTTTTAAAATAATTTTTAAATGTTTAAAAATGTATTTTTTTTGGCTTATGGGTCACACCTGGCAATGCACAGGGGTTACTCCTGGCTCTGCGCTCAGGAATTACTCCTGGCAGTGCTCAGGGGACCATATGGGATGCTGGGAATCAAACCCGGGTTGACCGCGTGCAAGGCAAACGCCTTACCCGCTGTGCTACGGCTCCAGCCCCTAAAAATGTATTTTAAAATAACTTAAAAAAACATTTTTAAATGGGGTCCAGAGTGATAGTACAGTGCGGTAGGGCATTTGCCTTGCAGGTGGCTGACCCAGATTCGATCCCCGACACCACATATGATTCCCACAAACCCTACCAGAAGTGATCCCTAAGTGCAGAGCCAGGAGTAATCATTGAGCACTGCCTCTGGGTGTAGTCCCCAAACAAACAAAAGTCATCTTCATATTGAAATATGAAATATAATGAGCATATTTCATGCTCTTGAGAAGACATACTTTAGAAAATGGTTTTTAATTGACTTACTACCTTGACACATTCCATAAGTTTAAAGTGTGCTTAATTATATAGCAGCATCTGTATTAAGTTCGCCTCAAAGACCAAGGTTGGCCATTACCATACAAGTGGCCCACTTTACCTGGTTCATCCAGCCTTTGTGTCCTTTCTGAGAAGCACACTTGGATGTGCTTGGAAAGGACTTGGTCTGCGACTATGCCAGGCACTCAGGAATTACTCCTGGAGGTGCTCAGGGGACCATATGGGATGCTGGGAATTGAATCCTGTTCGTGTGCAAGGCAAATGCCCTACCTGCTGTGCTATCACTCCAGCCCTGCAGCTTTTAAATAGAATTAATTGGAATCAAAAATTTACTATTAGAAGTGATACCAGACATTATGCTTAAGTTTATTTGCCACCCCCCCACTGTCTTTAGAAGATATTGAAATAATTTATCTCCATTTGATCATGAGGAAAAATATGAGGTTAAGCATCATTCTTTTCGTGGGGGTGGCGGGGGGAGGAGAGGGGCCTCCCAAACAATGATCAGGGGATCTTGGAGGCCATTCCGGGTCATATTGTCAACCAGGGTCAATGCTTAGGCCTAGTGGTGCTGGAGGTCACCAGGGTTCTATCCAGTGATATCAGCAGTTGGTGGGTGGGGTGGGGGTGAGGTTGGTGGTGGGGTGGAACCTAGGACCTGAGAATGTGATTTACATTCTCCTGACCCCTCTGCTCTCTTCCTGGCCCTGAGGTTAAGCATCTTAGCCTTCCATGCGACCTGTTCTCTTCTCAGAGACCAGACAATCAGCACAGGTCTGCTCCTTGCCCGAGACAGCAGCGAGAGCTCACAGCCCTGTCCCTGCCCCAATTCACTGAGGGGTGATTCTCATTATAATTCTTCCCCCCTCTGTCTCCTTGCCTTAGACTCAGAGTCAAGGGTCTGAAGTTTCAGTCCTCGACCTCATGTTTATCTAATGACTGTACTTAAGGCCCAGCCTACACACGGCCACAAAATTACATGGGCATTTTCATTGAAAGCTGCAAGACCAAACATGGTGGCTCATTAGGATTTAGGGCTCCCAGGCGGATGTTGACACTTAAGCAATCACCCGGAGTGTCCTATATTTAATAGGACGCCCCTATCATTATAGGAATCCAGTGCGACATCGAGTTGCAGACCAGCTGGTTGAGTCGCAGCCCAGCTGGTTGAATCTTAAGTAGGGAGGAGTCCCTGCAACACTGACTCTAAACATCATATTCACAATTTATTAGCACCAGGATTTGGATCCACTGAGCAGTCACAGGTCCTTTCTGGAGTGCGGTATTTGCATAATCCAAATTCCAAAGTCCGGTGGATATGAGGTGTGAAGAAATGGTAGCAAATTTCAGACAAAAGTTGGTTGTAGCGAGCAGGAATAATGCTGATTCTTTTTAAATTTTTTTCTTCTCAAGTTTTGGTTTGGGGGCCACATCTGGTTGTGCTTAGGGATCACTCCTGGCGGTGCTCAGATGGGGCACTGGGCTCCAAACCCAGGTTGGCCCACATGCAAGGCAAGAGCCCGACCTACTGTACTATCTCTCCAGCCCTCATCTGCTCCTTTAAAGACCCAAGATGGAGCCAGAGTGATAGCACACTGGGTAGGGCATCTGCCTTACATGCGGCCAACCTGGGTTCAATTCCCAGCATCCCATATGGTCCTCTGAGCAATGCCAGGAGTAATTCCAGAGTGCAGAGCCAGGAGAAATCCCTTTACATCATCTTCCCCCCTCTGTCTCCTTGCCTTAGACTCAGAGTCAAGGGTCTGAAGTTTCAGTCCTTGACCTCATGTTTATCTAATGACTGTACTTAAGGCCCAGCCTACACACGGCCACAAAATTGCATGGGCATTTTCATTGAAAGCTGCAAGACCAAACATGGTGGCTCATTAGGTGGCTCATCCGCCTGAAAAAAAAAGCAAAAGACCCAAGGTGAGGAAGACAGGACTAGGAACATCCAGGGAAGGCTGGTCCCGCACACAAAGCTGATCTGGGACTTCGAAGACTCTGATCCCACTTAGCACCTGGGATGCTGATGCAGAATATATTCTCAATAGTGAGAGCAGCTTCCTGCCGGCCAGTGAGTCATTCCATACTCTTTCTGGTGCAGCAGTGATGACTATCCACTTACCTGGTTGAACGTTCTTGGATTTGGTAAGACTCAGAGTGGGAAACCCAGGCGCTGCTTCTTCAGAGAGCTTGAGCTTAATTAGTCTTTAACCAGATCTTCATTGGGAGGAAAGACCTATTCCATGCTGGAAAAATCTTACTTGATGGCATCAATTATTTTCAGATTCCAGAGATCACCATTAAGAATCTAGCAGCCCCATGTGCAAAACCCCTCATGCAAAAATGCATATTTTGCATGCCTTTGCTTCTCTGAAAGTGAGAGAAGATATAATCCCTCAAATATTCACTCTCAAGACAGTCATCAGGATGGACACCTTTAAACCTTCAAGGTGGGCACAGGTAATGAAACGCAGGGATATTTCTAACACTTTTTAATAATTCTGCTTTTTAATAATAATCCAGGTGGCTGTTAGGTCCACCTGAATGCTTTAGTAATTCAAAAAGACATGGTGGATCAGAAATTGGCTATTTAAAAGCCAATTTATAATCTCCAGAGATTGTCAACAGAAGTGATAAATGAACTAAGGAAGGTTGGCAGTCTAGAACTTTCCCTGAAGAGGGGAATGATCTTGGCAGGTATCTGATCCATGAGGGATGAACACAAAAGGACACACCTACAGCATCAGCCTTGGTGCCTCTTTCCCGGGTCCTCAGGGTCTGTCCCAATCCCATCACACTTCTGCCTCTGTAGCTCAGGTCCCTCTGCCTGTGGATGGATCCTTGCTATGTGATAAGCAGGTGGAAATGCAAACAATGGAAAGACGTTGGGTCCTGTCTTCCCTGGTGAACGATGGACTTCTGCATGAAATAAAAGCCGTAACCTAGAGAAATCGAGTACTAGTGCAGTGCATTGTGGCCTCCAACGGTACATGGGTGTATGTATGTTTGTGTGTACACAGAACTAGGCATGTATGATATGTGTGTGTCCACATGTGCACACACGAATACCTGGAAATTGAGTCACACACACTGAGTTTATTGGTCAGATCCGTAATTTCTTCTCAAATCTCAGTACTTTGTTTTATTGTATGTTATTGGCCACACTCAGTGGTACTTGGGGATTACTCTGGACTCAGTGCTCTCGAATTGTTCTTGGCTATGCGCAGAGGACCGTGCAGTGTCAACATACGAACCTGAGTCTCCTACATGCACAGCCCATTCTAAATATGGACTCTCTCTCTCCAGCTCCAGAAGGTCCCTTGAAAGTCCCACCTGGTTGGTCATCCAGCTACCGAGCACTTCCTTCTAACATTTTGTCCCTAAGGCCCTGAAGCCAAATTCTTACTCAAGTTCATCTCTTTCTACCACAGCTTTGTTCCAAGTAGGCACTCACTTCTCCACACCCCTTCCCACTTCCTCACAGGACTGCAAATCCTTCAGCAGGTCCTCTTCGTTCAAAGGCCAAGCAAACCAGGAAGACAGCCGAGGGCCAGAGTACATGCTGGGCATGTGGAGAGTCTGGGTGCTGTCCCCTGCAATAAATGGTCTCCTGAGCATATCCGGGCATGGCCCCAAACAGAGCAAACCAAAGTCACTTTGAATTCATTGTTGAAGTTGAATACTTTGTTCAACACTTGAACAATGGGTCCAAGCCTACATGAGCAGCTTAATTAAAAAACATTGCCCCTCCGAACCCCCCCTCATCCAGGCTCACCTTGGGCACAAGGGCCAGGATCGGTGATCCACGCACTGAATCTGGGCAGGGCAGAGCTTAGAGATTTGGACAAGGAAAAGAATTGGGCAGAACAAGTAGGAGAGTCGAGTCAGGAGTCCATGGAGTAGTCGGACAGGTGGTAGAAGGCGAGTGTTCCCCACTGGGTTGGGTAGTGGGGGCTCTTGGGTGGTCTGGGGAAAAGCACCTTAGTGGGGTTCATAACCCCCGAGGAGGAGCTGTGCAAGGATGTGGAATGAGAGGGCAGGGAGACAGGGTGTCCTAGACAACCAAGAGGAGCAGAGAAACAGGGCTGCAGCTCCAAGGAAGGACTTGACACCCAAGGAAGTTTGGCTGCTGCTTCTTCTTCTTCTTCTTCTTCTTCTTCTTCTTCTTCTTCTTCTTCTTCTTCTTCTTCTTCTTCCTCCTCCTCCTCCTCCTCCTCCTCCTCCTCCTCCTCCTCCTCCTCCTCCTCCTCCTCCTCCTCCTCCTCCTCCTCCTCCTCCTCTTCCTCTTCCTCTTCCTCTTCTTCTTCTTCTTCTTCTTCTTCTTCTTCTTCTTCTTCTTCTTCTTCTTCTTCTTCTTCTTCTTCTTCTTCTGGAGTACTGCTATTTATTCAGCCACTGATTAGCTGATTGAATTGGGCATGAACTCCAGTTTACTTTTTTTTTTTCATTTTCTACAATTCCATCTATTGAATCACCGTGAAAGCAGTTACAAAGCTTTCGGATCTAAGTCTCGGTCATACAATGAAACATCCGCACCTTCACCAGTGCCCGTTCTCCATCCCCAACAACCCCAGTATACCTCCATCCTACACCCTTTGGAGGAGATGGAGGGTGTGACCTCTTCAAATGCTGCTGGGGAAAACTTGTGCGGAGGGAGCAGAGGGTGAGGGGGAGTGGGCAGGGGTGGGACATGTTCGCCTTCCAGAGAGGGTGGGCTCTGGCGCCTATCGGTGGGTGTCCTCACAGACCAGCTGAGATGGTTACAGAAGGGGTGGGAGGGGGGAGGGGTGGAGAAGGCGGAGGCTGGTACCTGTGTTATTGGCAGGATGAGGAAATTCCCGCTTTATTTTCTTTCACCTTGGGTCACACCCAGGTTTGCTCAGAGTATACTTGTGGCTCTGCATTCAGAGGTCACTCCTGGCAGCGTTTGGGGGGGGTACCCTATGGGGTGCCAGGGATGGAACCCAGAGTGCAAGGCATTGTACTAACATTGTACTTCCCCATTGTACTAAGGGCCCTGATGGTTACTTTGTTCTTGCAGTGACCAGCAGGGCGGGAGGAAAGGGGAGCTGAGGGAGGAAGGAGAATGGAGAGGCAGAATAGGGTGACAGCCAGATGGCTCCCGGCCTCCTCAGATTACAGCGTGGGCTGGCGTGGAAAGGAGGTCAGCCTGCATGAGGAGGTCTTCCCTCCTGCTAAGCTCAGTGGAACTGTGTTTCTGTTGACGTTGACTCTTATTTTTTTGTTGTTGTTGTTTAAACGTAGGATAAATTATGGGCTGGAGCGATAGCACACGCGGCCGACCTGGGTTCGATTCCTCAGCCCCTCTTGGAGAGCCCGGCAAGCTACTGAGAGTATCTCACCTGCACGGCAAAGCCTGGCAAGCTGCCCATGATGTATTCGATTTGCCAAAAACAGTAACAACAAGTCTCACAATCTGTTGTGAGACGTTACTGGTGCTTGCTCGAGCAAATCAATGAACAACTGGAGGACAGTGCTACAGTGCTACAGGATAAATAATAAATAATTCTATTTATTCAGTCATTGATTAAGCTGATTGAATTGGGCATGAACCCCACATTACTTTTTAAAAAAAAAAACTTTTTAAAACTGAGGGGCTGGAGCCATAGCACAGCAGGTAGGGCGTTTGCCTTGCACATGGCCAACCCGGATTCGATTCCCAGCATCCCATATGGTCCCCTGAGCACCGCCAGGAGTAATTCCTGAGTGCAGAGCCAGGAGTAACCCCTATGCACTGCCGGATGTGACCCAAAAAGCGAAAAAAAAAAAAAACCACAAAAAAACAAACTTTAAAACTGAATATCCATGAGATAGATCATTACAAAACTGTTCATAATTGGGTTTCAGTCATACAATGACCCAGCACCCATCCCTCCACCAGTGTACATTTCCCACCACCAATGTCCCCTGTTTTCCTACCACCATCCCCAACACCCCTCCCACCCTCCCACCCCCAGCTTCCCTCTATGGGAGGCACTTTCCTTCTTGTTCTCTCACTCCTTTTCCTTTTGTGCATTGTGGTTTGCAACACAGGTGCTAAGAGGTCATGGTGTTTGTTCAGGGCATTCAGCATTTTTATCCGCTGGTAAGGCTGGAGTAACTTTTTAATTGGGTGGCCACTTTGGGGTGTGGATGTGACTGCCGAGGCTTCCAAGAGTACAGGGAGGTGGAGGGGAGGTAGCCCATCCTGATCCAGAGAAAGCCTGGGGATTTCAGTCGCAAAACCTGCACATCCGAATTTTCAGCAGTTTATATCTTGGTGAGGTCCGTCCTGAGACGGTGGAGTCAGGCTGGTGGTATGGTGGTGATTTTGCCTGACTCAGGCATTATGGTGTTATTTACGACTGCTCAGGAAACGTGTCCAGTCTCTCCGGAAGCCTGGAAATACAGTGAGAGAGACCTTTGGGAGATTTGTACATGTCAGCCTAGTAATTCACAATCACGATCATCCTTTTGTTCGTCGATTGCCTCGAGCAGACCCCAGTAGCGTCTCCTTTGCCCTAGCCCTGAGATTCTAAAAAGTGCCACATTAAAGGCTCTTTCAGGGTTAGGAGAATGAGACCATCATTGTTACTGGTATTTGGCATATTGGGTATGCCACAAGGAGTTTGCCAGACTCTGCTGTGTGGGCAGGTTACATTCGGTAGCCTCCCAGGTTGTCCAAAGCAAGAATGAGATAATAATAAGTAATTCAACTCTTCTGAATTTATACCCATGGCACTAGAAGATTGGACAATACACTGTAGGGGTTTCCATGGTAATATTGGTAAAATAACGCTGGAAAGCAAGTTTAGTATTTACACACAGAGGTTTCATCCTAGGATTGTCATCATGCAGCAATCTTAGGGAAAAGACAAATGCTTTCATTTGAGAAAAGATTATTCAGATGCCCTGGACATATCTTTCTTGTTTGTACCTAGAGATCAGCAGTGAGGAATTCTCTCTTAATCAAGATCACATGATCGAAAACATTCATCGCAGCTATTTTGGCTGAAAGACACTATCAAACTCTCACTTGAGCACTTGCAAAGGCCTCTTAAATCCCCTGCCAGTGGGGTTGGAGTGAGAGTTCAGCGGGTAGGGTACTCTCCTTGCACATTGCCGATCTGGGTTTGATCCCCAGCACCTTAGATGGTCCCCTCACCAGAACTGATCCTTGTGCTCAGAGGCAGGAGCAAGCCCTGAGCAGTGCTGGGTGTAGCCCAAACACACACACACACACACACACACACACACACACACACACACACACACACACACACAATCCCCTGGCAGTCCTCACACTAATTCGTTGCAATGAAGGGCACTGTTGATATGTTTGTTTGTTTATTTGCTTCCTTATGGTGCTAGGGATTGAATCTGGGCCTCAGACATACCATGTTGTCTCTTGTTATACCACATCTCCCATGCTGCATAATTAATGCACGGTTTTGAGCTTCTCTGCTTGGAAGCCTCAACCTGTTTCTTGTTTCTTGGTCTGGTATTCCAAATCCTTACAGCAACTCTGAGGGCCTGTGGGATCAACCCTGCCCACAGGCCGTCCCCAGATTGTGACAGGGCCCATGTGCGTGTCTTGACTTTCTTTCCTTCATTTCACTCCCTCATCCCTCCCCTGCTCCAAGCCAGTTTAACTCATTTTACAGGTCTCACCCTGTGCCTCTCGTCCTCCAGAACCCTTCCCTCACTCATTAATGTTAAGAGTCATCTTAATCATCTTGATGATCCAAACTAGTTTAGTTACCACGAAAGCCAAAATGAGTTATAGGCTTGATCCAGAACTCAGGAAGCCACCAGGACCTGTTGATTTCTCCACCTTTTGTCCCATTTTGTTCTTGTTGCCTCTGAAGAACTCATCCTTCATGGTGCTAGCATGGCTGCAGGGGCTCCAGCTTTCAAGTTTACTTTCAAGCCTCATAGGAAGAGTAGATTTACCTCCTTGAAGATCCTAAAAAAAAAAAAAAAAAAAAAAAAATCCTAGAATTGAGTCTTACTGGCTTGGGCTACTTAACTCAAGATTAAACCTATTTCAGAACCAAGCACCAGGCCTGTGGGGAAGCAGGACTCTGATTGGTCAGAACTGGGTCATGTACCAGTGCTGAGTTTGAACATTCTCTGAAAATTGGGTCCCCAAGGCCAAAATGGGATTTATAGGAAGCAAGAGGAATAGAACCTGGAGATGAAGACTAATGTCAGCTAAGAATTATTTTTTTCACTAAGTGTTCATATCACACCCTATTTTGCCCTTCTCTAGCACTTATGATAATGATGTATTTATCTTTGATTCACACATATTGAGGGACCAGGGGTCTATTCTATTTCCATGCTCTTACCTAATAGCATACCCTTGGCATAGTAGACAGTTAACATTTGTTAACAACGATGTGACTGTTTGTGTGTGTGTGTGTGTGTGTTTGCATAGTTTATATACTTATGTGTACATAACTATGTGACTTTATGTGTGTGTGGTTGCATAGTTTTTATACTTATATGTAAATATGTATATGGTTTTTTAATTTTTTAATTTATTTATTTTTTATTAGTGTAAAACCATGAGGTACAGTTGTAGACTTACGAGTTTTTGTGCTTGGGTTTCAGTTATACAATGATCAAGTACCCATCCCACCACCAGTGCCCTGTGTATGGTTTTTATTTTTATTTATTATCGTGTTGAGATCAGACCTTGGGTTGTTGTAATGGAATTTGCTTAATCAATCACATTGAAAATAGCTTTAACTGGGGACATTGGTAGTGGAAATGTACACTGCTAAAGAGACGGGGTGCTGGAACATTGTATGTCTGAAACCCAATCATGAACAACTTTGTAACTGTGAATCTCTTGATGATCCAAAAAAGAAAGAAAACATCTTTAGGTGAGAAAATAAGAAAATTTAATGATTTAACATCAAGGCTTACCATCACGAGGCAATCGCCTAAAATTGTGACCCCCAAATAGGGGTACAGAGCACTTTTATAGGAGTTTTTCTGGCAAAATCACAAATTGTGGGACAAAGAAGAGGAAAAGAATGGAATTTTGGGTTTGGTTTCTTTTTTTTTTTTTTTATAATTTATTTATTTATTGAATCACTGTGGGAAAAGTTACAAAGCTTTCAGGTTTAGGTCTCAGTCATGCAAATATCAAACACCTTTCCCTTTACCAATACTTATTTTTTACCACAAAGAACCCCAATAAAACTCCACCCCCCACCCTTCCCAGTGCCTGCGAGGCAGATGAATTCTAGTTGACACTCTATCTGCTTTGATTAGATTCATTGTTGCAATGAAAGATGCACCACTATTATTTAGAGTTTACCCCCTCCCCCCAAATCAGACATGCTGAGAAAGCATTGTGAAGTGATTTGCTTTCTACAGCTGGGTTCAAGAATTAAATGTTGGTTTTGGATTTCCGCTATTTTGCTAATTAACCCTGGAAGTATTTCTACTGAGAGTCAGATAATTAAGAGATTGGTTTCTGTGCTCTGGAGTCATGGCCGTGCTGGAGAGCCGCTCGCGGGGGGCAACTGGTGACCTCGGTAGGGCGTGAAGGACGGACCAGAATGCCCCTCTTCCCATGAGGTTTTAGTCGCCCCCACACCCCCGGCTCATACCTGCTGTCCACAAGGCTCCCATGTGGCCGCCATCTTTCTTTCCAGAGGGAAGAGGGCGGAGGGGAGCAACACCCTTTCCCCTCCGGGCAGACATGATGCCCTGGATTAACGCATAGTCCGTTCACTTTTCTGCTCCAAGCTGCTGGGTTCTGCATTAAGTCCTTGTGCTTCTGGGGCCGTGGCCGTGCCGGGGAGCCGCTCGTGGGGGGCAACTGGTGACCTCGGTAGGGCGTGAAGGACAGACCAGAACGCCCTTGGGCTTGGTTTCTTCCCCACAATTCACTGGGGTCACTGAGGTACATGGAGGCAGAAGGGGTGCAACACGGGACCGTGTGTGTGTGTGTGTGTGTGTGTGTGTGTGTGTGTGTGTCAGGGGGTGGGTTTGTTGCTGGGAATCTTTGTGGTAGATACATTCTGTTTTCAGTCCTGGAGAGATATTTATTTAATTTGCTAATTGTTTTGGTGACCCCACTCCCACTCCCTGCCTGGTAACAGGTTGGTTTGGGTCCTTTTGTTCTGTTCTGAATCATAAATTATGATTTATGACCTTGATTTATGACCTATTCATCTCTGCCTGGATCCAGAAGGGGCCGCTCACTCCCGCCTCTGGCTGCCAGCCTGGTTCTCTGTGTTCAGCTCCCTGCTTGAGTTTTTCCCATCACGCTAACAATACACCAAGAGAAGGCACTTCTTAATTCCAAGGGCACAGAGATAGCAGAGCAAACACTGATTTAATCATATATCACATGGCCTCACCGTACAAGACCTGTGTTCCAACCCTTAGACACATCTGCAGCACCCCTTCATTCCACTGACTCTTTTTATTTTCAAAACAAAATCTCTTTACTCCTCTGTCTCCAGAGAAGGGAAATCTGAAAGGAAACCCACCACATGTCACTGAGTGGTTGGTTAGTTTTAATGCTACAATTAATGTCTGGGCTTTTATTTATTTATTTATTTATTTATTCTTTTATTTGTTTTTCAGATCATAGCCAAAGATGCTCAGGTGCTACTCCTGGGTCTGTGCTCAGAAGTTACCCCTGGCAGGTGTGGAGGGGTCAGACAGTGCCAACATTGGGGCCAGCATCGTGCAAGACAAACGCCTTACACTAACTTACCAGCTCAAGGTTGGGGTTTTATTTTATATTATTATTATTATTATTATTGTCTTGCTTTTTGGGTCATGCCCAGCGATGCTCCGGGGTTACTCCTGGCTCTGCACTCAGGAATCACTTCTGGCGGTGCTCAGGTGACCATATGGGATTCTGGGAATCGAACCCGGGTTGGCCATATGCAAGGCAAACGCCCTACCTGTTGTGTTATCGCTCCAGTCCCAAGGTTGGGGTTTTAAAACAACACTTTGTGGGGCTGGTACTGCAGGTAGAGCTCTTGCCTTGCTTGCAGCCAAGCTGGGTTCAATCCCAGGCACCCCCTAGGGTCTCCTGAGCTCTGTCAGGAGTGATCCCGGGTTGCAGAGCCAGGAATAAGTCCTGAACTCAGCTGGGCTGACCTCTGAACAAAAAAATAACACCAGAAAAAGAAACCAATTTGCAATTGAAATTTTTTTTTCTGAAATTCTTTAAGGTCTCCTGAATATGGTTCTTCAACCTGAATAAGAAAAGCGTTGCATGTGGCAAGATAAAAGGTTTCCTGAAGGATGGAAGGCTGAGCTAGCTTCAGCCTGACGAGCTGGACTCCTGCACACAGCCGCCCAAGAAACTTCTGGAGATGTTGTCAGCTGACCCTGAGGAAGGGGTGGTGGAGATCAGGGCCGGAGGGCTGACTGCCGGCTACCCCGAGGCAAGGCATTAGCTGACCTTGAAGTTGGTCTCTGCTCTTCTTTTCAATAAAAATTCCTTCAATTTCTAGCCGTGAGCCTTTTGGTTTCTGTGCCATCAACTATTAACTTTCTCACAGCTCTAGAATGCCGTTTTCCGGCTTTCCAGGGCGGGTCTGTCATTTGTTATCATGCCCTGAGTTTGCTCCCCCTTCCCCGGTGGTTCTGCATCCTAGGACTTCTAAATCTTATGTCCTCCTGCATTCCACCAGGCCACCCGGCGGGGAGTAAATGGACCAGCATGGGCAGAGAGCACCCCCCCCCATCCCTGCACCCAGCACCTCATATATCTTGCATTCTCACCCTGGTTTCTGCCTCTGGCGACAGATTTTGAATCTAAGGGCCTTGTGAGGCTGGAGCCGGGACACCCCGCTTTGCAATAGACCATTCTGAGCCCCTGGCGTCTCTAGGGTTGGGCTCGTTGCTCTTAGAGGCTTGTGGGGGACCCCCTTGAGCTGTGATGCCTTGATCCCGGGTTTAGCTCTGCCCCTTGGTTCAACCATCTCCATCCAGGCTGTCACCTCTACAAAGGAAACAGCACCCTCCCCCCCTTATAGGGGCCAGTCCTACAGTGATTTGGGGTGTGGTGTGAGACTCTGGAGGTGGGAGCACTGGAGCACAGAGTCCAGACCAGGGGTCACGGGCCATCTCAGTGACAGTGTGAGGAGAAAGGACATTCAGAAATTTTAGGTTTATTTCCCTCATTCTCTCATCAAACTGTTGCTACCAGGGCTTCAGAGGAAGGGGACTTTGCCCTGCTTTAATCTTAATTGTCATGATAGGACACTGAGATTTTTGTTTGTTTTTTTGTTTGCTGGAGCGATAGCACAGCGGGTAGGGCATTTGCCTTGCATGCAGCCGACCCGGGTTCAATTCTTCCGCCCCTCTCAGGGTGCCCGGCAAGCTGCCGAGAGTATCTTGCCCGCACTGCAAAGCCTGGCAAGCTCCCTGTGGCGTATTTGATATGCCAAAAACAGTAACAAGAAGTCTTACAATTTGTTGTGAGACGTTACTGGTGCCCGCTCAAGCAAATGGATGAATAACCGGGAGGACAATGCTACTGCTACTTTGGTGGCTGGAGAAGACCACACCAGGTGTGCTCAGGAGTCACTCTTCGTGGGCTCAGGGGACCCTCTGAGATGCAGGGGATCAAACAGTGGTCAGCCTTGTATAAGGCAAGTTCCCTAATTATACTGTACTATCTCTCTGGCCCCAAGGGCACTGAGATTTTTTTTTTTTTTTGGCTTTGAATGTCACTTTTGGGAGCTCCATCTCTGAGAGCAATAAAACCCCTGGAGGGCAGAGAAAAGGCTCTGGGTGCTTTGTTTAAGGAGGTGGGTGGGGCAGGACAAACAGATACTGTCCTGAAGGGGGATGGAAAGTGGAAAATCACCAAGGGAAGGCAGTTGCTGAAGGCCTGAGAAGGGCTTGGGGGGGTGGAGGGGAGAGCTCCCTTTCCCCTGCAAAAATCCCATTTAGAAAACAGCTCTGCTAAATTCACAGTCAGCAGCCAGGAAATTAGTCCAAGAAGCTAAGGTGTTTGCCTTTCATGCTCTCACCCCGGTTCCATCTCCGGGATCGCATATGGTCCCCTTGAGTGCCATCAGGAGTGAACCCTGAGCACGGAGCCAGGAGTAGCCGCTGAGCACTGGTGGGCACTGATTGTCCAAAGCACCCCCTCTATATCCCCTTCCCCCCCCTCCATGAGTCAGCTGTGGCTTATCTGTGGGAAAGACAAACTCATGCCCTGCCTGGGCTTGAATTAATCAATAACCCCAGTTTGGAGCCATCTGGGCAGACACCATGACTCCAGGGGTCAAAGCCAACCCCAGCTACAGGGCAACTGATACTTCAGCACCAGCCGGAAGTCGGGCTTTATTAGAATGTCCAGGGTGGAGCCTATTGCTTTCTTGGGGGCTTCTAGTCCACAGGACGCCTGAATGTCAGGAAGAGTCATTTGCAGGCTCTGTCCACTTCTACTGAGCTCCTCTAACTCCTGCAGCAGGGGAGGCAGATCCAGAGGGCAGCCTGCCCTGCCACGCCCCTCCCTGCCCCCCACTCCAGCTCAGTACAACCCCCCTTTCCTCCCCTACCAACCCGCAGGGACCTGCCTGCCACGGTGTGTTTCTTGCTTCACTACTTTCCATTCCACTAAACACGATCCGCTTCAGAAGACAGAAGGCTTAGGTCTGCCCAGTTGGACCGCCACTTCTCAGGAGGTGTTGATGTGTGTTTGCAGCTCTGGGGGACTGAGCTTTCCTGGTGCCCTGGTCGTGGGAGCTGAGCACTCTGGGGGGAGGTCACAGAACTGAGAACACTGCACCAGCTCTGGCCTCCCTGGCACTCCTTGAAAGGGATGCGAAGGCTCTGAACCTTTGGCCCCGGATCTCTTCCTGTAATTGATCAAATCAACGCAATCTCCCCAGGGAACAGCTATGGGCACCTCAAATCCTTCCAACTAGGGCTTCTGGGGACTCCTATCACCCCAGGTGGAAAGAGAATGGAGACCAGAGAAACGAATCTAGAATCCACAACCTGGACCTCAGGAGAGAACTTTTCAAACCTGTTTAAAGCGACCGACATCGGGGCCAGAGCAACAGTACAGCTGGAAAGGGGTTTGCCTTGCATGAGGCTTTTCCAGTTTCCATCCCCAACACCCATTGGTTCCCCAGCACCATCAGAAATGATTGCAGAGCACAGAACCAGGAGTAAGCCCCAAGCACCGCTGGATGCAAACCCCAAACACAAACAAACGATAAATACAGTGATCTGTATTGCTGGATTGCAGTTTAGATCTGTGCAGCATTATATTTATTATAGACACAAAAATTTCATGTGTAAATTTCCCTCTTCTGCTCAACACCAGACAACACTTCCCACAGGAGTGGACAAGTATCTTCTAGGTCTGATCTAGGCTTTTTTTTTTTTAATTTTTATTAGTGAAACACCATGAGGTACAGTTGTAGACTTGCAAATTTTTGTGCTTGGGTTTCGATTATACCATGATCAAATACCCATCCCTCCATCAGTGCCCATTTCCCACCACCACAGATCCCAGTATCCCTCCCACCCCCCATCCCCCCCATCCCACCCTACCTCTGTGGCAGGGCATTCCCTTTTGTTCTCTCTCTCCTTTTGGGTGCTGTAGTTTGCAAAAGAGGCATGGAGTGGGACCCATTTCTTACAAAATTTTGTGCTTGGGTTTCAGTTATACAATGATCAAATACCCATCCTTCCACCAGTGCCCATTTCCCACCACCACGGATCCCAGTATCCCTCCCACCTCCCCAACCCCCCCATCCCAGCCTGCCTCTGTGGCAGGGCATTCCCTTTTATTCTCTCTCCCCTTTTGGGTGCTGTGGTTTGCAAAAGAGGCATTGAGTGGCAATCATGTTTGGTCTATAGTCTACTTTCAGCATGCATCTCCCATCCTGGGAGGATTCTCCCAACACCCTTTATTTGGTGCTCTCTTCTCTATCTGATGATCTAGGCTTTCTTTAATGAATGGCATGGCCCGGGGCCTGGGCTGGGAAGTCGCTTGCCCCTCCCGCTGTGGGTGCTGCAGGGAGGGCGGGGCTCCGAGAAGGCGCAGGTGCCCTCGCGCAGGTGTGGCTCACCTGCCCGAGGCCCGCAGGGCTGGGGAAGGGCAGGGCGTGGAGGGACCGGGGGCGTGGCTGAAAGTCAGGGGCGTGGCTCAGAGGCGGGGCGGGGCTCAGCCGTGGGGGCGTGGCTCGGCGACGACAGGGGCGTGGCGTGACGGTGTTGAGGCTCGGCGGGGGGCGTGTCTCTTCGGCGCTGGCGGCGTCGTGGCTCGGGAGGGGGCGTGTCTCGGCGGCGGGGGCGTGTCTCGGCGGCGGCGGGGGGGCGTGTCGCGGCGAGTGGGCGTGTCCCCGGGCCCGGGGCATTGTGGGAAGCGGCGGCGTCCCGGCGCGCGCTCACCTGTCAGCCGCCGCCGGCTCCAGCGCTCGCCTCTTGCGCTCGCGTCCCCCGAGGTCCCGGCGCGCCATGGTGAGTGCGGGCGAGCGCGATCCCGGGAAGCTCCCGCGGCGCCGGGGCACGGTGGGGGGCTCGATCCCGAGCCGGTCGGTTGGGGACCCCCCCTCCGCCGTCGGGGCCCGGGTGCGGACGGGGCGTGCCGCCGGGTCGGGTCCCGGGCGCACCTGTCCGCGGCGCACCTGTCCCCGGCACACCTGTCGGGTCTCCCCGGGGAGGGGGGACGGGGGGGGGGCGCCGGGCACTGCCTGTCATTCATTCCTCCGAGGTTGGCAGGCGCTGCCGGTGCCCCGGCTGGGGGCCAGGGTTCCGTTCTACGGGGTGGGGTGGGTGAGCCTTGCAGACTTGGCGAGCACCTGGACCAGGTGTCGTGGAGTCCTGGGGGGCGCGGGCGGTCACACTGTGCAGGGTGGGCAAGCAGGAAGGCGTCGAGGAGGAGGAGGTGCCACCCGAAGTTGGGTGCTGCAGGGTGTGGGAGCCCAGAGAGCAGAGGTCGAGAGGGCAGAAACCCTGGCCCATAGCGAGGGAGGTAGATGAGAGGGGTGGGGGGGGCCCTGGGTAAGGGCCCCGCGGGAGGACCCAGGCCTTGCATGGGTTTGAGCCCTGGCACTGCAGAAAACAAAATTTTATTCCTATAAAGATAAAAAAAGAAAGGAAAGAGAGAGGAGAGAGAATAAGAAAGAGAGCAAAGGAAGAAGGAAAAGAAGGGAGGAAGGCAAGCCAGCAGAGGCAAGTGGAGGAGTTTTGAGTTCGAGTCTTCCTGAGTGGTGGGCGCCTTGTTGGTTTCCTTCCCCGTGGGGCCCCAAGTTTTCCTTGGTTCCTTGGTTCCTGGTGGGGAGCTGGGAGCACTCGGGGACACCTGGGTGGGTGAGCACAGAGCAGCAGCAAGGAGGCAGGCGGCTCCAGAAGGCTCCACGGCCAGCCCGATGGCTTCAGGTAGCCTTGCACTCATCTTCCTTCTAAGGGTAGCGTTTTGAGGGTGCAGTGACACCGTCCCCGCCCCCCTGCACCTATTCCACTTCCCCAGCTGAGTTCACTTCCCAAATCCGAGGAGGAACAGAAGTGACCTGTTAG
Source organism: Sorex fumeus (assembly GCF_029834395.1). NCBI lineage: Eukaryota > Metazoa > Chordata > Mammalia > Eulipotyphla > Soricidae > Sorex > Sorex fumeus. The sequence goes on along the minus strand of NW_026606071.1, from coordinate 43,165,986 downwards.
GCCACTTTCCCCGGGGGCCACAGCAGCAGAAGCAGCAAAGACGGTGGGTACCGGGATCTTGATACACAAGGACAGGAGAAGAACCAGGGAGTGCTGGGCTCAGTGGCAGGAAGCCACAGATTCCTGGAGAACTGGAGCTACTCCTCCTGGAGGTGCTTTTGCCCGTTGAGGGGTGCAGGGAGCTGTGGAGAGGGCTCCAGAGAACCCAGCAGGAGCTGGAGCAATAGCACAGCGGGTAGGGTGTTTGCTCTGCACGTGGCCAACCTGGGTTCGATTCCCAGCATCCCATATGGTACCCCAAGCACCGCCAGGAGTAATTCCTGAGTGCATGAGCCAGGAGTAACCCCTGTGCATCGCCGGGTGTGGCCCAAAAAGAAAAAAAAAAAAAAAAAGAACCCAGCAGCTCTCGAGTCCTCTCAGCTTTCCCAGAGAGAGAGTGTGGAGACAAGAGCCAGCCCACCAGTCTCATTTCCCTAATGGCAGGTGCAAGTGAGGCCCCACACACCGGGAGCAGCAGAAGGTCACCACCAGCCCTGGCTGGCTTGTCTCGACACAACTACCTGCCCTGGAATTTGTGCTGTTCCCTGGGTGGCTTATAATCAGCTGGGTAGACATGTGCAGTTTCCCCTGGTCCATTCCCTGCCCCCCTCAGCTCTTGCCTAGCGGGAAGCAGTGACGTTACTGAGTACCTGGGGGAGGGGCGGGGGGAGCGTGCAGTTTTGGACCATCCTTGTGACACATGCAAGCAAGAGGAAAATCGAGGTGTTGCGAGGGGCTCACTGATAAGAAGGACTCACAAAATGCGGTCTGGACCCCTCAGGCATTCCCAGGGTCCTTTCTGAAAGGTGCACCCTGCACAGTTTCTGAAGGGTGCACCGAGCACCCCTAGTTTTCTGAGCTTTGTTGACAGATGTGTTGTTCGTGCCAGTGTGGTTGGACGTGCCTACCTGCAGGGGCCAGCAGAGCCAAGAGTCCAAGTGTGTTCTGGGGCCCCAGGCACTCTGGACAATTGCTAAAATGTTGGGATGATTTTGATTATTGGTGGTGCCGAGGATTGAACCCGTGTCTTTCGCCTGCAAGGCCTGTGATCTGTTGCTGAGTTATAGCACCTAGGTTTGCTCTCATTCTTTTTTTTTTTTCCAAATGATTTCTTTCGGACATACTTTAACTTCATAATAGTTATGTATATTAATGAATAACACGTCTGTTATTTTAAAGCAAATTAATATGTGCCTTTTGCTGTTGATTTTGGGGCCACACTCAGGGGTTACTCCTGGCTCTGCACTGAGGAAATCATGCCTGGCGGTGCTCGGGGGAACCACATGGGATGCCAGGAATCGAGCCCAGGTTGGCTGTATGCAAGGCAAGCATCCTATGCACTTGTGCTGTCCCTGTGCCGAATTTATTTTCTTCACTTATTTATGGGCTGGAGCGATAGCACAGCAGGTAGGACGTTTGCCTTGCATGCAGCTGGCCCTGCCGAGCCGGGTTCGATTCCTCCGCCCCTCTCGGAGAGCCCGGTAAGCTACCGAGAGTATCTCGCCCACACAGCAAAGCCTGGCAAGCGACCCGTGTTGTATTCAATATGTCAAACACAGTAACAACAAGCCTCATGATGGAGATGTTACTGGGCCCGCTCGAGCAAATCGATGAGCAATGGGAGGACAGTGCTACAGTGCTACATTTACTTATAATATAGCAAATATCCATGGGTGCCATCCAGTGAAAAGCCTTTGAGAATGTTACAGCCAGCAATGCTCAGGGCTTACTCCTAGCAAGGTTCCAGGGACCATATGTGATGGTGGGGATTGAACCCAGATTAGTCGCATGCACGGGACATGTGTGAAGTGCTCAGTGACTCTCTCACCTCTCTGCTCTCCCCTCTCAGCTGTCACCACAGTCACGTGGGAGGAGGAGTCTGCAGCTCGCACCTCTGCCCAGGACTGTTGTGTGACTTCTAGGCTTTCATCTTCCCCTCTCTGACTCTGCTCCGGCTTCTTCTGGTGGACGGGAAGATGCTCTCGCATCCTCTCTGGTCCCACCCATGGGCTTGAGAATGGGTTTTCTCAAGCCCATGGGTGCCAGAGAGCCAGTTTCCAGGCACATTCCATGGCCTTGTGCCTCTTGGGCTGTGTTTGGGTATGGATTATGCGACTTGAATCAGCCGGGTGTTCTTCTGCACCCTGCCTTTGTCTTCGAAATCTCTCCCTGGAGAAACAATGGCAGGGCAATTGTGTGTTACAGACCCCACGGATGGATGGACGGACTCTGAACTCTGAAACATTCTGCTGGGGAGACTGGGTTGTTTTTATGGATTTTAATGGCATTTTCCTCCCTCACAGAGCAGCAGTTGCAGAAGGATTCTCATGGCAAGGCTTGGGGCGGGGGCATATCTGCTTTGTACCTAAATCTCACTCCAGCCAACACACATCCAGTGTGCTGACCAAGTCGGAGCGAAGACTTGGTCAGAATTTCAGATCAGCTTTTCTTTTTGTGACACCTGTCCCCTGTCTCTGCCTCCCCAGCTTCCCCACCACGTCCTGGGAAATTATCCAATTTTTAATAGTCGGGACAGCTTTTATTTGAGGGGCCCACACTGGTGGTACTCAGGGCTTATCCAGGCTCTGTGCTCAGGAATCACTCCTTGGAGGGGGCTGGGGGACCATATGGGACTCTGGGGATGGAAATTAGGTTGGCCGTGTGCAAGGCAAACACCCTGTCCACTGTACTATCTGTCTGGCCCCACTGGGGGCAACCTTAATAAAACCGTGAGTGGACTTTGTTTGATGCGGTCCATGTGCTTCTCAAACACGAGGACCCCTTATTTCCCTGTTGCTTCCCCCTTACTCTTTTTGTTGTTTTCGTAATGGCGAACACTTCCACACTTGGTTTGGGTGCTTGGCGTTGAACTCGTGCTCTGTACACAGGGGTTGGTCATTGGAAGAAACTCGGTTGGGGGCCCCTTTTTTGGAAATCAGCCATCGTTCTCTTGTGTCACTGCGTCACACAGCAAATTCATCAAATTCTCATAGTGAATGGTTTTTTAATCTAAACTGAGATGGTCAGGAGAGAGAGACAGAGAGAGAGAGACAGAGAGAGAGAGAGAGAGAGAGAGAGAGAGAGAGAGAGAGAGAGAGCGCGCGAGAGAGAGCGCTGTTACGATTCTCCCACCCAGTTCATCAATTTTATTGTCTGAGCCTTAAGTGAGTTGTGATAAGTATGTAATTATTTTGGTGGTTGAAGTTCCAAATTGAGGCCAGGGGGTAATGAGCAGAACTTTCAGTTCTGCTCGGGAGCTCTGGCCAGCAGTGCATGTGGGAGCCAGCGGGTTGGCTAGGACGCTCTGTGGGGGTGGGTTGTCCCTAGAAGTTCACCCTCCACACACCACGCTGCCAGCGGGACTGCTGATGCCCGCTCAGAGGGCTTTTACTTCTGAGTTCCCTTTCCTGGCTTTGGTGGGGGGCAGTGATCATCAGCGGTCACTGCTGGCGTGGCCTGCTCCCGCCCACAGCGGCCGGCAGCACTCAACAGCCTATGTCAGCCTCATGGCCCTTTCAGCATCTGTCGTTTTGGGTCCCATGGATGATCTCTGCAGGGGCTGGGAATGTAGCTTAGGGGTGGAGCGCAGGTGAGAATCCGGAATCACCCAGAAAAATAAAAGAAGAAAAGAAAAGGGCTGTGAAGGTGGCTCAGAGGTCAGAGGCATATGCTTCCTGTGCACAAGGCTCTAGGTTTGGTCCTCATTATGGCATGATGGTACACCCCCCCCCCCCCCCCCCAAGCACTGCCAGGTGTCACCCAGGAGCTCGTCCACAGCTCCCCCAGCATCACTGGGTCTAAGGAGTAAATCATTTAGCCTAGTTGTCCCCAAAGTGGCCCTGGGGTGCTCTATACATTGACTCATGCCCACCACCCACAGAGAAAGAAGAGGAAAAACACACCATTCCAAGAATTATTTTATTATGTACCAAGACATAATAGTTATTATGTAAATAGTCATTTACATAATAGTAATTATGTAAATAGTAATTTCTTCATCTCCTCGGAAGAGAAAGGAGAGCCCGGCAAGAATCTCCAAGTTGAAGTGTTTCTTGATGTCTTCCTGAGCCATTCATTTATTGTGGTGCTGTTCTGGCCAGAGGCTCTCTCAGAGACCAGAGGCTTCTCTTGGGGGTACCTCATTCCTGGGGCATCTCTGACCTCTCTCAGTCTCCCAGGGGAAATTCCCTGCCGACCATTTGAGACGCCTGGTCCTGATGGATAAGAACAGGCACACGGCCCAGCAGCCAGTGCCTCTCAATGCTTGATAGTGCCCGTGATGTCTTGCCAACGCCCTGATGAACTACAGGAAAGGTTCCTCCTTGGGCCTAGAGAGGTAGTGCAATGGGTAGGGTACTGACCTTGCATGCAGACAACCTGGGTTCGATCCCCGAGCACCCCCAGGATAATTTCTAAGTGTAGAGCTAGGAGTGAGCCCTGGGTGCCGTGGGTATGCCCCCCTCCCCAAACAAAAAACAAAACCAACAAATCCCGAGTGAAAAAGGTTCTTACTCTCCAGCTGCTGAGAGCAGGGTGGTATTGAAAACGGGAACATTGGAAAGGGAGCCCCCACCAGAGGTCAGGTCTCTAAGGTGAGAAATAAAATGTCCTGACCACTAGGAAGAAGTTGGTCCTTGGTGGGGGGAAGGCTGCCAGCAAAGTCTCAAGCCTGGAACTTTCCCACAGGTGGAGTTGGCTTCGGAACTAGGTGTATTAGAAGGGTTTCTGCAATGCCTGGGGATAAATACACAACCTCTGGGCCAGTGAGGAACGCACCCAGAGCTCCACATTGACACAAGGCAAGGCGCTCGGGGCCTGCTTCACACCCTCGTTAGATCTCCATGGGATGGAGTCCAGAGGACACTTCCTTGTCCGTGGAGACTGCCTTCCCCACTGACTCGGCCCTGGAGGAGGACGCCAGGTCCTGATTGGCTGCTGGTACTCCTGGGGTCTTCATTCTAGGGTGGGGTGGCTGGGGACATGTCCAGAGATGAGCACGGTTCACCCAGAACACTTGACACTCCGACAAATACTGCACTGAAGCATGACTCCCGGGGCAAGAAGAAAAATTCACCCAAAAGGTGAATTTTGATCGAAGTCTACGAAATAGCCCATGGACAGCTCTATTCAGTTGCCTGGGTCAGTTGGAGATGGAGCTCAGAGGCACAGGTCCACATGTTTTCTCAGTGAAGGGCCATGTAGAAAATTCTTGAACCTTTGCATTTCCAGTGGTCTGTGTCACTTAATTGACATCTTATGTCACTTTTTGCTTTTTTGGGGGCCCGTTCTCATTCAGCTGGACTGAATAGTTGCAACCAAGGGTCTGAGGGGTTGGTGCTGCTCTGACCTTGGAGTTCCTGGGGACACCAGTAGACCCTGGAGTGATGTCCAGGCCACAGTGTGGGGCCAGGGTTTGAACTGACATCAGGTCCACGCAAGGCATGCACATGAAGCTCGCTACTTCTTCCCAGCTCCTGACCTTTGTAGAGGAAAAGTATCTGTGATCTTTAGCTTTGTAGAGAAGTATCTGTGACCTCTACCCTTCTTGAGGAGAAGTATCCGTGACCTCTAGCTTTGTAGAGCAGAAGTATTTGTGACCTCTGCTTTTGCAGAGGAGTATTCGTGACCTCTGCCTTTGTAGAGGAGAAGTATCCGAGGTAGATTTGCAGAGGAGATTTGTAGGGGAGTACCCGTGACCTCTAGCTTTGTAGAGCAGATATATTCATGACCTCTGCCTTTGTGGAGGAGAAGTATTTGTGGCCTCTACATCTGTAGAGAAATACCTGTGACCTCTAGCTTTGTAGAGGAGAAGTATCTGAGGGCAGAAGGCAAAGGGCATGGCTATATTTAAATAAACCTTTATTGTAAAAACATGATGGTGCAGATTGGGCCCGTAGGCTGGTTTGTCGTTAGGTGTTCTGAGGGAATCTTCTCATCCGTCCTTTTGAGGTTGGCCATCTGGGTACATGATTTGTGGAGCCCAGTGTCAGATGGGAATGTGGGTGCAGGAGGCAGCCTATAAGGACCCTGAGTTTGCTCCCCGGCACTGAATGTCCGCATCAGACCTCCAGCATGCATGAACCGAACACCCACAGGCACTGCCAGCACCCAGCTCGGAAGCATCAGGCCCACTCCGAAGGGCCAGGCATCACTGAGAGGACCCCTGGGTTGCCCGCCACAGCACTGTGAGAGACCAACACTCACTGAGAATCACAGGCTTCTCAGCAGGGACAGTTGGGCATTAAATCAAGTGCACGACTCCCTTGTGGGCTTCAGGGCACTGAGTGAGGCCCCAGGTATGAGGCCCCAGGTGCGAGGCCCCAGGTGCGAGGCCCCATGTCCTATGTAAATTCCCATGTCCTAGCTGAGGTCCTGGGGGAGGCCCTCTGTGTCAGATCCCATGTATGAGGTCCTGTGTGAGTCCCGTGTCCTGTGTGAATCCCATGTCCCGCGTGAGTCCCGTGTCCTGTTTGAGGCCGTGTCCTGTGTGAGACTGTGTCCTGTGTGAGTCCCATGTCCTGTGTGAGTGTCCCATGTGAGACCATGTCTCATGTGAGTCCTGTGTGAGTCCCATGTCCTGTGTGAGTCCCGTGTCCCGTGTGAGGCCTGTGTCAATGGAAATCCCCCCTGGTTTGGCCAGATTTGGGATGAAGAAGGCTGGCCCTCCCTGCTCACCGCTTTCTCAGGGGAATGGACTCTGAGACCTGGAGGCCTTTGGTGGGAGTTGTGTGGAGGAAGAGTGTCCCTCGGCCTTGGTCAGTGCCCCCATTTCACTGCAGGGAAGTTGCAGCTGCTGTTCAGGGACCCGTGGTGACACAGTCTGGACTACGTGGGGCAGGAAGCAATGAGGAGGCCCGAGGGGGCTTTCAGGGCACGGGCGGGCAGCAGTGTTGTGTGGGGCTCTGTAGATTTGCCTGTGCAGCCCTGTGGGAATGGGGGATGGGGCATCCCTGTGACTGGCCTCGCTGCCCTGGGCACTTCCCCCTTCACTGTGATGGCAGAGAATGCAGAGGCCCGCCCACCTGCACCCCTTAGTCTGGCACGAAGGGTTTGGTGGCTTGTGTGTACCCTACCTTGCCCGGCTCTTCTCAGATTGCCCTGTTCACACCCGGGTGTGTTCAGCCAGGTGGGGCCTGGTTTGTCCTCTGAGATACTGTCCACAGCTCCCCGTTTGTGTGAAATACGGAGACAGATATGCGGTATGTAAACAGAAAACTTCCAGATGGATATGGAAGGACACTAGTTGGTTTAGGGAGAGAGAGAGAGAGAGAGAGAGAGAGAGAGAGAGAGAGAGAGAGAGAGAGAGAGATGAGCGGGGAAGAAAGGGAAAGAGAGAAAGGGAGAAATGGAGGAGGGGGGGAGGAGGGGAGGGAGGGGGGAGGAGGGGAGGGAGGGAAGGAGGGTCTTCATTCTTGGGTGGGGTGGATGGGGACATGTCAGGAGATGAACACAATTCATCCAGGACACGTGACACTCCTACAAATATTGAAATAAGACTTCCAGGGCAAGAAGCAAATATCACCCAAAGCTGAATTTTTGACTCCAGTCTATAAAATGGTCCACGGACAGCCCTACTCACTCTGTGTGTGCCTTGCACATAGTTGACCCCCAGGCTTGGTTCCTGGCACTGCCTCAGGTCCTCCGAGTACAGCCAGGAATGGTCCCTGAGCCCTGATGAGAAGAAAAAGTAAAGAACAATATTTGTGACTGAGAATGGCTCTCGGCATCTGTTACAACTCTCTTGCCTTTGGGGACCTGGGCAGCCCCAAGGAGTCCTGGCTGTACCTTCCTCTCTGGATGAGAACTGAAGACAATCTAGAGGAATCGCGGTGATTCATCTTTCTCACTTCAGTGACTCTGCCACTCTGAGTCATGAGGCAAAAGAATATTTCTACTCATTTCACAGGACTGAGCACGAAACACTGAGACGCCAAATGTCTGTCTGATCATGGTGGGGGGGGGCAGGGAACTCTGTGTTCAGGAGACAGCTGAACATTCTAGTGAGATTCAGAGATACACCCTGGAAAGCCCTGGGGTGCTGTGTCCTGTGGGATCAGCTCCAGGAGATCCCCTAATTGTTCTGCCTCTCCACATCAGTATTTCCCAGAAACCCCAGGTCTCCCTGCCTACTCCTACCCCTGGGAAAAGAGAAATCAGGATTATTGCTTTTTTTTTTTTTTTTTGCTTTTTGGGTCACACCTAGCAATGCACGGGGGTTACTCCTGGCTCTGCACTCAGGAATTACCCCTGCAGGGGACTATATGGGATACTGGGAATTGAACCTGGGTTGGCCGCGTTCAAGGCAAATGCCCTACCCACTGTGCTATTGCTCCAGCCCTGTCTTCAGTTTCTTGATAGAGACATCAAGCCCTCATTTTTCAGGGCACTGCATCGGGAAGTCTGATCTATCACAGTATATTGCGCCCCCATGAGGTGGTACTTGGATTCGAACATGCGGTTGACATCACTAATACTGGCATAACGTAAGTGGGGAGGGAAGCCATGATACTAATGGGGTGAGTCTATTGATCACTCTTGAGCTTCAAAAGGGTGATAGCTTGGACCTTCTCTCTATCGAGGAACAAACCTGTTTCTAGTTCCCTGCTGAAGACAGTGTCGTCAAGGCCTGGAAGTCCCCGTATAGCTTTTTAAGGAGTGCAGTGAGCCGTGGTTTGGAAGAAAAAGATCGGTTCTTGATAAACGTCTTAAGTGGTCCTCATGGCGCAGGGTGCAGTGGGTCAGAACCTCTTCAGCCCGGTTGTTCAGATCACAGAAAACTTCGTATCAAGATCAAATGAGCATCATGAAACATGGGTAGGAACCCAAGTGTTAGCCTTTCATTCAACTTCAAAGTCCCATCCAGAATTTCCGGGAACTTCACCCTTAGACCTTTATCAAGAATATCCTGCCGCTGCGCCTTTCCTTGGATGACCTGAAACACAACAGCTTCCCCCACCCCCATCTGCTCCCAGGGGACCCGGAGACATCTTTACTAGGGGACAGAGCTAAAGCATCAGGTAGCACAGTGAGAGCAGTGTGTTTCTTCTGCCCAGAGACGGTGACAAAGGGAGAAAGAAAAGGCAAACCGCTTTTAGGTTAATATATATATATATATATATATATATATATATCTCACGATCATGATCATCCTGTTGTTCGTCGATTGCCTCGAGCAGGCACCAGTAACGTCTCCTTCTTCTTAGCCCTGAGATTTTAAAAGAGCCATTTCAATGCTCTTTCAGGATTAGGAGAATGAGACCCATCATTGTTACTGGTATTTGGCATATTGAGTAGGACAGGGGAAGTTTGCCAGACTCTGCCGTGTCTTATTATCTTATTTTATATATATATATATATATATATATATATATATATCTCACTTAATCACTTAACTTCCCGTTAGTCATCGATTTGCTTGAGCGGGCACCAGTAACATCTCCATTTGTCCCTGTCGCGTGCTAGTGTAGCCCAATGGCATCTGTTCGCTCTGGGAACATGAAGGGCCTCAAACCGATCGTTCATGATCTTGACGAAGAAGTCTGACCATCTGGTAGGTGGGCGGCCACGTGGTCTTTTGACATCCCGTGGAATCCAGTCGGTAACAGCTCTAGTCCATATATATATATAAATATATATATAAATATATATAAATATATATATATTTTTTGTCTCTTGGACCACACCCTGTGAGCACTTGGGGAATCCTGGAATGTTGGGGCTCAGGCCTAGCCCGCCAGCATGCAGAGTGCTGTGTTCTCTTTCCGGCCCACTTAAAGAATGTTTTGTTCTTTATTTTTTTTGCTTTTTGAGTCACACCCAGCAATGCACAGGGGTTACTCCTGGCTCATGCACTCAGGAATTCCTCCTGGCGGTGCTCGGGAAACCATATGGGATGCTGGGAATTGACCCTGGCTCGACCGCGTGCAAGGCAAATGCCTTGCTGTGCTATCACTTGCTGTGCTATCACTCCAGCTCCTTGTTTTTTCTTCTGCTTCCCCTTTCTCCTCATCTTCACCCTGTGCTCTTGAGAGTGATTTTTACTTTTTGGAGGCCTGGGACCCGACCCAGGGCCTCATGCATGCAGGCAGGTTTTCTACCACCAAGTCGCAGCCCAGGACCCAACCATTGTGTTTTTAACTCTGCAGGTTCTTAGAGTAATTAACACCTCCCCACCCCATAAGTGAGGTCTGTTTTTCTTTTTTCTTGGTGGTGGTCTGGATGGTGGTGGGGATTGGGTGCTCAGGGCCTATTCCTGGCTCTGTTCTTAAGAGTGATCCCTGCTGGTGCTCAGTGCTGCGGGGTTGAACTGGGGTTGGAACCCAGTCAGGGGGTTGCAAGGGAAAGTCCCCGAATCCCCGTCTGGTCCGTCCCTCCCGTCCCAAGACCTTGCTCATCATCCCATGAAACTTGTCATGATATCGGGAAGAGCTTTTTTCATGGGTAGAGCCAATGGAGATGAGATTGAAGTTCTCCGTAGCCACCAAAATCATGAAGTTCTGGTGTTTCCTGGGAATCATCGAGGGGGGAGGAGGAGGAGGAGGAGGATGTGTCGGGTGGGGCAGAGCTATGGGACTCGGCTGGGAGAGGCATGTCCTCACCCTCAGCTTATCCACGGAGTGCTCTAGTGCTCGTCCTTCTGTGTGCCCTGGGTGTGCCAGCAGAGGCTTAGAGAGTAGACCAAAGGGAAGGTGACCCGGGGACAGGAAGTCCCAGAGGAGGTCTGTGGGGTCTCCCGGGGAGCTGGTATCTGACCTACCTTCCCTGCTGTTCTCCTCTCCTCTATCTGGGTCAACCCGGGGAAGGAATGAGGGGATTGAGTATTGGATGGGGGGTGGCCTTTCCTGCCAGCCTGCTTTTCTGCTGATGGGAAAGGACAAACCTTTTGTTTGCGGGGGTCCCAGTGGGTGGTGGTTAGGGGCTGCTTCCAGCTTTGTAGGGGGTTTCAGTGTTGGCTGTGCCCTGGGATCAAACCAGGCTCCTCCCCTCGGAGCCATCTGCCCCTCGTACCTCAGACGAATCTTTTAAATTTTTTTTTTTTTTTTAGTTTGTTTTTGATCCCTGGCACCACATACGGTCACCCAGCACTGCCTGGGGTGATGATTGAGCATAGCTAGGCGTGGTTCCAAAGCAGAAACACACAAACAGCACTATGTGAATATATATCTCACCGCCCTCCTGAAGAATGAGGAGAAGTGGGTCAAAAGTTGCAGGAGACTTTGCCCAAAGCCAGGAGGGCTTTGCTTTGGAGATTTGTCTCCGTAGCCACCAAAATCCATTGTTACCTAAATGGCAGGTGTGTTGGAAGGTGGTCATATGTCTAGTCTTGAGCGACTGAGGGCCTCGCGGGTCCCTGGAGAGCACTGTCAGCCCCTCTGCCTGCCCACGACCGCCATCCTTATCCTACTCGAATGTGCCTTTTGAGAAAGGGAAGCTGATGTCTCTCACAGCAGCAGGCACACAGTGCGAGAAAGAAGAGAAGGCTGCTTGGAAGCCCCAGCTGAGCTGGAGGAGAGATCTCAGGCCCCACATCCACCCTGCCAGGAACAGACACCTGCACCTGCTCACCGACCTCCCTGGACCTGCCTTCAACCAGAGCCTCAGAAAGCCCCTTGGACCTTCTAGTCTGTCAAGAATCAGGGGTCGCTCCAGATGAAAGCAAAATAGTTTTTTTTTTTGGGGTCACACCTGGCAATGCTCAGGGGTTACTCCTGGCTCTGCACTCAGGAATTACTCCTGGTGGTGCTCAGGGGACCATATGGGATGCTGGGAATCAAACCCGGGCCAGCCTCGGGCAAGGCAAACGTCCTACCCGCTGTACTATCACTCCAGCCCCCATACAAAGTAGTTTTTGACTGTCGGAGTCAGATGCAGCACTGGCCTGGTGCTAACTTGTTAATTCAAATGTTTTCTTGGGGTGCAAGGCTTGTTCTGAGGTCAGCCTGCTGTGAGTTTTCATGTCCCGATGATGACATGAATCCTGGCAAGTGTACACTAGTCATTGCATTGGACACACACACACACACACACACACACACACACACACACACACACACTGCACAGTGCAGTTGTGGATTCAGGCAGGCCTGTTTAGAGGATGCACAGAACTGTCGTTACTATTTTACTGCTGGTGTGCATGTGCTGAATTCCTACTGCCCAGTCTCTTCCTGCAGTTGGAGACCGTGGAGAGAGGTCGAGAAAACCCTCCACCTGACTCCTGATCCCAAAGAGAAGGGAACAGAAGTGGGTCAGCGCGTGGGAAACCCTGAGCTGTGGGTTTCTCTCAAGAGTATTGAAAGCGATAATGTGGTCACGGCAGGTTCAGGTTGTTTGACTTCTGGAAGAGGTTCTGGTGGTTGGTCCCCACTTGGATGGTAAGGGGCACATTGCGGACTTAAAGGGGGAAATGCCCCAGGAATGACCATCAAGACTGGCTTGCCTGTGTTGGAGTAGGAGTTTGGGAAATACACACACACACACACACACACACACACACACACACACACACACTGAAGTCCCAAACAAATGCAGTTCCTTAGAAATAGTTCTTTGAGGGAAGATGTGTATTGAAAGCTCACTTGCATTCTATCAAAAGGCTTCTACATCAAAGAGTCTCACTCCAAACTCCAAGACCCAAAGCCAGCAGGAGAGACTAGTTAAGCACCTACCCCTCTCCCTACACACACACACACACACACACACACACACACACACACTCATAATATCCTACTCACCCCAGCAGGCTCCTTTTGTTTTACTGTTCCTGGGCTGATTTAGATAAAATTCCCTGGGTCCCACTTGTCTTTCCTTTTTCCTCCTTTTGTTTCTCTTCCTGTTCTTTATGTTTCAGCTGCTAAGAGTTGAAAGTTCCCCTGAAAAGCCAGTCTGGGAAAACTGGGATACCTTGCCCTCAGCCCTGTTAGTTAAACTAGGACTTGAGATCTCTGTCTCTCTGTCTCTCTGTCTGTGTCTCTCTCTCTGTCTTTCTGTCTCTGTCTGTCTGTCTGTCTCTCTCTCTCTCTCTCTCACTCTGTCTTTCTCCCTGTGTATCTGTCTCTGTCTCTCTCTGCTAAATATTTGGCAGAATTTCTTGATGGCTTTTTGGCTTTTTTGGCTGTTGTTGAAAGGTATCTTGCTTCTTGAAGTCATAACAAGAATCCTTAGGGCACATGCCAGGCTAATCAAAAGACTGGGACAGTCAACTCAGCTGACTGTTGACAGACAGGAATTTTCCATCATTCCCCTGGAGTCCAGAAAAGTGTGGATTTTTGTTGCTGTTCAGAATCATCATTACTTAGTCAGGGAATGTGAGCAATGTGATTGGCACCAGTTGGGGACAAACACCCATAAAATCCCTGTCGTATTTTCCAATGATGAAGGTGCGGTGTCTGTGCACCATGTTACTGGTGAAACTTAATTGTTTTGGGGCCGTACTCGACAGTGCTCAGAGCTTTTTATGAGGGATCACTCAGAGTAGCAATTGGAAGACAGTATGGGATGCTGGGGGTCGAACTTGGGTCCGGTGCATTGCAAGGCAAGCATCCTACCTGCTGAACTATTTCTGTGACCCTCCCTGACCTCCTACTCCCCTTTTCTATGGTGGGGGGGGGGCGTTCACTCTTGATGGTGCATGTGGGTGAGACTCCAGTGCTCTGGACCTTGGTGCTATCTGGGGATAAGCCATGCCTGATTTTGCCATCTGTCCGGGCCTGTGAGCTCTGCCTGGTAAGGCAACCTGTGAGGGCAGTATGAGAGAATTTTCTTCTTGTTCTTTTTCACTGGGGGGTGCGTGCACACCCGGCTAGCTCAGGGGTTACTCCTGAGTGCAGACTCAGGAGCTGTTCCTGGTGGTGCTCAGGAGACCAGCTGGGATGCCTGGGTTTCAGGCTGGGTCAGTTGCATGCAGGCCCGAGCCCTACCTGCTGTACTATCTCTCAGGGTCCCCCTTTTCTTGTTCTTTCTGTGTGTTCCTGTTTCCTGGCTGGACTTTTTTTAATCCACTATTTCCCTCCCTTGCCATGCCATCATCTGTTCTCTATTGGTACCTTTTCAGTCAGGGGACATTAAAATGAATGCTCTAAAAAAAAAAAAGTATGAAGCTAATATCCAAGGCCAGGGAAAATCGGCTAGGAGGACTGGTCAGTGGGTGGTCAATGGTGTGGGAGATGGAGGGTAGTTCAGATAGAGGAGTCTCTGTTTTGTCAATATGAGTTGGAAATGATCACTTTGGACAAGAACTGAGTGTTGTGTTGAAAGCAGGTAAAGGGATATAAAGTGATAGACATGATCACCTTTCAGCATCTGTCACAAACCACAATGCCTAAAATGAGAGAGAGAGAGAGAGAGAGAGAGAGAGAGAGAGAGAGAGAGAGAGAGGAGGTGTCTGTCATAGAGGAGGAAGGCTGGGGTGGGGGATGGCTTGGAGGAGTGGGAGGGAACCTGGGGACACTGGTGCTGGGAAATGACACTGGTGGAGGGATGGGTGTTAGAACATTGTATGACTGAAGTGCAATCATGAACAATTTTGTAATGCTCCATCTCCTGGTGAGTCAATAAAAAAAATTAAAGGAAAAATGAATGCATTAAACTACAACACCCTAAAGGAAAGGGAGAGTAAAAGGGAATGCCCTGTCACAGAGCACAGAGGCAGGGTGGGGTGGGGTGGGGTGGAGGGTGGGAGAAATGTTGGGATCCTTGGTGGTGGAGAATGGGCACTGGTGGAGGGATGGGTACTCGATCATTGTATAACTGAAACCCAAGCACAAAAGTTTGTAAGTCTATAACTGTACCTCATGGTGTTTCACTACTACTACTACTACTACTACTACTACTGCTACTACTAAATGAATGCATTAGATGACCCTTACGTTACCGACTTCCTGGGGCTCCTCCCTCCCCAGGACACAGACATTCCTCTGCATCAGCTGTGGTCTTGCCGGTAGCATGCTCCAGGTTCGCCCTCTGAGTTGTAGGACATGAGATGTGGTTGAAGTGGTAGAGGCCACACTTCCTGGTACATCTTTTTGCCCTTGCAATGTTATGGCAGGGAGAAAGGGGATTGTAAACCCTTTTTTGTGGGGCTCACATATCTGTAGTGTGGTCAGAAACCACTTGCAGTGCTGGGGAAGCACATGTGACTCAATCCGCAGTGCTGCTTCGGTTTTACCCGGTACATGTGGGACACCGGGGGATTCGAACTTGTGTTCGTATGCTTGAGAGGCAGGTGCTCTAAGCCCCTGTGCTATTCCTCTAGGCCCTCATGTTACTTTTTTTTTTTTTTTGCTTTTTGGGTCACACTCGGTGATGCTCAGGGATTACTCCTGGCTCATGCACTCAGGAATTAGTCCTGGCGGTGCTCGGGGGACCGTATGGGATGCTGGCAATCGAACCCGGGTCAGCCACATGCAAGGCAAACGCCCTACCCACTGTGCTATTGCTCTAGCCCCCCTCATGTTACATTTATATTATCAGGTGAGTTGAACAAACTTTGCCTTAGAAACACACCAGTTTTTCCATGCTTATCTTCCTTTTTTTATCCACACCTTCATCATGCAGATGAGTCTGCTGCTGCTGGCCTGTATATAGGGACAATGCAATAATTGCTATCAAATTTGCTTAGAAAAAATATAACTAACATACGACATTATATTAGTGTCAGGTGTGTAATATAATGATTTACAGTATGACTTTCAGAAATGATTACAGCGATAAGTCTAGTTAATGGTTAACAGCCACAAGTTGGAGTTTCGTTCTTTAGAAGTCAGGCAGCCGTATTTATTGCATGTATGTGTGCCAATACCTACTAAAAATCCAAGGCATCCAAACTTCTATAAAACAAACTGTCTTCAGTTCTAGTTCCTTGTGGACAGCATTTGGGAAAAGACGTGTTGCCCATGTCCATTGCAAGATAAATACCTTTGGATCTGAGCAAAAGCCTTTGGAACGCGTGACCTTCTTTGAGATAATGGGCCTGCCTGATTAACTGATGTTTATCCATATTGATTGCTAAAATCAATACCAAAAGTGGCTTTTAAAATAGTGCGTGGAGCAGCCAGCTTGCTAGAATTGCATTGGTGCCGTCTCTGTTCCCCATAACTCAGGACAGTGCCAGGGTAGTGCTGCTTTGCAGACCCCACTGAACCTCACAGGATTGACGCGAAGGCCTTTCAACACATTCCCTTTTCTTGAGCACCTTTTAACGACCAGTGAATTTATTACATTTTTATCAGTGAGAGTTATGGAGCAGAGACTTTAAGGGGACTTAGAATCATTGTCTTAGTAGCAAACATTGACATCATGAGTACTTCTATAATGTGTTTCAAGTGATTGATATTCTAGGGACCAAGGAGATCGCTCAGAGGGCTGGAATACATGCTTTGTGTATTTTGGTTTTGGGGTTTTATTTTGGTGAGGGGCACACCAGGTGATAGCCAGGGGCTACTCCTGGTTTTGCACTCAGGAATTACTCCTGGTGGTGCTAAGGGAATTATATGGGATGCCTGGGATCGAACCTGGGTCCTTTGCATGCAAGACAAGAGCAGTCTCTCCTGCCCTGTTTTTGGTTTTCAGACCTCACCTGGCATTGCTCAAGGGTGGCTTTGCAATCAGGAATCTCTCCTGGTGAGCTTGGGGGACCAGATGGGGTGCCGGGGATGGAACCTGGGTCGGCTGCATGCAAGGCAAGCAGCCTACCTGCTGGACAGTCACTTGCTCTGGCCCCTGCTTTGCATATTTGACCTTCTCACCACATGGTCTCCTACGCACTTCTGGGGGCCATCCCTGAGCAGTGTTTGCTGTGGACCCCCACCTTCAGAGAAACAGTACTATGTTCTGGCAGATTGACAGAGGAAGTTAGATTCAGGGAACGTTGGACAAATGTGAACAAAAAAGAGAGGAAATTCTCTGCGTTACTGTGAATAAGGGAACCACACAGCAGGTTCCTCTTCCTCACAAAGCATCTTCTCTCCTACCTCCCAGGTTTATTGAAGTGTAAGTGATCAGACCTAGAGGCATTATTTTAAAAATTGCATCTTGAAAGAATCAGAGTTTATGCTGTCTTACTGCCAGTGTCATCGTGACTTCTGGGTGCTGTGACTTCTAGTGTTTTCCGTAACCACACAGAGCTTAAAATTAGGTTAGAATTTTGAAAAATTCTAACTAAAATGCCTGGCAAGGGAAAGGAGTGAGAAAATAAGAATACATTTTCTTAAATTGCCTCTCTCGGGTACTGTGTAAGGAATGTGTTCTTTTCGGTAAGAAGTGATCCCCAAGTCTGTGTAGAATTCTTTCTCAGAAGAACATGCAATTTGGCGAGTCTAAGGACAGAACAGAAACGAGTATTGAGGATTCCAGGGCAGAAGACCTAGTGCAGGTATGAAGTGCTCGCCCTGGGTGCAGCCCACCCAGGTTTGGCCCCCTGAGCATTTTGTGGACTGATCCCGGAGCATCAAGCCCCCTGTGCACCGCACCGCACCACACTGCACCGCATCGCACCAAACCAAACCAAACCAAACCAAACCAAACCAAACCAAACCTGAGGCTTCTGCATCCTTCTTCAGCTGTGTCTGTGCTGGGCTGGTTCCTATCGGGCCTGGATGGCCGGCCTGATGCTCGCTGAGTGACTAAAGCAGAAATTCCGCCCTGTGGTGCCTGTCTGCCCGCTGCCCACCTGCATGACAGGGCGGTCTAGAGCAGGAGATGCCTTGGGAGGGAGCAGATCACAGCACCGGAGCTGGGGGCTGGACTCACTCGCTGGGAAACAGCCCCGGAGCTGTTTAATGGCAATGAAAATCAAATCATGTTATTTTGCCTCGAATGAAGCTTAAAAATCTATGACAATTGAATCATGTCACCCTCCAAATTGTCCGTTGTCCTTACCGTGTTCTGGCCTAGAAATCCTTTGAAAGTCTGCTAGAATCTCTGGAGGTTTCCACTAGGGTAAGACTTATACGTCCAAAAACTTGCATGTATTGCTAGGAAAGAGAATCCCTTCCGGATTATCCCTCGGTATAGGGCAGTTTTGGAGGTTAGAGAAACCCACTGGAAGTCAGAAGTCAGTACCGACCCGGCAATCTCTATCTTTTTCTGGGGGGAAAAGGGTATTTGAGCCAACCTGGCAGTGCTCAGGGACTGTTCTAGGCTCTGTGCTCAGGAGTGACCCCTGGTGGTGTTTGGGGAGACTATACACAGTATCTGGGATTCAAATCAGGGTCTCCCACATGGAAGGTAAGAGCTTAACACCTGAGCTTTAGTTCTGCCCCACTGCCCCTCTGCGGTGACTGACTCAGGGAAAGTGACCTTTTCCCCATGTCTTTAATATTGGTATGCTTGACTTGGTTTGTGACTTAAACAATATATGTAGCACTGTAGCATTGTCCTCCCGTTGTTCATTGATTCACTCGAGCTGGCACCAGTAACGTCTCTATTGTGAGGCTTGCTGTTACTGTTTTTGGCATATTGAATACGTCACAGGGAGCTTGCCAGGCTTTGCCCTGCGGGCAAGATACTCTCGGTAGCTTGCTGGGCTCTCCTAGAGGGGCAGAAGAATTGAACCCGGGTTGGCAGCCTGAAAGGCAAACACCCTACCCGCTGTGCTATCGCTCCAGCCCAAACAATATACGTAATGCATCTAAATGTTCCTGGCTTTATACCTGTCATGCAGTGAATCACTTTTCTTTTTCAATTTTTTTCTTTTGGGGGCTAAACCTGGCGATGCTTAGGGGTTGTTTTTCTGGCGGTGTCCAGGGGACGATATGGGCTGCTGGGGATTGAATCCGGGTCAGCCAACTGCAAGACAAATGCCTTCCCCACTGCACCTTGGCTCAAGTCCCATCAGTAGGTCATTTTTCATCAGTAAACATGACTGATACCATTGTCCTGTGGAATGTCACTTTCATATGAGTTGGTAAGACCTTGTACAGGGGTTAAGGTGTATGCTGTGGAGATCC
Source organism: Sorex fumeus (assembly GCF_029834395.1). NCBI lineage: Eukaryota > Metazoa > Chordata > Mammalia > Eulipotyphla > Soricidae > Sorex > Sorex fumeus. The sequence goes on along the minus strand of NW_026606071.1, from coordinate 43,147,003 downwards.
CCGGCCCTGATTTGATGGCTGACACTCCCCTCTTCCTTCTCATCCACCTGGATTTGACCATGGCGATGTCCAGCCTTGCATTGGGCTAGCATTGAACCACTGGGTCGGGGAGGCCAAGAATCTTCAGGAGTGGGGACTGGAGGGATATTACAGAGGGTAGGGCATTTGCCTTGCTCGCGGCCAACCCAGGTTCAATTCCCAGCATCCTGTATGGTTCCCTGAGCACTGCCAGGGGTAATTCCTGAGTGCAGAGCCAGGAGTGACCCCTGAGCATCGCTGGGTGTGACCCAAAAAGCAAAAAAAAAAAAAAAAAAAAAAAAAAGGGAATCTTCAGGAGTGGTCACAAAGTTCCCCAAGTAATGCTTGGATAGTAATGCTTGGATGTGCCCCCTGCCAACTGAGGCCAATCCGATTTGGGGGTGAGTTTAGAATTAGAGTCATGAGTTTGCAGGTCCGTGATAGTATGTCTGGAATGTCCTCACTCATAGCTGTCACATCCTTCTCTATTCCTGGTGGCAAGTCAGCAGCAAATATTCAGAGCCGGGCAGGGCTGTGGACACTGTTTTCTTCCAGCAAGCTGCCCTCAACAGCCCAGCGCGTCTCGAGCTCCTCTGCTCTGTTTATCAGCTCCCTGTGTGGTGTTGTGACCACACTGTGGTCACGTGGCTGGACTCTGGCTTCCACAGGGACTGATCTTGCTGCCTCCGGGCTATTTTATTATATTATTATTATTGTTCCTTTTGGTTTTGGGCCACCACATGCCCGTGCTCAGGGCTTACTCCTGGCTTTGTGCTCAGGGATCACTCCTGGCAGTGCTCGGGGAGCCCTTCAAATCTCCGTTGGCCAGATGCAAGGCAGTTGCTCTTCCTGCTGTACAATCTCTTTGACCCTTTGGCTAATTTAAATCACCAAGTTAAAGGGATTGCCTGTAGTCTTTTGAGAACAGCCTGCAGTGCTAAGCCAAGGGGTGGGGGGTGACCCAAGGCTTAGACAGTTGATCCTAGTACGAGACTACTGTTTAACTCAAGACTCAAAGGGCTCTTGTCGTGTCTGGCCAGTCATCCCATCCACACCGTGCCATGTGAAGTCTGCCTTTCATTGGTGGGAAGGATTGATGCATGGAAAGACGCCAGGGTTAGAGTCAGAGAGATCTCTATTAGAATGTCTCTGCTGATCACCAGCCTTTGAGTTCATTGCTGTAGGTTTTCTGTGCCCTCGTATCCTACGAGCACTTGCTATCACGGTTATCAGGATTGTGAGGGCTCTCAGCGACTCATATTTCCTGCTTCTCTTAGCAACATGCTGTGCTGGTGTTCACGGCTGGGAGCTTTGGCTGTTCAACAAGGGCCATCTGATCTCTTGATTTGCTTTTGACAAGTGACCAGTTGAAGTATTATTTTCAAGTGTATGGGTGGATGGAATACTCAACGACTGTCTGTCACAGAGGTTTAGCCATTGCATTTATTCATGGTAAATGTGTGATAAAATGAGTTTTATATTTATAGGGCACGGCATTCCTAGTGTGATCAAGTAGCCTAACTGGACATAAGGTTCATTCTTGAGTATTTTGTGTTCCGTAGAATGCAGAGTAATCTATCCACTTATGGCTTATATGGTTTATATGCTTGGATTATTTGCTGTGGAGATAAAAGTCTTTTAGATTTCTTAGAAAATTAGGACCCACTGTCTTTGGTTTTTCTGATAAAGTTTTTATGTTGGTTGGCTTTACAAATTTACGTTTCATCTTAGGAGCCTAAAGCTGGTTCATAAACACAGGAGGGAAGTTGACTGTTATCTGTGAGTTGGCTTAGCCCCTAAAGAATGATTACTTCAGTCTGTCTGGAATTAATTAACCTACCCTCACTGTTTTCGTTGGATTGTATCCAAAATCAGCTTTGGATGTTTTAGATGCTCCAGACTCTTCCTCCCCAAGAAAATTTCATATACTAGAAGCCACGGCTAAAATTGACCAAGTGAGAACAAAAACAAAACAAAACAAAAAAACCAAAAAAACTGTCCCTGGCTTTTAGAGCAGAAAGATACTCAGATGTCTTCCAATATGGTTTATTGCACCTGAATTGGTTATTTACTTTCAGAATCAATGGCAATGTCTTCGTTTTCTGTTTGTTGTTTGGGGGGGCCTCCCCAGGAGGTTCTCAGGCCTTGTCTTGCACTCAGGGATCATTCCAGGTGCGGTCTCTCTAACCCAATGGTGTTATATTATTACCTCTCTCAGCCTTATTGGTAAAATGCCCTCCAAGTCCAAAGCTAAAACCTAAATGGCATTCATTTAAAATCAAGATTGGGGCTTTGCAGTTGCTGTCATTCTAAAATCGTTTGGGTTGAAGCCCAACTGGGAATTTCTGGATTTGAAACACGAGGCTGGTTGGAGATTGGCGGCTGTTCCCAGGATCAGTGAGAATTTGTGTCAAGAGGTTTGTCAGGGTCATTGGAAAACTCGTCTGGGGCATCAGGCCCTTGATTATTTTGGCCTAGAGGGCAGCCAGGGATGGCATACATGTTCCCTTTCATATGTATTTGATTTCACAATGAGATGCTGTCTGGAGAAAATTGCCATTTTATTGAATTCAGCCTGGTGTCTGGAAGCCCAAAGCTATAAACTAGAGAGTGAAAGGTGGCGAGTAGTTGCTTCCTACCGCTGATGGGGACAACGTTGTGTACTGTTTTTACAATGCAGAGCAGGGTTCCATCCCCATCTGGGCCAGCCACCCCAACCTCCATCACCACTCCACTTCTTCCTTGTGATTTTCTTTTGGGATGGTGGAGGCTTTAGGCCGTGCTCAGGTAGGAGGGGGCTTCTTTCAGTGAATCGCAGCAAATTGGGCCAGTGATTCAGTGTAAAGGCCAAAACAAAAAATCACCTCAGACAACACCGTTATTTCTGATAGCCAGCAGATGGACGTGACCCAGGATGGCTTTGACCAGTGAATACACACAATGGGCGATTTTTCAGGCTTCAAAAGGAAGGAGGTTCTAGGGAAAAAGGCAGCTCAGATAGAGAAGGGAGCACCAAATAAAGGGTGTTGGGAGAATCCTCTCAGGATGGGAGATGCATGATGAGAGTAGACTATAGACCGAACATGACTGCCACTCAATGTCTCTTTTGCAAACCACAACACCCAAAAGGAGAGAGAGAACAAAAGGGAATGCCCTGCCACAGAGGCAGGGTGGGATGGGGCGGATGGGGGGTGGGAGGGATACTAGGAACCGTGGTGGTGGGAAATGGGCACTGGTGGAGGGATGGGTATTCGATCATTGTATAACTGAAACCCAAGCACAAAAATTTGTAAGTCTACAACTGTACCCCATGGTGTTTCACTAATAAAAATTTAAGGAAAAAAAGGAAGGAGGTTCTCACACTTACTATTATATAAGTGTACCTTGAAGGCGTCAGGCGAAATGCAACCAGCAAGTCTACCTGAGGGCAAGTACTATAGTGCTCCATGGTTTTGAAGACAGAAGTTAGAATGGCAGCCAAGGGTGTGGGGGGAAAGAAGGAGTGAGAGTTGCTGTTGAACCAGCAGAAATTTTGGTTTGGAAATATGAAAAATGTTTTGCAGAAGGATGTGGGCAATGGCTGCCGTGTATGTTGAATATATCTAATACCACTGAATTGAACATTAAAAAAATGGTTAAAATGTTAAAAAAAAAAGATTGTGGATTGGGGCATGGTGTTTGGGTCTACTCAGCTGTGTTTAGGACTTACTCCTGATGGTACTCAAAGATCAGCTGCATGCAAGGCAAGCACTTTAACCTGTTGCTCTCCCTCCTGATCTCTCCACTATCAGTCAAATGATACGTCATTATGTCATGTTATATGTCACTGTGTATGCATATTATATTTCATTTTATATAATGACATAGGTACATGTCATATATTATGTCATCATATGCATATATGTATACATATATACACATTTATACATAAATATGTATACACTTTTTTTTTTTTTTTTTGCTTTTTGGGTCACACCCGGTGATGCTCAGGGGTTACTCCTGGCTCATGCACTCAGGAATTGCTCTTGGCGGTGCTCGGGGAACCATATGGGGTGCTGGGAATCAAACTTGGGTTGGCCATGTTGGCTGCATGCAAGGCAAACGCCCTACCCACTGTGCTATCGCTCCAGCTCCCAACACATATTTTATTTTTTAATAACGTAGGAGTACTGCTATTTGTTCAGCCACTGATTACGTTGATTGAAATGGGCACGAACTCCACATTACTTCTTTTTTTTTAATTTTAGTCACTGTGAGATGCAGTTACAAAGCTTTCATGTTTGAGATTCAGCCATATAATGATGGAACACCCATCCCTCCACCAGTGCACATTCTCCACCACTAATATCCCCCCTCCCCCCAACATCCCCAGTCATCACTCTGCCTCTGTGGCAGACAATTTCTCCAATACTCTCTTTCTAATTTTGGGTGTTATGTTTTGCTCGAATTTTCCCACCACCATTCAAGCCTGCCTGCCAGGGGCAGATGCCTGATAACTCATTTGCCATTGATCATCATGAATACTGTGAGAGCTTGTGTGGTCGCGATTGTAAACGTACACACGCATTTTCTTTTTTTTAAAACTGAAATAACGTAAAAGGTGTCAGAACCCTTTTAAAAAGCCAGTGACTGGTGGAGGGATGGGTACTCGATCATTGTTATAACTGAAACCCAAGCACAAAAATTTGTAAGTCTACAACTGTACCTCATGGTGTCTCACTAATAAAAATTAAAATAAATCTATATATTATGAAAGATCCAAAATAAATAAATAAGTAAGTAAATAAATAAAAAGCCAGACCGAAAGCACCAGCCTGAGGCGTGAGTTGGATCCCGGATACAGCCGGCATGCATGGAGTCCCGTTCCTGTGATGCTGCTCTCCGGGGTCCCAGGCGCCCTGACATCACATGTGCTCCCCAGTGCATGGCACCCAGGGGTGCGGGCTCTGAAATGAGAACATGCAGGAGCTCTTGGCCGGCCAGGAGTGCGGCCCCTGGTGAGTATATGTGTGGGCAAAGACTATGGTCAGAGTGTTTCTGAACAAAAGAGGGGTCCCCAGCGAACAGAGGGTCAGCTCTGCCACGGAACTCTGTGACCCCAAGCAGCTCAGAGCACCCCACGCCACGCGGTGCAGCTCTGGGTCCCGAGAACAAGAACAACACAGGGAGGTGAAGGGGGACTAGATGGAGCTAGGGCCAAGGAGATCACTTGGGAGTTGGGAGCACACTTCACAGGCACGGGGTCTGGGGTTTAAGCCCCAGAACCACGTGTCCCAGTCCACTTCCGGGTCTGGTCCCAGAGACTCAGGAGCACTGTGGGATGGTTCATAGGTCCAAACAGGTCGTGTCTGTACCCTTGGGGTACAGTGGGCCTAATATAACTCAGAGACATCCCTGAGTGCTAGTGGGAGCCCCCTGCAAATGGAGCCAGTACACCTCTGTCGTGGGTGTGGTGTGTTAACACAGCACCCAAAAATGTAGAAATATTTGTACTTTTATTTTTGGTGAGGATAGGTAGGGCCACAACTGGCAGGGCTCAGGGCTTACTCCTAGCTCTGCGCTGATATATCACTCCTGATAGTGCTCAGGGGAACGAACGTCTTGTGGTGTCAGGGATAGAATCAGGCTTGAGCACATACGTTCAAGGCTAGTGCCTTACCTGTGTACTGTCTCTCCGGCCCCTAAATATTTGTATTCTATTTTTTGGGGGAAGGGGGGGATGGTTTCTACATAAGCTGAATAATGAAGTTCTTTATTGTCACATATCCTTAAGTCTCAATATTCTTAATTCTTTTTATTTATTTTTTTAGCTCTTTTTGGTCACATCCAGAGATGCACAGGAGTTACTCCTGGCTCTGCACTCAGGAATCACTCCTGGCGGTGCTTGGGGGACCATATGGGATGCTGGGAATCGAACCCGGGTTGGCTGCATGCAAGGCAAACACCCTCCCCGTTGTGCTATGGCTCCAGCCCCTACTCTTAATTCTTTTAATTTTTTTTATTTTACAAGGTAGTTCACAGTATTTGATTACGTTCAATATTCAAACACCAATCCCACCACCATCACACCCTCCTCCCACCATATTTAATATTCGCATTCTATAAAACAGTGCTGCCTCGGTGAAAAACTTAAAAAAGAATGGTCCACACATTTAACTGTGATAAAAAGATAATACATTTCTTCCCCCTTTTCTTTTTCTTTTGTTTTTTGGCTTTTGGACCATGCCTGGCAATGCTCAGGGTTTTGGTTATTTCTGGCTTTCCACTCAGGAATTACTCCTGGCATTGCTTGGGAACCATATGGGATGCCTGGGCTTGAACCTGGGTCAGCTGTGTGCAAGGCAAGTGCTCTACCCGCTGTACTTACTATTGTTCCAACCCCCGATAATACATTTGGTTAAATCCAAATCCTAAGTAGTTTTTTTTTTTCCTTTTTGGGTCACACCCGGCGATGCACAGGGGTTACTCCTGGCTCTGCACTCAGGAATTACCCCTGGCAGTGCTCGGGGGACCATATGGGATGCTGGGAATCGAACCTGGATCGGCCGCGTGCAAGGCAAACGCCCTACCCGCTGTGCTATGGCTCCAGCGCCCCCTAAGTAGTATTTTAAAGTGTACATCTTGACTCTTAGAGCATTATATATTAATCATAGAGGCTTCTTTCTTTTTTTTCTTTTTGTTTTTGTGTTTTTATTTTTATTGTGTGTGGGGGCCACACCTGCGTCTGCTCAGGGTTTCCTCCTGACTTTGGACTCAGGGATCGATCACCCCTGGCAATTTGGGGGAAATGTATGGGGTGCCAGGGATGGAGTGCAGTTTGGATGCCTGCAAGACAAGTCCCTTAGCCACTGTACTATCTCTCTGCCCCCACCAACTCTTTGTTGAATATTTTCTGCACAGTATATTTTCCAAACTTTGGACAAACTTGCAGGCTATCGAATGTAGCCTGCCCACAGGGCAGAGTCTGGCAAACTCCCCGTGGCGTACCAAATATGCCAAATACCAGTAACAATGATGGGTCTCATTCTCCTAAAGAGCCTTGAATATAATCTCAGGGCTAGGATGAAGGAGACGTTACTGGGGCCTGCTCGAGGCAATCGACGAATAACAGGATGATGAAATGAAATGAAAAATATTTCCCAAATAGAACGGCTCCTCTTTGCATTTAAGTAAGCAGAGATCATTTCACGTGATTGATTTTGTTTTGTTTGGGGACCGCACCCAGCAGTGCTCAGAGGTTTCTCTGGGCTCAGCGCTGAAGGCTCACCCCTGGTGGTAGGGCAGCCTAGGCTCCAGCAGGCAAAGCATGTGCTCCAGCCCTCAGCCATCTCCTCGGGTCCGTTGTTATTTTTAAAACAGGAAATGATACTTCTGCTGGGTCCAGGTGTGAACACCGGAGCAGGGTCAACAGAAAACTTCAAAAGAGAGGGAAAGGGATGGGTGAGGCCTCCTTTATTTCCTTCCTGTCATCAAGCTGCTGGACCAGTTGTGTGCTGCTTTGGTCCAAGACAACCGTATTTGAGGTGAGCCTCCTCAGGACTCGTCCTGCACCAGCGCCTTAAGAGCCGTTAGATCTTGGGGGGGGGGGGGGGCTGCTCTCTTCCAACGGTGTTCCCCTTAGATCGTGCCCAAGATTCTTGTCAGTGTGAGTGTTTCGTGAACTCTGACCCATTATGCTGGAATTTTGGGGCGGCGGGGGGGTCCATAGAGTTTTTTTAAACATCTTGCTCTTGGCTCTTGAACCAGTTAGCACGTTTCTAAACTAGAGAAGAAAGACTCCCAGAAGACTGATTTTTGGGGGAACGAAATACAGGAAAGCCAATAGAAGCAACGACTAGCCCAGACTCATGGGCTGTGAGGTCACAATATCAAGGCAGCTGATGGTGGAAGGTTATTCTGGGAATCATTCTCCATGCTCATAGGAGCATCACTGGGAAATGGTGATTACCCTGTGTTTCTTGCAGGCTGGAGACAGTGGGGAGCTCAGGCTTGTACTGCTAGCTGGGAGACACGGTTCCTCGTACCTTACTTGAAAGGCACCTGATGGGGCTGGAGTGATAGTACAGTGGGTGTAGGGCACTTGCCTTGCATGCGGCTGACCCAGGTTTGATTCCCGGCCACTCATATGGTTCCCTGAGCACTACCAGGAGTAATCACTGAGTGAAGAGACAGGATTAAGACCTGAGCATTGCTGGGTCTAACCACCCCCCCCCCCCCCAAAAAAAAAAAAAAAGAAAGGCACAAATGTTGATGACAAAGGCTTGGACCATCTTGAATCCCATGGGTTTGGACTGAAAATGGAAGTTTCCCCAGGAAAACAGAATTGCAAAATGCATCTCTGATAAATGTTTTTTCCTTCTTCTTGGGGGGGAGGGCAGTGGACACACACTGGGTGGTGACGGGCAATTGTGTGGAGCCAAGGATGCAACCCAGGGTCCCTGCATGCAAGGCACATACTCCAGTACTCGCCTCCATCCCTTTGTGCTATTTCCCCAGTCTTGAATGCTTTTGTGAACAGGCTAGTGTTTTACACTTATCAAAAGCTTGAAGTATCCTTAGAGACTTGTTTTTGGCTTATTGTTCCATTGATCTCATTGTCAAGGTGAAGGTTAGACATCCAATCCAGTTGCTTTTTTTGCTGTCATTTCCTTTGGCTGGTCTTTGTTCTCCAGTTGTTACTAGTATTTCATTTTCTGGGAGGGGTACTGTTGGGTCTCCCTCCCTCCCTCCCTCCCTCCACCCCTCCCTCCTTCCCTTCCTTCTTTCTCCTTCCTTTTCCTTCTTTCTCCTTCCTTTTCCTTCTTTCTCCTTCCTTTTCCTTCCTTCCTCCCTCCCTCCCTCCCTCCCTCCCTCCCTCCCTCCCTCCCTCCCTCCCTCCCTTCCTTCCTTCCTTCCTTCCTTCCTTCCTTCCTTCCTTCCTTCCCCTTCCTTCCTTCCTTCCTTCCTTCCTTCCTTCCTTCCTTCCTTCCTTCCTTCCTTCCTCTCCCTTCCTTCCTTCCTTCCTTCCTTCCTTCCTTCCTTCCTTCCTTCCTTCCTTCCTTCCTCTTTCTTCCTTCCCTCCTTTTCCTTTTGTTTCTCTTCCTTCCTTCCTCCCCTTACCTTTTCTTTTTGTTCTTTTTCCCCCCTTTTTTTCTCACTTGAAAAGTCAATTCACTTGTGTTCTTTCAGGAAAGTACTTAAAGATGGTTTTGTTTCCCATGTAAATTTACTGAGAGTTGTTTGGAAAGACTGGGGGAGCAGCTCAGGGATAGAGCACATGCATACATGGGTCCTCAAGCTCTGCCCTGGGCAAAGATGGAAAGATGGAAAGAGATGGAAAGGGAGCAGGCGAGAGGAGGAAGCAGGGAAGAGGGGAAGCGAAGGAAAGGGAAAGTACTGTTAGGGAAAAGATTGGGCAGATGAAAGGCATAGTTAATAACACAAAACACTGTAGCAGCACTGTAGCACTGTCCTTCGTTGTTCATAGATTTGCTCGAGCGGGCACCAGTAACGTCTCCATTGTGAGACTCGTTGTTTGTGACTGTTTTTGGCATGCCGAATATGCCAAGGGGAGCTTGCCAGGCAGGATGCTCTTCCGTAGTAGCTTGTAGCTTGCTCGGCTCTCGGAGAGGGATGGAGGAATCAAACCCAGGTTGGCCGCGTGCAAGGCAAGCGCCCTACCCGCTGTGCTATCGCTTCTCTTCAGATCGTATAAATACAAAACAATAAAACAAAACTTACCCTCTTTTCAGAAATGCACCCTCTTTATGCCTCATAAAGGAATAAATCGCAGCAAGCATTTCACATTTGGAGGGTAAAGGATGTGCTTAACTACATCTTGTATGTCTTTGGTGTCTCTGAATGTATAAGTGCCAGTTTGTTATTTTGAGGTTCAAGCAGTCATCGAGAATTAAAATACTGATTCATGTTAAGACTATGAAATCAGGAGAGAGAGAGAGAGAGAGAGAGAGAGAGAGAGAGAGAGGAAAGAGAGAGAGAATATAAAGGGGTTATGCTTGTCTTGCGTGGGTCTGACTCTGGTTGGATCCCTGATGAGACGTGCTCCCCACACATCCAAGTGTGGCCCTGGAGGTTCTGTAGACTATTGGGTAATCTTTCACATCAGAAGCACAACATACTTGGACCCCCAGTGATTCTAATCACTGGGAGGCCCCCCAGGCTCCTTATGCACCCCAAGGCCCCCAGCCCAATGATTGACCAATCCCTGGCAGAGGGTTGCTTGCATAGACTCCTAGCCACAGCAGCAGATCAACCTGAATGAATGGGTATGCCATGTCATTAATTTTCAGATAACACATCGTAATATTCCAGTTATTTTGAAATCGAATGTCACTGTCACTGTCACTGTCCTCCCGTTGTTCATCGATTTGCTCGAGCGGGCCCAGTAATGTCTCCATTGGAAACTTTGTTGTTACTGTGTTTGGCATATCAAATACATCACGGGGAACTTGCCAGGCTCTGCCGTGCGGACGAGATACTCTCGGTAGCTTGCCGGGCTGTAATTCCTTAATTCTACTTAGTTCTTTTTTTATGGAGGTAGGGAGTGGGTAGCACCCAGCAGTGCTAAGAGCTTACTTTGGCTCTGAACTCAGGCATCAGGGATTGCTGGCAGTGCACAGGGGACCATATGTGGTGCTGGGGATTGACTAGGTAAGCCACATGCAAGGCAGGTGCCTTTCCTGCTGTAATATCTTTTAGGCTTCTCTATGTGCTTCTTAAATGCCCATTCTTCCTTCTTTTCTTCCCCCGCCCCACACTTTATTTTTTATTTTATTTATTTCTGTAGTTTTTTTTAATTGAGTCACTGTGAGACACAAAGCTTTCATTGTTTGAGTTTCAGTCATACAATGATCAAACACCCATCCCTCCACCTGTGCACAGTCTCTACCACCAATGTCCCCAGTATACGCCCCCTTTCCCACCCTCCCCCTGCCTCCATGGCAGACAATTTCCCCCATACTCTTTCTCTGCTTTTGGGCATTATGTTTTGCAATACAGATGCTGAGAGGTTATCACGTTTCATCCTTTATCTACTTTCAGCATACATCTCCCATCTTCCTCCAACCATCATTGTCTTAGTGATCCCTTCTCTATTCCAGCTGCCTTCTCCCCCAACTCATGAGAAAGGCTTTCAGCTATCCCCCCCCATTTTATTTTTATTTATTTATTTATTTGCTTTTTGGGTCACACCTGGCGATACACAGGGGTTACTCCTGGTTCTGCACTCAGGAATCACCCCTGGCGGTGCTCAGGGGACCATATGGGATGCTGGGAATTGAACTCGGGTCGGCCACGTGCAAGGCAAACGCCTTACCCTCTGTGCTATTGCTCCAAACCTCCCCCCATTTTAAACACTGTGGCTTACAAAGTCATTTATGATGATTTGTAGCAGGTATTCAATATTCCAACACCAATCATTTTTCCATTTTGAGTTTCACTGGATATCAATTCACTATGGTCATTTCCTCGCAGTTAAGATTCCCAATAAATGGGCAAAGGGAGACTCTCTAGGTTTAGATCACGATGAATCTTTGTAGGTTTTATTACTTTAATATTTATGAAAATAAAAATTCATTGTATTCTCACATTGCTTTTAGTATGCTTTCTGCCAAGGATTGGTGCTGGATGAACTTGTTTGCTGATAGTATATGACAGTTCCCAGCAGATATTAATTTAACCTTTCCTGTGGGCAAAATTCTGCCATTACCATGTAAGGTTAGAGATGGATTTAGGGTAATTCAAAACATTTCAAGAGTCTTTCAAATATCAGTCTTCTAAATCATCATCATTCTGTTGTAAGTTTACTGAACACATTTTGCATTATATTTTCTTGTTTGTAACTATAGATTTATTCCTAAGTAAGTCATTGTGTCATCCTCTTACTACAAAAATTGATTTGTCATAATCATTCCTTCAGACATGCGTTCATTCAAAAAATACATACCGAAGGTCTGTGTAAGTACTGGCCTGGATGCTTGAGATACAGGCAGTGAAAAAAAGATGAAGTTGCCCTGTGCAACCTATATTGTAGAGTATAGGTAAAGGTAAAGGTAAAGGCCCTCCCGTTGATCGTCGATTTGCTCGAGCGGGCCCAGTAACGTCTCCATTGGAGACTTTGTTGTTACTGTGTCTGGCATATCCAATACTCTCGGTAGCTTGCCGGGCTCTCCGAGAGGGGCGGAGGAATCGAACTCGGGTCGGCCATGTTGGCCGTGTGTAAGGCGAACGCCCTACCCGCTGTGCTATCGCTCCAGCCCATTGTAGAGTATAGAATAATGATAGCAAAAAATAGAACGATAAATCATGAATACTGTTGCAAACAGTGAATATTGTAGCAAAGTGGGGCGAACAGTGAGAAGCGTCCGCTGGACAGTGCTCGTGGTACATTTCGTATATTGTCATGGACAGCCTTCCTGAGAAGCAGGCTTTATAATACGCTTGACGGAAGTGAGGGAGTGAGCCATACAGATACGTAGGGGGAACAGTGCTGAGAGGAGGGCACAGCTGGTGCAAAGGCCCTGAGGTCACACGTGCCAGCATGGCAGGGATAGAGTGAGGGAGGGGAAGAGTAGGTACCAACATCAGTGGTTGTGAAGAGTACTTGGAGATCATGCCAAGAACTTGGCTTTTCATTGGGGATGATATTTCGAACAGGGGAGTGGCCTGCTCCGACTCAATATTCTTCAACCTTCTTTTTGGCCTGTGTGCTGGCCTGACCTTCATATTCATCCACAGACCAGTGGTTCTAACAGAAGGCAGTAGGCCAGTGGTTTTCAACCTTTCTGCGGGTACCACTGCTTCGTGAGTCCTCAGGTCAGGTGGGTCTTTCTTAATCACAGCAGAATCCTTATTAAATCTCTTCTTTGGGGGTCGTAAAAGAGTTTCTTCCATGGCCGTGGTCTTAACTTCTTATATTTCTTATGGTGCTAAGCCTGTCTCTTTTTCAATGCCAGGGTAACTTACGGCTTGCCCTGGGCCCATCCAAGTTCCTCCATCCAAGGGGTCCTCCTTTTGCTTTTACCTGTGGCAGTTTGACTTCCTTACTAAAAACAGGCAGTTTGGGGAGCAAAGGTGGAGTAATTGTTAGAATCTTTCTCATGGAATTTCTTGTCAAATGGGTTCAAAAGAAAAGCCCTGTGCAAGGAAATGAGGTTTCATGGCTTTCTAATGTGACTAGCAAGAGTTTCACAAATGTATCTGGACTATTACCCCCTTAATGGAAAGAAATCATCCAAATATCATTTTCTCCTGGGCATCCAATCATATTTACCTGACTTAAGCCTCAGTTGGCCCTTGCTTCCTAACACCCCCAAAAGGAGGACCCCTTGGATGGAGGAACTTGGATGGGCCCAGGGCAAGCCGTAAGCTACCCTGGCATTGAAAAAGAGACAGGCTTAGCACTATAAGAAATATAAGAAGTTAAGACCACGGCCATGGAAGAAACTCTTTCATGACCTCAAAAGAAGAGATTTAATAAGGATTCTGCTGTGATTAAGAAAGACCCACCTGGCCTGAGGACTGTAGTTTGGGGTCCATAACAAGATGTCCCCAGGAGAGCCACCCTTTTGAGTTTATTTATTTATTTTTTTGAAGCGTAATTATATTTAATCTTATAACAACTGTATGGGTTGGGTGATATTATCTCCTTTACAGATGAGAACTGAGGCCCAGGGATATTGCTAAACGCCACGTAATTTACCGGGTGCAGCCAGCTTTAAAGTCAGTGTCCTGAGTCTAGAATCTTGAGATCTTACAGGAAACAATATATTTTGACGTTCTCCAGTTTCCACTGAGAAGCGGCGGGGAGGGCCTGGGAATGCCGGGCCAGGTGGGGTCAGCTTTCTGATGCTGTCTTATCCTGAACAGGACTTGGATTTCCACCCTTTGAGTTTAATATATCTCTTACTGTGCCCATACAGAATGAATATTAGCAAGAAGCAAATTTAATATGATTGTTTAAATGGATTACTAAGGAAGGAGAAAAAGATATGCCCTCAGATGAAATCTTGCCCTTGGGACGATCTCCTAGTAATCTGGAGTGCTGAACCCTCAGATGAGATTTTATCCTTGAGTTAATCTCCTAGAAGAAATTGCCCTGAAGGAGGAATTTTACATCTGTTTAATATTAGGATAATATTCAACCACACCTATGTGTGTATCCACCCTTCCTGATTTCTGTATAGCTAACACTGAGACTTGAGTAAACCGTCACTGGCTACCATTCAGTTTGTGGATTTCTTAGTTGTGAGCACCCCCCCCACCCCTCCCCCTCTAGTCACCGAACACTCCCACACTTGAACTCACCAGTGCCCTCTGGAAAACGACGCCCTCATTACAGCTGAGGCTACTACAGCCCCCTTAGATCATGTCACTGCCCCTGGGTGGGGGTGGTGGTGAGGGTGGGGTGCAGCATTACCCACTTTGGGAAACTTTGGTCTGGTGCATTCTAATTCATCATTTAAGCAACATTTAGGGGTCTTTGGGTTGGCGAGTCATTTCCACTTAGAAATTATGCATCCTCCAACTTTCTAATATAACCATGGTTGCAAGGAATCCTTCCCTTCTGCAGCGTGTCCACTGGCTAAGGGGATGCTGCAACACCAAAATTTCCTCTTTGCATGTGGATAAAGGGCTGGAGTGATAACACAGCGGGTAGAGCATTTTCCTTGCACCCAACTGACCCGGGTTCGATTCCTCTGTCCCTCTTGGAGAGCCCAGCAAGCTACCGAGAGTATCCCGCCTGCACGGCAGAGCCTGACAAGCTACCCGTGACATATCCGATATGGAAAACACAGTAACAACAATTCTCACAATGGAGACGTTACGTCACAATGGTGCCCACTCGAGCAAATCGATGAACAACGGGAGGACAGTGCTACAGTGGATGTGGATGGAAATAAAAATCTCATTAATTTGCAGAGGCTGAAACACGGAAGGGGAGGCTACAAGAGGGAGAAGCAGAGACCCCAGGCCTGTGGGGCCAGTGCTGGCTCATGGCTGCCCAGGAGGGCAGACTTGCACCCTTGAAGCTCATTCCACTTCCAATACCATCCTGTGTTCTAGGGCCTTCCTTTGGCGAAGAGTTTATGTTGACTATTTTCCTCTTCTGGTTCTTTTGCTTATAAGTTCTGGGCAGTTCTTTGGTCTAAGGCCAGTTGTGTTTGGGCCTGGGGTGATGTGTGGGACAGGCCTTGCTTTGGTGACCTACGTGATGTCTCTGCCTCAAGCTGTTCAGCATTCTAGAAAGTTCTGTTTTCCTTTTCTGGTTCTTTTGCTTATAAATCCTGGGCAGTTCTTTTGTCTAAGGCCAGTTGTGTTTGGGCCTGGGGTGATGTGGGGGACAGGCCTTGCTTTGGTGACCTGCGTGATGTCTCTGCCTCAAACTGTTCAGCATTCTAGAAAGTTCATTTCATCCCTTCCTCTCTTGGAACAATCACTATATTCTTGATTTCCCTAAGGTAAACTATTTATTCAAAAAAAAATGGCAGGAATACAAAATTACAGACATTTGGAAAAATCAGTGGCATAAAAGGAATAAAAAAATACGTTGAAATGATGAACCATTCCAATATTGTTTACACTATTACTTTTTTTTTTCTTTTTTGGGCCACACCTGGTGATGCTCAAAGGTTACTCCTGGCTCTGCACTCAGGAATCACTCCTGAAAGTGCTCAGGGGACCATATGGAATGCGAGGGATCAAACCTGGGTCGGTCGCATGCAAGGAAAACACCCTACCTACTGTATAAGTTTTTATCGTTATGTAAGTTTTCATCAGAAAATCTGTTCAGAAATGACATCTGCATGCCTATGTTTGTTAAAACACAATTCAGAGTAGCTAAGATCTAGAAACAAGCGATGTTCGAGATTAGACGATTAGATAAGAACGCATGGTATATATTCTCTGTGGAATACTGCCTGGCTCTAAGAAAAGATGAAATCCTGCACTTTGCTGCCACATGGCTGGAACCGAGGGTACCACAAGTAACTTGTGGACTTCGGGAAGAGGAAATAATGCGAATAGGAGGTAAGGTGCTGGCCGAGCACATAGCTCACCCCCACCGCTGCAGATGGTCCGGCAATGACAAAGCCAAGAGTAGCCTCTGAGCACTGCCGGATATGACCCAACTAACCACACCGGGGCCAAAATCAGATCAGCCGTGTGGCTGAGTGAAGTCAGCCTCAAGGAGAGAAGGATACAAAATCGTCTCTGTCACAGGGGGGTCACAGTAAGGTGTAGAAGCAACAGAACCTAGAAACTAGTCTGTGAAATGGTCGTGATGGACGGGAGAGGCAGGGGGGGACCCTGAGACAGTAGTTGGGGGTGGGGAATGGTACTCTGGTGGGAGTGTAGTTTGGAATGCTGTATGTATGAAACCCTACCATTGTCAGTATTGCAGAATTGTAAATCATGACTAAAATGAAAATGAAATAAAGATAAGAAAAACCTAGCTAAATATTTATAGACCACATCCACTGAAAGAATACAAAATAATCTTAGTGTTTATGCCTTTGCGTCTTAGGGACTCCACCAGGCATGCATTTTTGCTTGGACTGGCGTGGTTTGCGAGAGACTGGAACTTTTCAGCAGCGGAGGCATGTGGCCCTCTGCTCAGAGGGAACCTGTCTGTCTTCTTTCGGAAGGGGGCCACCCCGCCGGTTTCCCGGTGGTTATACTCAAACAGAAAGCTTGACATTCTTTCTCCCTAATCTTTTCGTCAGTACACCGGACTTTTTATGCTTCATCATTCGTGTCAGGAAAGGAAGTTTCTGTTAACATGCAAACTGGTAAAGGTACAGAACGTATTGAGTTTGAGTCTCAGCTTCATTTTTTTGGTGGAAGTTCTAGGAAACACTATTAATGACAGGAGGTCTGCAAGTCAGATTTAAAAAAAAAGGCAGGATGCTTCATGCATTATTCAGAGGTGGGGGATGGGTGGGGAAGAAAGCAGAAAACTTCAAAGCAGGACAGGTTGAGGATCAGCCTGTGGGAAACCAAAGTACAGTTGTTAAATGTTTCATTAGTTCAATAACTGATTGATTTCGGGGCCACACCTGGCAGTGCTGAAGGGGCAGTGCCCAGCAGCAGTGCTCTGGGGCCCATGTGGTGCCAGACCAGACCGAACCCAGGGGCTTCCCAGTTCATGCACCCCAGCCCTCTTCACCAAATCTCCAGCGCAAACTCCAGGGGGCTTGGGGGTTTGTTTTCAGCATAAAAGAAGTTCCATGGATTTCTGATTTACTAGGAAGCTTTAGCACATACGTGTGGAAGTAATTGAGCCTGGCGTTAGATACACAGCCACGGTATCTGGTGGGGGCATTTGTTTTGCTGAACAGACTTGTGGCTTTGCAGATGTCATCGTTTTGCCTTGACATCGGAGTGTGAGTGTATGTTGTCAGTGTGAAGGTGAGGAGCACACTCTTCAGACTGATCTGGGGACTTCCCATAAAGCTGCAGTGCTCACTCCTTCCTAGAGAAAAGGTTTGATTATTTTTTTTGCCAGGTGCGGAGCTGGAATGTGGGGTGTGGGAAGTTGGGTGACATCCAACAGTGGGGCTACTCTTAGCTCCGTGATTGGGGGACCATCCGTGGAGGTGGGGGTCAGCCACAGCGTCTTGCCTCCTGTTCCCATTATTTCCTCTTTCTTAGGTCCCTTTATTTCCTGTTATATCTCTAGTCCCATGATTTCCTCTTTCCCAAGCCGCAGCTTTTCAAGGCGTCTGTGCAGTGCTCGCTTCCCTTGCTGGGCCATTCAGGGTCAAATCCTCTCTGCGGCTGTTTCTCCAGGGGCATATTCTTCTTTTTTTTTTTCATATATATATATTTTTTTTTATTAGTGAAACACCATGAGGTACAGTTATAGACTTACAAATTTTTGTACTTGGGTTTTAGTTATTCAATGATCAAGTACCCATCCCTCCACCAATGCCCATTTTCCACCTCCACGGATCCCAGTATCCCTCCCCCCCCCATCCCCCCATCCCACCCTGCCTCTGTGGCATGGCACTTCCTTTTGTTCTCTCTCTCCTTTTGGGTGCTGTGGCCTGCAAAAGAGGCATTGAGTGGCAATCATGTTCGGTCTAGAGTCTACTTTCAGCATGCTTCTCCCATCCTGGGGGGGATCCTCCCAATACCCCCCATTTGGCGCTCCCTTCTACATCTGGGCTGCCTTTACCCCTAGAGTGTGAAGCTGGCCTCCAAGCCATGGAGTAAACCTCCTGGTATTTATCTCAGCTATTCTTGGATATTAGTCTCCTATTTTGTTACTTTACCAGGAGCATATTTTTACAGCTTCTTTTTGTGTGAAATGACAGCTTGCAGGCAGGTCTTTCACACTCAGCGATCATTTCAGCTGTTTGTGGTTTTCAGCGCATCAGAACTGGGCCCGTTGCAGAATTGTCTTTGTTGTGTTTATTGAGGTGAGGTTGACCGTTATTTATAATCAACTTTCAGTCATACAATATTCTAACACCAATCCCTTTACCCAGTCCTCAGTGTCCCTCAGTCCCAGATGTTTGTATAATTGGAGGACCACCTGCAGAGGTGAGGGTCAGCTATGGCACCTTGCCTCCTGTTCCTATTATTTCTTATTGTTATTCTTATTCTTATTTTCATTTCATCATCCTGTTATTCGTCGATTGCCTCGAGCAGGCCCCAGTAATTCTTATTACTGTTGTTATTATTATTTTACCTTTTTCTCCTTTGTCAAAGGTGTAACTGTTCATATATTTGAGGATATGTCTCTGGAGTTCCAGTTCTGTTCCATTGATCTGAGCACTGTAGCACTGTCCTCCCGTTGTTCGTCAGTTTGCTTGAGAGGGCACCAGTAACGTCTCACAACAAATTGTGAGACTTGTTGTTACTGTTTTTGGCGTATCAAATATGTCACGGGTAGCTTGCCAGGCTTTGCCGTGCGGGCGAGATACTCTTGGTAGCTTGCTGGGCTCTCTGACAGAGAGCTGTGTGCAAGACAAACGCCCTACCTGCTGTGCTATCATTGATCTGAGAGTCCGTCCTTATTCCAGTAGCACACTGTTTTAATTACGACAGCTTTATAGTAGTTTGAAGTTTGGAAAGTGATGCCCCTCATCTTCGTGTGTGTGTGTGTGTGTTGTGTTGTTATTATTTCATATGAATTTCAGAAGTGTTTGATCTGTTCCATTGAAAACTGTCGTGGGTATCCTTCTTGGGAGTGCTTTGGAATATTGCCATTTTGACACTGTTAATCCTCCTGATCTGTGAGTGGGAACGTGTTTCCATCCTCGTTTATTTCTTTTAGTAGTGGTTTCTAGTTACCTTTGTATCGGTCTTGTTAAGCGGATCCCTGGGTACTTGATTTTCTGGGGGCACATCACATTGCTGCAGTTTGGCTGACGTTGGCTCTGCAAATCCCAGATGGCTCTGACCCCAGCCTCCGAGGCAGGGGCATCTGTCTCTTCAAGGCAAAAATATAAAGCCCGGAGGGGACATCCGGTTCCACCAAAGGCCTGGTCTCAGCTTCCCAGGACCCCTCCCTCCACTTCCGATGCTGGCCTTGTCCGGGTTGGCACCTGTGGTCTGGCCAAGAGCTGTAGATCCAGCAGAGGTTTGCTCGAGCCCTCTCAGGTTTGGTTCATTGGCTAGAGGAGCTCACTCAGCCCAGGACACGCGTTGACACAGAAGGTGACTGGTTTATTAGAAAGCAAGTAGCGGGGAACAGCCAGGTGGATGCAGGGCAGGGCTAGTGCAGGGGGCGGGCACAGAGTGTTCACGCCGTCTTCAGGGTGCCCCCCCCTGCTCCCAGTCTGTCTCCACCTCTTCACTGCTCCAGGAGCTCTCCACCTCCCTCCCTCCCTCCCTCCCTCCCTCCCTTCCTCCCTCCTTTCTCTCTCTCTCTCTCTCTCTTTCTTTCTTTCTTTCTTTCTGATTTTTATTAGTGAAACACAACGAAGTACAGTTGTAGACTTACAAATTTTCGTGCTTGGGTTGGAGCAATAGCACAGCGGGTGGGGCGTTCGCCTTACAAGCGGCCAACATGGCCGACCCGAGTTCGATTCCTCCGCCCCTCTCGGAGAGCCCGGCAAGCTACCGAGAGTATTGGATATGCCAGACACAGTAACAACAAAGTCTCCAATGGAGACGTTACTGGGCCCGCTCGAGCAAATCGACGATCAACAGGAGGGCCTTTATTTATTATTATTGGGTTTCAGTTATACAATGATTGAGTACCCATTCCTAACACCAGTGCCCATTTTCCACCACCACTGATCCCAGTATCCCCCCCTCCCCCATCCCACCCTGCCTCTGTGGCAGGGCATTCCCTTTTGTTCTCTCTCTCCTTTTGGGTGCTGTGGTTTGCAAAAGAGGCATTGAGTGGCAATCATGTTCGGTCTATATAGCCTACGCTCAGCATGAATCTCCCATCCTGGGAGGATCCTCCCAACACCCTTTATTGGGTGCTCCCTTCTCTATCTGAGCTCCCTTTTCCCCTAGCACATGTGGCTGGCCTCCAAGCCATGGAGCAAGATTCCTGGTACTAATCTCGGCCACTCTTGGGTCTTAGTCTCCTATTTTGTTACTTTATGCTCCCCAGGTGAATGCAATCTTTCTATGTCTGTCCCTCTCTTTCTGACTCATTTCGATTAGCGTGATACTTTTCATGTAGTACCACTTGTATGTAAATTTCATGACTTCATCTTTTCTAAGAGCTACATAGTACTCCATTGTGTAGATGTACCAAAGTTTCTTTAACCAGTCATCTGTTCTCGGGCACTCAGGTTTTTTCCGGATTCTGGCTATTGTAAAGAGTGCTGCAATGAACAAACAAGTGCATGCAGATGTCACTTCGACTATCCTATCCCAGAGAGGCATGCCCCACCTTTCTGGCTTCCTATGGAGGCTTCATCGTTGGCCATTGTCAATTTGAATTCCTGTAAAATGATCTTTTCCAGAGTTGAGTATCCGTATGTGGCCAGGACCACTAAGGGTGACTCAGGTTTCACCATCAGCATCCTTACCGGATAATTTCCCCTTCCCTCCTTTGACCTCCGGGAGAGCTTGTCTGTGGTGTCAGTGGGCAGGCGGGAGGAAGAGAGAGAGGGCGCTGCAGTGCTCACCTGCTCTCCGGGGTGTGCATGGTGCAGCTGGCTGGTGGCTGCACCCCCACACTGCAGGGAACGATTCCAGCACTGCTAGGAGAGTTTGGGCCCTGAGCTCCATGACTGCTTTTCAGCTATCCTGGCAAGACTGGAGCCCTAGGAGTCTCTCCTTGTCTTGCTTTTTCTGGCTCTTACACAATCCTGGTTTGCACATTCTCTGTGAAAGAGCCATTGTTTAGGGCCTGAAGAAAAGCAGCAGACCCCCATTTGTTGGGAAGAGACATATGGGCCCCCGAGCAAAACCAGGGGTTATCTCTGAACCCAGACCCAGGAGTTATCCTTGAGCACAGCTGGGTGCAGCCTACTCGTACCCACCCAGTAAGTGTTAGGGCACGGATCGTGATCTCCCTTTAACGACAAAGAAACTCCAGAGACTGCAAACAGCAAGCAAGGTTTATTGTAAGACTGGCTAGCCAGGGTCAAGCCGCCTACACAGACACGCAGGTCAGTTAGGTGAGGCAAGACCCCGAACTTCTTCAAAGGGGATCTTATATAGGCCTTCACTGGCCGTTACAGCAAAGCCCGCGCATTTCATAGCCAATAGATTTGTAACAACATATACTTTCTTAACCAATCCATGTAGAAGTACATCACTCTTTAGCCTATAGATTCAAAGATCAGCATTTACGTACATAGGCATTGTGACTAGTGGGCATCAGGTAACTTGGACATTTGGTTATCACCTTGCTTCCTCTGATTCTCAGCCCTGCATTCCGGAGGTGGATAAGGGAAGAGTTCTTAAGGGAGGTAACAGATAAGGAGGGCAGGAAAGGGAGAGTTACTAATTTATAGAGTTTTAACTCTGGAATCTCCCTCAGGGTACCTAGGGACCTAACATCCCTCCCTTTCTCTACTTCATATTGAGGAATCTTCCTCAGTGGGCTCTTCATACAGAGGAGTAATTTCCTCAGTGGGCAGGGTCCAGTATTGTTACCCAGAATTAGGAGGATTTTCAAGACTCAAACCAATTCTCCCAGGCCTCCCTTTCTCTCCGACGTTGTTCAAGGCCCTCCCCGAGCTTGGCCGTGAAGTCTCAGACCATCCCTGTGTGATCAGTATAGAGTAGCAGCATTTTTCTCCCAACACCACACATAAATCCCCATTCTTCATTGCCTTGGGAGGGGGCCTTCCCTATCTACCTGCCTACATCCTATTGCCCCCCCCCCCCAGAGATTCCACCACCTTGAATCTTTAAGGGAGAATGGCAGAAGGTCCATCTTCTGGAGCTGCTTCATGCTGACAATGGGGCGCTGGCCCTGCCTACACAAGGGGTGAAATCTCATGCTACCTCAGCTTTTTAGTGGCCCTCAGCAATGAATTGGTTGGGTTCCTGAAGTTATCTGAAAGAAAAGATCAGTTCGATTAGACTGAGGGATATCACTTTGAAATGGTTAGACCCTGGAGGAGTAGAAGTTCCTTTCTGACCCAGTAAGGACAGAGTTCTCTACCCACAGGTTTGGCTGATAGAAAAATGACTTCCTGTGTCCAGATTTTTCTACTGGACACAGAAACACCAAGCCATTCTCTGGCTTTCTCAGTGCAGATTGGAAAAGCTTCTGCCCATACACTGAAGCTATCAATAAGAACCAACAGATATTTATACCTTGAACATATGAGCATTTGATCATTTGCATAAAGCCAAGCTGCGATCCTCCTCTAAGTTCCTTGATGCTGAACAGGTGTTAGGAGAGAAGGATCAAGATTTCCACTAGGTTCATTAATGGCACAGAAAGCACAGTTCTGAGTTACTTCTACCTTACTTGCTATTGAGTCCCTTTAATAATATTCCACTGCATTGGTCCAGGAGTTAGCAACTTTCCTTGTTGGTAAATCATCCACCAACTTTCTTTTGGAAACCTCCAATGTCCACTATGTCCACTGTTCTTCTTCTGCAGAACATTCTGGCTTAGAGGAAATACTCTCTGGTGTTAATCCCATGATGCAACAAAAATTAAGAGCTGTTAACATCCTTGTTCTCTCCAAACGACTGTTCACAGAAAATGAGATGCAATACAAAAAGTATAGAAAGAAAATTCACAGTATTTTAGAACGAACTATTAATCCATTCTAACTTAACCAGTTTAGATGCCCTTTCTTGACACTTTTGCCAATTCACAAACTGGGGGAAAGCAATTCTGCACTTTGAGATGAGCTTCACCCTAGTAAAGCTCTGACTTCCAATGCTCTGATCAGACTAGTGACAGCATGTATAACATTGAGTTCCTTCATAGATTAGGCTGTTTTCCTACAGAGAGTAACCAGGTTTTATCTAAATTTCCCGAAGAGGGTTACCTTTTAGACCAAGATTAAATACATTTATTCAATCACCTTTGTAGAATTAGAATCTGATTCTTACAAAAAGCAAGTTACAGAAACATGGTTTTCTCTCCACCTTCATTTCAAAACTTTGCAAGATAGTTTAACAAACCTGGCTTGTTCTTTTGCATAAACACAGTAAGCTTAGAGAACTCTCCCTTTCGGATACCCCATTATTTACTGAGAAGTCCTGGGGATTGACTAAAGACAGGAGACACACCAATAGTGGCATTAATCTGATTTGGCACATCAGAGCTACCCAGGCCTAGCCAGAAGATGTCCCACGATGAACTGGATGGCCTCGAGCCTTCAGGCCTCATATTCCACAGAGATGTCCTGGCAGAAAGGAGTCCATCCCATCCCTTCTTCAGGGGTGGGAGAAATCCTGGTTTCCAGGTTTTTTTCCTTGACACTGAGAGTAGGCCCAGACTGAGTTAGTCATTGCAGAGTCCTAGATTCCTCATTCTCTATAGCAGTGATAATTTCTGGTCTTTTCTTGAGCCGGCCTGCCTCTAGGGTCGCCCTGAGGTTTGTAGGGTACTTGAAACAGTACCTGTTAAGTCCCTACTCCTGTCATTTAGACAGATCCCCTGACTGTTTCCCTGGAAGAGGGATTTGGGGTCCCACAGTTGTTTTTTTTTTTTCCTGTCTGCATGAGGGGTAGACCCTATTACAGAGAGGAAAGGCTTATCTGGATTTATGCAAACCAACATAGAGCCATGAAACATCAAAAACATACTGAAGGTGCAAAAGAAGAGAAAAGCAAGCATTTTACTTTACTCACAGAGATGTAATACACCTGTTTGCTGTGGGTCCTAGTCAAAAGAAGCTAAAATCTGTAGAGAAAGAGCATACCATTTAACATGTTTTCAATCCCATGTCAAAACCCTTGATTCTCTGCAACTTTTGAAAAATTCAATTATCTAAGAGCACTGTAACAGGAGTCCGGATAATCCACCTATCGTCTTTTCCATAGATCTTACTGAAAAGGTATTAGAACAATTCTGCATATGATTTAAAGAGTTTCTTATAACAAAACAATTTGATCAGTTCCTTTTCTTAAACCAACCTCAAACCTCATATACACATTTCTTTTACAAACATTCTATAACTGGATTCCTTTTCTTTTTCCCACTGATATCTCCATCAATTATCTTTCTGACTTAAGACACACATCTATATTCCTAATAGTCATCCCACAAGTTTAACCTCTTATTTTACTGAACTTAGTACAACATGATCTTCCAAGTTTAGACACTAGTTACCAATCATCTCATTTAACATTGACAAAAATACTCTGAAGTACCATTTCAAAAGCATTATATCAGTTCTATAGGTATGCAAAAGGCTTTAGAGATGCTCACAACTAAAGTTCTTACAACATACATTCACTGGGCAAAAGTTCACTTCACATTAGAAATTAACCAAGAGACATCTTAGAATTCTGATTTCTAGGAAAACACAAATACAAAAAGATTAAAACACTCATAGATGACCATGAAACAGAAAGAATTTCACACTTAGGTACAAAGTTCTGTGAATGTCAGGACTAGGTTGATACCTGGAGACAAAGCTTGGCATGAAATAAAATTATCAAAATAATAGCATGCACTTTTAAGCAATAGACAGGCTGATTAACAGCATAGTTAGTAAAATTTCCCACATTTTCCATGCAATTCTCCATTCTCAGAAACTATTACAGAAGGCTGACATCTGAGGTGAACCCATTTTATAACTCTTAGTAGTTCTAGAAATTTTAGTTACCAAGAGTCTCAGAGATCATATAGAGCACTGGTAGGACAAACTTTGCAATCAATTTTATAACTCTAGAAACTCAAGTTTAAACTAAACCATTATTTTTTGAACCTGTTTTCATGTGTCATTTTAACTCCTTCTATGTCAAATATTCTAATCCAATCCAGATACAAATATGTACATTAACATAACAGCAAAAGACCTATAAACAATCAATTTTTATAGAACATGATAAAACTTTCTTTGGCTTAATTTCAATAGTTCTTGTACCTTAATTATTTAAAATCATGAGCTCTCTATACAAGACATTTTTAACAATTCCACAAAAATACAAACATGCTTTCAGACACAGAAAAAGCCCTTTGGATTTTTTTTTTAACCAAACTTTGATATCAGCATAAGAAATATTTGAATTGCTGTGTGAGCACAAAAAGGATGGCAACAATCTATCTTTCCCACCGCCCGCGTTCGGTAGTTTCCCCCACTCCAGGGAGGTAGATGGAGATGGGCAAGAAAAGGAAGGAAATCTTATGGCCAGGTTGCTTGATCTTAGTTGCAGTTTATTCCAATCCTCTCTCCATTCACTCCCGTATCTCTCCTGCCTCTCCTAGCCACCCATTCTTACAGTCTCATTATATCCCATAAAAGGAACTCAGGTTCTCTCAAGCATGTTTTCCCCTGTTCTCTCAGACCTAGTAGAGAGCCCCAAAATCTCATGGTACTTCTAAAGGGGCAAAAAGGAGAAAGAACATTGAGGCAGCAAAACATACATTGCTTCTTTACATCTGCAGGCCAGTACCAAAGACTAGCCTGGCTAGAGCTGGGAATCTACATCCCAAAGATCAGGCCTGGCTAGCACCTGAGATCTGCTCTGTGAGATAAGGGAAGCTGCCTCTTGCAGTATACTGAAATTATTTACTGAAGGCAGTTTGAAAGGGAAAAATGTTTAACCTCATCCAAACTAGTCAGGACATTCTTCTAGGACAGATTCTTACTTAACAGATCGACTCACAATTTACAATACAAGTTCAGTGTCCTGGAAGGATCTGATCTTACAAAATAACAGATTCTGACTAGGGTGAAAGCTGATTATCTGGTTGGGGAGGAGAGCATAGAGAAGTGGTTACAGAAAAACAAAGGAATGGAAGTGACTCAGGAGCACTGTGATGGGTGTAACATGATAAACCTTAGCTCCTTCTGTCAAGGAGGAATGGACAAGTCCAATTGTTATCCTATAAATTGCCACAGTTTAGGAAAACAAGGAAACTTAATTTTAATGGCTTCTGTACCTCTGTAGTTTGTAAAAGCGGCCTAATTTTTCATTAAAGTTAGCTGAGGCTTATAAGATAAGGTCTTGCTTTCTCTGAACTCTTATTTCACTTAAGTTTCAGGCTCTAGTTCCATAGCTCTTCTAGATAGTACAAGATTCTTAAGTTCAAAAGGATTTCAACTGTTAATCACATAATCATTAACGTTCTTCTAATAAGAAATCAAGATTGAGAATTCTGCTTTCTCTGTAGGCTCAAACTTCTGATAAGAAATCTTCGTTTAAACCACCTTGTCTAGCAAGTTCCAAAAACAACTGCATTCCTTAAATCACTGCGTTGCATATCACTGACTTCTCTAGAATTTCTACTTCTGATTTCAGCCTGGTCCCAACACTCTAGCGTTTCACATAGAGAGACAGATAGACAGACACAGACAGACAAACAGACAGACAAACAAGACAATGAACTGACTAAAACACCACACATACATGTGCACATATCTGTAGTTGATCGATCAATCTGACCCTTCAAAAAAATGGCAGGGAGAAACTGATGGACTGAGAAAGGAAGGGACTGTCCCCAGGGCGAAGAAACCTTATCGCTGATTGGGAACTCTGCTCCCCATTTCCCAGTCTCCCGCTTGTTAAAAATGGGTCAAGAAAGCGCTTTTGTTGATATAAGCCGGCAAAATAAACTATGACAAAGATGTTACCATATTTTGGCCAAGGCTAAATCTGAGGCAGGGAGCTAGTATCATGATCTTGCATTTTCCTGCCTCCTCTGCTTTGATAATCCTATTTCTTTTGTTACCTATGAAGATCTGACTGCAGAATGATCTGGTAATGCAAACTGCCATTCACTGTATATCCTTCCCAATATTCTAACTTATACTCAGGCCACGTGGTGTTACAGAGGTCAACAAGATATTCCTTATCTAAACTATCTACTTGGAAGCTCTTCCGGTGTTTTAACGAGCAACCCAAAGGAGAATATTTAGGTACTGATGTAGAATTTCCCATATCTCCTAAGTGTCAGCAATAACCTATGAAAGGGAGGGAAAAGAAAAATCTAGGGTAGGATAATTCCTTAGCAAGCTCTCCTCCTAATAGTTTCTAGTGTTGTGGTTCTAGAGAGAGCACGGACACGACCACAACTGCATGCCAGCCCATCAGAAAAATCTCTCTTTAAAGGATGTCTCCTTTAGAGATTTCTGAGTCACCCTAGGAATCCCTGGGTCCTGCCTCCCGAGCGTCCACACAACCATGGCTTGCACATGTGGAGCCATACCTAGAGTGCCATGGGTTTCCAAGAAGCCTATTAAGGGGAGAAGAGAAAAGTTCTGCCTTTCTTAGCTTGCCACATATCCCAATGTTCCCTGCTGACGCTTTCTTCCACAAACTTCTTGTCTGTCTTTTTACCCTTTTTTTTTTTCTCTGCTTCACTTTGCCTAGGGCTAAACCTGCTGACTGCCTCCATTAGCATTTGAATTGACCTCTAGCTGATTCTGCTGGTTAGAATGCTTAAGAAAGGGATTTCTACCTAGAAATTGATCTGCCTTAGTTTCCCAGGATCTTCTCACTAGTGGGCTCTCCTCCCATTCCTCCCATAGTGGACAGTGACGCGAGACAGACAAAGGAGGGGTGCCTCTTTGCAGAGACCATTCAGATGCTTGCCTGCCCGGTGGAGAACTTAGCCTTAGTGGTTCAGCGTTGTGACTTGCGACCGGTAGCTATACCAGTGCCACCATTGACCGTATGTTCTCCGTGGAGTCGCAGGCAGCCCACTCGAGCTCCGTGACTTTAGAGGGACTTTAAGAGTGCCAGGTCGTGGAGCTACAAAATCACGCCCGATAGGAGGACCTATCAGGGTGCTCAGACACACACACATTCACACAGAGGTTATCACATTCCTCCCCCAGTCCCCCTAGAGATTTCCAAGGGAGCATACCTTCACAGCAGATCTTCCACAGATTGCCTCCTTTATCCGAGCCACAAGGTTTGGAGAGAAGGAACCTCCTGGGGGCCAATCCACACCAAAGGAAGGCCATTCTGATGAACAATAATTGGCAAACTTACCTTTCTTGATCATCAAGCCCAGATTCTGAGCTTTCCTGTGGATCTCAGAGAAGTGATCAAGAATTAAAGCTTTGGGGGTCGATTGATTCTGACCCATATTAAACAATCTCAATAAACAGAACTAAGAGAAGGATAATAAGACAAATACACACACTAAGGACACACGCACAGATCACACTCCTGCACTCGCTCGGACCGGTCCACTCTCTCACACGGGTGCGCACCACACTCACCAGTCACCCTGGGACTCCCGAATATGCCCAAAGGGCGTGCACGTGATTTTCACCTCCGGAGGGTTCAGCTCTTCCAGGTCTTCTCCCGGCGCCGGATTTTCCAGAACAGATGAGGCCTCCAGAACAGACAGACGAGGACCCGAGGAAACCCTATGTCCCCCCAAGTCCTCCCAGTCAGGGTTGGCCACTTCCCTGCCGCGGTCCAGAACAGACGAGGCCTCCAGAACAGACAGACGAGGACCCGAGGAAACCCTATGTCCCCCCAAGTCCTCACAGGGTTAGCTACTTCCCTGCCGCGGTCCAGAAGGGGACACTGTCCCCCCACAGAACAGACGGAATATTCCCCAGAAATTTTTTTTTTTTTTAAGGCCTTTTCAAAACCCGCTCTCTGGGCCCGTTTGCCGTCGGGAGATCTCGCTGGGGCCTCCAAATGTTAGGGCACGGATCGTGATCTCCCTTTAACGACAAAGAAACTCCAGAGACTGCAAACAGCAAGCAAGGTTTATTGTAAGACTGGCTAGCCAGGGTCAAGCCGCCTACACAGACACGCAGGTCAGTTAGGTGAGGCAAGACCCCGAACTTCTTCAAAGGGGATCTTATATAGGCCTTCACTGGCCGTTACAGCAAAGCCCGCGCATTTCATAGCCAATAGATTTGTAACAACATATACTTTCTTAACCAATCCATGTAGAAGTACATCACTCTTTAGCCTATAGATTCAAAGATCAGCATTTACGTACATAGGCATTGTGACTAGTGGGCATCAGGTAACTTGGACATTTGGTTATCACCTTGCTTCCTCTGATTCTCAGCCCTGCATTCCGGAGGTGGATAAGGGAAGAGTTCTTAAGGGAGGTAACAGATAAGGAGGGCAGGAAAGGGAGAGTTACTAATTTATAGAGTTTTAACTCTGGAATCTCCCTCAGGGTACCTAGGGACCTAACAGTAAGTAAATAAATTAAATTAGAAGGCCATTGTTTAGCCCATGGGTAAGGGAAGGCCAGTGCTCAGCATTCTACTGAAGTTTGAATAAAGACATTTTTGCACCCCACGCTTGTTTTATCCGTTTTCTCCTGAAAGTCTGGATTTTGCTGTTGTTGTGTGTTGTTGCAATTCATTATCTCTGGTCTGGATGCTATTCTTTTCATGGTTTTTTTTTTTAATCTTATTTTAGTTATCTTAAATTTGCCACATTATTTTCTAAGTTCGGGCATGCCATTTTCACTCCCAAAACATGGTGTCTGCCTGGTAATTTTAAGGACAGGTTTATTGTTATTATTTTTCATAGACCATGGCTTGACCTATCATCCGTTTTTTTTTTTCAAGTTAGTGCAGTATTATTAGAACAGAATAAATTGTTGGTTATATAAAGTGGGAAGTACTTAGACACAGACTTCCAAACAGCAACTTTACTACCACAAAACTGGGGTGTGATGAACGAATGGCACCCGGTTTGGACATACCACTCTGGCATCTCTTGACTCCTCTTGGATATAAGTTGAAAACAGAGTCAGCGGACTGCTGTGAACTTAGAATCAGGCTTTAACTTTCTCTTTTAATACCTTTTCTTTTAATACCCGTGACGTATTTGATATGCCAAACACAGTAACAACAAGTCTCATGATGGAGACGTTACTCAGTAAGCCCTGAGCTTGGCTGGGTGTAACCCAACCTCCCTACCCGGAGAAAAAACAAAACAAAACAAAACAAAACAGAACTTTTAACTTTTTATTCTTTTTTTGAGATGGGGAGAGAGCAGTCTGGGCTCTATTACTTGGATAACTTGCAGTTCTTCCTTTTATTTTTTCTCAACCCTGCACACTGCCCAGTGAAACCTGGCCACCACAGTTGCACGCATGACCCATTGTCGACTTCCTCATTCCATTAGCCCAGACTCAGGTCCAAACTCCTTCCGCAGCTCACAGAACCGCCCGCATCACTCCGCCCTGCCATCTGTCCTGGGCTCTCTCTCCTCCTTTTCCCTTGCCACTCAACCAGCCTGGGAACTGTTTGTCCTTCTCCCCCTCCTTTCCTCTTCCTCGTTCACTGTTGGAAGTGTCCTTTGCTTCAAGTGCTCCCTGGCCCTTAGACAAGCTTGCTTGATTTGCTCCTACCTCCTGCTCTTGTGTCTGCCTTAATGCCTGGCGCTTGGGTCGAATCGCGTGCAGTTAACTGACCACTTCCCTTTATTAAGAGAGTGTTCCATGAGGATACTCACTGCCCTGTTCTTGGAGGGACCCTCCTCCCTTGGCTCGGAGCCTGGCGCATACATAGCCGGCTGAATGACTGCGAAAAGGAAATCTGGCAATAAAGAAAAATGGAAGGCACAGTCACTGGGAGAGGAAGTTCCACGGGCAGGCGTGTTGCTCTCCTGTCCCTCCCTCCCCTCCCCGCTGATGCCTGAGACAAGGACTTCTTTACTGATGCAGGGCTTATTTTAGTGCTTCTGGGCGTGGTGGTGGTGGTGGTGGTGGGGGGGGGTGTTGGGTCAGACCGCTTGGTGCCTGTTCCTGGTTCTCTGTTCGGGAGTGACCCCTGGCAGTGCTCCAAACCATAGGAGTCACTGGGCTCCAGCCAGGCTTGACTCAGGCAAGACAAGCGTCTTTATCTCCTGGACGATTTCTTGGGCCCCGTTTCCGTGAGTTTAGCAATCAGAGGGAGCCATGGCACCTCCTCTCGGCTCTCAGTGAAGTTACAGACTCTCGGCAGAGATACCTCAGCAGTTTTTCCTAAGTTCATGTTCCTCCTTGCTCCCATTTACATGAGAAGTAAAATGGATTCACATGTTATCGAATTAAACTATGCAGATGACTTTATTTTATTTTTATGCAGATGGCTTTAGATGATTTGTTTTCTGCCAGCAAAGTGTTGTAGTCACACACACACACACACACACACACACACACACACACACACATACATATGGGGCTGGAGCGATAGCACAGTGGTAGGGCGTTTGCCTTGCACACAGCTGGCCCAGCCATGCCGGGTTCGATTCCTCTGCCCCTCTCAGAGAGCCTGGCAAGTTACCAAGAGTATCTCGCCCGCGTGGTAAAGCCTGGCAAGCTACCCGTGATGTATTTGATATGCCAAACACATATAACAACAAGTAACAACAAGTCTCACCATGGAGACGTTACTGGGCCCCCTTGAGCAAATTGATGAACAAAAAGAGGACAATAGAACAATTCAGATTGTCCTCATGTACAGCAAGTGCCCCACCCATGATACTCTCTCCCACCTTCAGTGCATGTTTTTAAAGCTTTCCTTAGTCACTTCATTGTTGCTTCTATAAGATCCTGAGTAGAGAGCTTTCAGAGTGATTCAGTGTCAACATTATTAACTTGGAGTACTTTTTAGGCTCTGTTAGTGTACATATTCTGGCCCTCCTGTTCTTTTTCTTTGGGCAATGCTCAGGGGTTCCTCTGGCTCTGCATTCAGGAATTACTCCTGGTGTGGTGCTCAGGGATCATATGATATGATGCCAGGGAATAAACCCGTGGTCAGCCACATGTGAGGCAAATGCCTTACTCACTGTGTGATCACTCTGGCCTCATCTTCTGTTCATTTTTATGTTGGATTAAGATGCTCGGGGTTGTGTAGCAGCAGGGAGAACTTTCGGGACTAGCTCCAAATGACAAAGATGGTTCAGTACCACATTGACTCTCTATGTAGGGGAAGCCAGCTTAGCTGATGCTGGTGTAAGGGCTTTGGGGAGACAGTACTGCATCACTGTATTGAGTCAGCTCTAAGTTCGATTTTGGGACCTTCTGTTTGATCCAGCTGGAGAAGCTACATAGCTTGTTAGGGTCCCAGTTTCCTTATCGATTAGATAGGAGCGATCATAACAGTCTGCTTTTGACACCTGGGATGAAGTCGGGTACTGCATAGATTGTGCTTAACACAGGATCTGGTGTGCAGCCAGCCCAGGGCATCCACTGTAAATGAGTGTCTGGTGATAACCCAGTTATAATAAAACATGCCTGCTTATGATGATTTAGATTAAGAAAATAAGAACAGGGGCTGGAGCAAAATAGTACACTGGGTAGGGCGTTTGCCTTGCATGAGACTGACCTGGGTTCGATTCCCAACATCCCATATGGTCCCCCAAGCACCACCAGGAGTAATTCCTGAGTGTATGAGCCAGGAAGAACCCCTGTGCATTGCCGGTTGTGACCCAAAAAGCAAAAAAAAAAAAAAAAAGAACAGTAGTAAAGTATTAAATTCTTAGCTTTTCTGGACAGCACAAAGTGGGTTCAGGTGCCATGTGCCAAGACTCTTGGCCTGGGAGCTGGGATTGTGTTTGAAGTCTCAACTTCCTCCCCCAACAAATGCCAGCCTCTGAATCTGCATCTCCTCGGGTCAGTTGGCAGAGGAGGAGATTTGCATTAGATCAGCCTAGGGATTCCTTTCTCACATTAGCATTTTTTTGTGAGTCCAGGAACGAAAGATTATTTCAATTTAGATAGCTCGCCTTGATAGACACCGAATAAGTGTTTGCCAAGTTGGAACGGAATCTGCTGACTCCATCTCTGGAATGCAGAGGGTTTGGTGTTCTAATACCGAATTGGAGTGGCATCGAAAACAAGGTGGTGAGTTTTGAGATTGTGAAAAAGACACAGAGGGCAAAACCAAAGGCAAACTCACTCCGGGGGCTGTTGAAAGTGCTGCAGACGGAGAGGTTCCCCCGACACAAGTGTGTTGTCTCAGGGTTCCTGAAAGGACGATTTCCACTGAGCTGACACCTCCTGACACCTCGGGACTCTGAGTGAGAATCTTTCCTGCCTTCTCCTGCTTTGTTGCTATCTTGGCATGCCCAGGCGTTTCTAGGCCTGTCTAGTTTTTGCCAGCCTTGCCTTGGTCATACTGTTATCTTCGTTGTGTGTGTCTAAACTTCCTTTTTTTTTTTTTTTCTGTGCTGATCTGTCAAAGTGGATTAGTGTTATGCCCAGTTCTAGTATGTTCCATTTTATCTAAACACATCTGAACCATCAAGGTCACATTCTTAGGCACTGGGGTTAGGATCTCAACAGACGACTGTGGTGTTATTCACCTCAGCCCATCACAGGCTGCTTATCCTAAAAGTCCCCTTCCCTTCTGATCTTCCATTCTTGCAATACGGGTTCATGGAGAGCACATACATTTTCGAGGATTTGTCCCTTTACCGAAGAAGCCTCTTTCATGTTTTTACGTAAGTGGTCATTGCATTTTGCTAATTCAGCACCTCACTTTTTAAAAAAATTTTTATTAGTGAAACACCATGAGGTACAGTTGTAGACTTACAAATTTTTGTGCTTGGGTTTCAATTATACAGTGATCAAATACCCATCCCTCCACCAGTGCCCATTTTCCACCACCACGAGTCCCAGTATCCCTCCCACCCCCCTTCCTCCCATCCCACCCTGCCTCTGTGGCAGGGCATTCCCTTTTGTTCTCTCTCTCCTTTTGGGTGTTGTGGTTTGCAATGAGTGGCAATCATGTTTGATCTATAGTCTACTTTCAGCATGCTTCTTCCATCCTGGGAGGATCCTCCCAACACCCTTTATTTGGTGCTCCCTTCTCTATCTGAGCTGCCTTTTCCCCTAGCATGTGTGGCTGGCCTCCAAGCTATGGAGTAAACCTCCTGGTACTAATCTCAGCTATTCTTGGAGCACCTCACTTTTTCTTTGTGGATCACACCCAGCGGTGCTCAGGGATTACTCCTGGCTCTGCACTCAGGAATTACTCCCGGTGGTGCTTGGGGGACCATATGGGATGCCAGGGATCGAACCTGGGTCGGACTCGTGCAGGGCAAATGCCCTACCCGCTGTACTATCACTCCGGCTCTGCACTTCATCCTTTAAGCTGCAGGTTACTCAGATGTTGTTGTTTTCATCTCCTTTTCTTTTGTTCTCTTCCTGTCCGTCTATTCCCATCCTACCTCTTTCCACATCACCTCTTTCCCCTTTCCACATCTGATTTCTTGCCACACAGTGCGTTTCACTGGCAGTAGTAAGTCCCTGCCACCAGATGGTGTACAAGGATTGGGAAAAGATCAGGAAAATCTCGGGTTTCCACAGCTGCTTTCCAGCGTTTTGTTTCAGGAGGAAGATGGATGGAAGAAGCCCTGAATGAAATCCTGAGGCTTTATAGGTTTTCACTCCGCCGTATACACTTTGGAGGAAAATAAGCTGATCACATCCGATGCATCAGAGTCAGGAGTGGCTCATCTCAGAACAGAGGCTGGCGGGCCCGTTAGCCTGGATGTGGAAGGAAGCCCGACTCGGCGGGAGAGAACCACATCCTCTCTAAGCGGGCAGCTCTAGCAACCGCAGATAAGAGAGGGCCGCTGGGCCATTCCTGGGGGCCAGCCTCTGACCCAACCCAGATGGCCTTCAGTGTCCACTGCATTCGTGCCCTGCAGTCTGAGTTTACTCTGAACACGCGGATCTGTCCTTATGTTTGTTATTTAACACCAACACTCAAAATGTCCCCCAGAGTCCATAATAGCACTGTAGCACTGTCGTCCTGTTGTTCATCGATTTGCTTGAGTGGGCACCAGTAACATTGTGAGATTTGTTGTTACTGTGTTTGGCATATGAATACGTCATGGGGAGCTTGCCAGGCTCTAATGTGCGGGCGGGATACTCTCGGTACTTTGCCAGGCTCTCCGAGAGGGGTGGAGGAATCGAACCCAGGTTGGCTGCATGCAAGGCAAATGCCCTACCCGCTATGCTATTGCTTTAGCCCATAAATAATCACACAGTCCATGATAATCATCCAGATTTCAGACATTTGGGGGGTTTGTAACCTTTTATTTTGGGGGTAGAGAGGTGAGGGGCACATCCTATAGGTGCTTAGGGCTCCTTCCGGCTCTGTACTTGGGGGAGCCCGGGGTACTGCGGGGGGAACCCAGGTTCCCTGCAGGAGAGATGTGTTCAACCCATTGAGTTCTCTCCCGGCCAGTGGCAGGGGAACCGGAAAGCCTGGTCCTCTTGCTGCGGCTGCATTCTGTGGCCTTTTGGGTGTGCTTGGCAGTCAGACTGTTGCTTTATGCTGAACTTTCCCCCTCATTTCAAATGTTATCTGCTTCTGCCCAGTCCAGGCAAGGTATTCGAGTTGGGGACACTGCTGGCCTGATTCAGAGTTGAAGGCACGTCCAGCAAGGGCTGCTGGCCAGGGTTTTGTGTGTCCTCCTGTCCCATGAGTCCCATGGCCCCAGGGGCCTCCGTGAGTAGCAACTGCTGGGGACAGACAGAGCAAAGTTTCACCCCTTGGAGGGGAGAGGCACCGAGTGGGAGGTGGGGGACAGGGGAGAAAGGTGAAAGCGAAACCATTAAAGCTTGAGTTGACTCTGCTCCATTATGAATGAGAGACCTGCAGCGTGTGTGCAGGCAGGTGGAGAATGGACACTGGTGGAGGGATGGGTACTCGATCACTGTATAGCTGAAACCCAAGCACAAACATTTGTAAGTCTACAACTGTAACCTATGGTGTTTCACTAATACAAATTAAAAAAAAAAATTCTAAAAGAAAAAAAAAAAACTGGGTGCCCTGAAATCAAGAGTTTTTTGACTTCAAAAGAGAATGTATGGATGCATGATCGAAGGCCTGGAGCCCACGGTCAAAAGCCCAGGACAGTCTTCCATGACTAACAGAGCAGGCTCATCGGGTTGTGTCCGGTAAAAACTCATGGTTTTAAGGGTTAGAGAGGGGAATGAGGAGACCAGCTCCGAAATCATTGGGGTGGGTCATGATTTCCCCAAAGCCTCACAAATGACTTTTCTGGAATCTCTGACATGACCATCACAGACACGTCGGCCGTCACATTATGGGAACTAGTTCCAGGAGACGGTTGGCTCAGAAAGAGATCATTGACCCCGAAGACGGAAGCAGAGAAGCTTCTGGCTGGTCTCTGCAGAGAAAGGGGGCAGGATGGGTGGGAGGATTTTGTCGAAGGAGCAAGATCTGTTGAGCACTTACCCTATGCTCGACTCTGCACCAAGGGGCGGGCACGTGCCACATCATTGCGTCTTGATCAACATCACTGACTCTGCAGTTATCACCCTGTAGATGAGAAAACCAAGGACCAGAGAGGTGAGCTGATTTCTTCTATATTCACACACAAGCAAGCTCTCAAGCCACCTCTTTGCTCTGCACCCTGGCCAAGGACGGGACTGGGCCTCCTGACTCATAACCCAGCCAGGCCCTTGACCAAATCCGAGACCCTGATTTAAGAGACAGTATTGTGACAAAACAGTATTTCCCCAGTGGGAAAGAACCGGTGTCTTGATTTTGGGCATGTGATGAGTTTGTTTCAAGGGCCACTAGGCTAGAGCACTGGCAGACTGTCAGTGCATCTCCCTTCTGAGAAATGGTGCGAAAGACTTCTGGGAAACCGTAGGCTGGCCAGTCTTATTTCCACCCTGGCATGCCAGTAAAGACTAATTAGGCCGGATCACTGAAGGCTTAAGCGAATGACCTTTAACGGAGAGAAGACAGCTGGACCACAGCCATGTGCGCTGTGTGCATATGACAGCTAAGGATGTGATGGCCCCCCCCACCCCTTTCTCCCCACACTCTGCAACCCCCCCCGCTCATCACACCTCTGTCTAAAGGGGAGCTGGGATGCTGCTTGCCCTCAAGGCGGGTCTTGTGGTTTCCAGGCAGACTGAGAGGAAGTGATTGTCATCCCCGAGGCCTCCAAGGCAGGAGTTCACAGCCACACTTAAAGGTCTGTCATCAATCAAGCGGAGAGAATGGGGCAGCTGGATCTCTCGGATATGCGGATGCAATTCAGTGTCTCTGGCCAGAGGACTCTCAGCGAGTCCTCAGCACGGGTGGCGGGGATCTGGTAAATAGAGCAAGTGTTCGTTGGCTTTACCGCGTCAGGGAGCCTAGTGGTTCCTGGCATAAGCGTATGAAATGCCGTGAGACGCTGGGATTTTTTTGGTTTGTTTTCATTTTTTGTTTTTTGGGCTATACCAGTTGGTGCTCAGGGCTTGGTCCTGGCTCTGTGCTCAGGGTTCACTCGTGGTGGTGCTGAGGGGTCCATACGGGGTACTTGGGGTTGAGCTCAAATTGGCCTCGTGCAAGGCAAATGCACCACCTGCTGTACTATTACTCTGGCCCAACTCTGGGCTTTTAAAAGCAGTTCCTCTCCAAAAAAGGATAGTGTTCCCTAATCTTACGGAAAATCTAATGCAGTTGGTTACTTGGGATGTTAATACAGGCTCGCAAATGTGGCCATGTGTCAAATCTCAACCGTCCCATGGATATTTATGGAGTCCCTCTTAGGAGCGAAGAATGGAGCCAGATGTAACTTCTTTGCTTTGGGGGAGGGAAGGGCCTTCCTGGTGATACTTGGCCAGTCTGATAAGCGAAGCCTGGTGATCTCAGATGCCGACTCAAGCCTGCAGTGCCGCTCAGGCCCTGCGGTGTCTGGGATGACCCAGGTCACCCTGGTGGGATTCAGGGGCTCTCAGGCCTTCATGGGGGGGTCTCCTTTCCAGCGTTTAAGCCGAGGAAATGGACATGGTAGAAAAAGGAAACAGAAGGAGAGAATTTGTAATGAAAAACATCAACCTCTCAGGATGCAGCGATACAGCGGGTAGGGCGTTTACCTTGCATGTGGCTGACCTGGGTTCGATCCCCAGCATCCCCGATGGTCCCCCGAGCACCGCCAGGAGTAATTCCTGAGTGCAGAGCCAGGAGGAACCCCTGTGCATCGCTGGGTGTGATCCAAAAAGATAAAGAAAACAAAACAGAACAAAATGTCACCCTTTCTCCTTGCCCAGGTTCTTTCCTGGAGGCATTTAGCTCTGCCTTTAAGAACACCTCGTTTCTCCTGGCTGTTTTCTGATTCCCCTGATCTCCTGGCTTCCTGTCCCAGGAATGAAGCACTTGCTTCTCTTTGGTTTACCTGCCCCCCACCCCGCCCCCAGCACACACTCCTCTCCTCTCTCCTGCTCCTAGAATCCTTCTGAGAATGATGTTAATCGGCTTTTATCATCCCCCCCTGGAGCTAATTTCCCCTCTGCAGATCTAGTTTCCTCCATATCGATCATTCCGTTCCCTTCCTCCCCTTCCCCACACACACACTAGCAGTTTTTTTTGCAGATGCATTTTCTGATTATACCAATAAATGAGGTAGGTGGTGCACTCCGTCCCCCTTGTGCCCTTGCAGCCACTGTTAGGGTCTGAGAATGGAAGACCCCCCTCCCTGGTACCGCACGAGTCCAGCCAATAATGGAAGCCACACGCGGAGTTTATTGGAGCCAGCTAGCTGGGGTCGAGCCTTCAGGCACACAGGCCGAGGCAAGACCCTGTATCAGAGGAAGCTTCAAATCTTTTTTTTTTTTTAAATTTTTATTAGTGAAACACCATGAGGTACAGTTGTAGACTTACAGATTTTTGTGCTTGGGTTTCAGTTATACAATGATCGAGTCCCCATCCCTCCACCAGTGCCCATTCTCCACCAGCACTGATCCCAGTATCCCTCCTACCCCACATCCTCCCCGCACCCCACCCTGCCTCTGTGGCAGGGCATTCCCCCTTGTTCTCTCTCTCTCCTTTTGGGTGCTGTGGCCTGCAAAAGAGGCATTGAGTGGCAGTCACGTTCGGTCTAGAGTCCACTTTCAGCATGGGGAGCCTCCAATCTTACAGTTGCTGTTTGCGTCACTCTTTGCACTGCTGTGGGTTTTACATTTCAGAGAAAAACCATGCTGGTGAGTTCTGCCGTTGGGTCTCCCAGAGGTGCCATCTCACTTATCCCAGGAGGTTCTGGTGGTTTCTCAGCCCTCTTCTCAGGCCCTCCCCCAGATATCCTGGAAAGATTAAAAATTTTTTTTTTGCCGTACCTTCTCCTTCCTGCCCAGGTGGTCCGGAAGGGTAGGTCGGGGATCTGCTACTGCAGGCTGTGGGGGCTTCTCAGGCCTTGGCTCCTCCTTCTCAGGCCAACACCACCTTCCCCTCACGCCCTGTATTTCTGCCTCTCGGACCCGGCATGTGGCTGTCCCCTGGCCCGTCACTCCTGCTTTGCTTTGGGTCCCGGTGCCTCGATGGCCGTATCTGACTGGCTCTCGCATCCACACCTTCTCTCGGAGGAGAGGCAGCTTCTGGTGGCTGCCTGACAAAAAGACAGTGGTTGTTGCAGGGGCTTTTTTTTTTTTAGATCTTTCTTTCTGTTTTGGTCTGTGTCATGTAAAAATGCCGAAATAGTCCTTCCACTGTTTCTTTGAGTGACGACTGGCTATTCATCAACTTCCAATCTCCCTCCCTCCCTCCCTCCCTTCCTTCCTTTCTTCCTTCCCTCTCCTTCCCTTCCTCTCTTTCCCTCCCTCCCTCCCTCCCTCCCTCCCTCCCTCCCTCCCTCCCTCCCTCCCTCCCTCCTCTCCTCTCCTTCCCTCCCTCCTTTCTCCCCTCTCCCTCCCTCCCTCCCTCCTTCTTCCCTCCCTCCTTCTTCCCTCCCTCCTTCCCTCCCTCCCTCCCTCTCTCCCTCCCTCCTCCCCTCTCCTTCCCTCCCTCCCTCCCCTCACTCCTCCCCTCCCTCCCTCCTTCCTCCCTCCCTCCCTCCCTCCCTCCCTCCCTCCCTCCCTCCCTCCCTCCTCTCTCCCTTCTTCCTTCAATCCTTCCTTCCTTCCTTCCTTCCTTCCTTCCTTCCTTCCTTCCTTTCTTCCTTCCTTCCTTCCTTCCTTCCTTCCTTCTTCCTCTTTGCTCCCTCCCTCCCTCCCTCCCTCCCTCCTTTCCTTCCCTTCTTCCTTCCCTCTCCATCCCTTCCTCTCCTTCCCTCCCTCCCTCCTTTCTCCCCTCTCCCTCTTCCTTCCCTCCCTCCCTCCCTCCCTCCCTCCCTCCCTCCCTCCCTCTCTCCCTCTCTCCCTCCCTCCCTCCCTCCCTCCTCTCTCCCTTCTTCCTTCAATCCTTCCTTCCTTCCTTCCTTCCTTCCTTCCTTCCTTCCTTCCTTCCTCTTCTCTCCCTCCCTCCCTCCTTCTCTCCCTCCCTCCTCCCCTCTCCTTCCCTCCCTCCCTCCCCTCACTCCTCCCCTCCCCTCACTCCTCACCTCCCTCACTCCTCCCCTCCCTCCTTCCTCCCCTCCCTCCTTCCTCCCCTCCCTCCTTCCCTCCCTCCCTCC
Source organism: Sorex fumeus (assembly GCF_029834395.1). NCBI lineage: Eukaryota > Metazoa > Chordata > Mammalia > Eulipotyphla > Soricidae > Sorex > Sorex fumeus. Next base: position 43,106,092 of record NW_026606071.1, on the reverse strand, counting down.
CTCTCTCCCTCCCACTTTTGGGTCACACCCAGCTGTGCTCTGGGCTCTCTCGTAGCTCTGTGCTCAGAGATGACTCTTGGAACCAAATGTGCTGCTGAGGCTCAAACTGAGACCCCCGTGAACAGTGTAGGGGCCTCGCTCTCAGTTTTACTTGGGATCTGTTGAAGCACAGCCTCTCGTTCTTCTGCAGTTCCGGGCTCTCATCTCATCTTCAGGTTCTGAAGTATCCTTCCCCCGTGCTGTTACAACCCAGGGTAGCTTTCTAATCCGAGATCTCTTCGTCTCACGAGGGAGGCCCAAGGGAATATTTTTCCATTGTTTCTTTGGAAACAAAGCAGAGATATTTTTCTTTCCCATTCCTCTATCCTGTCTTTCTAAATTGTGCCCCTTCTTCTTTGAACACCCTCGGTCATTTTAGTTTTTCCCCCCTCTGATTTCCCATCTGCTCTTTTTATTTTGCTCCGATGTTGTTGCTTTGATTATTATTTTTCTGATTTCCTTTCCTCCCAACCTGCTCCGAAAGCTATCAGCCATCTGTCCCTCCCAGACTCCCCTCCTTAGCATGCTTCATCATTTCAAGGGCTTTTTCTTGTCTCTTTTTATCACGGAAGCTTCTTTTCATTTTATTTACTGGGTGACTCTCTGAAGTAGTACTCAAGGGCCCAGTGGCCGCTCCCAACAGTACCCTGTCAACCTGCAGTTCAATACTTATTTTTAGTTTTTGTTGTTGTTGTTGTTGTTGTTGTTTTATAGTATGAGTGGGCCTTCTCCACCCAGACCCCCCATCTTCCAGTAGGTAGGTGTCACACCCACCAGCTGCCGCCAGCACCAGGTTGGTCCCATCAACGGCCAAGACGCAGAGACTATAAAACCCAGCTCCTGGAAGCGTGCGGCCGCATTCACGGCTGCGGGACATCTTTTTCCTTTGGAGAACCTGGCAGGCTACCAAAAGTATCCTGCCCGCACGGCAGAGTCCGGCAAACTTCCCGTGTCGTACTCAATATGCCAAATACCAGTAACAATGATGGGTCTCATTCTCCTAATCCGGAAAGAACATTGAAATGGCTCTTTTAAAATCTCAGGGCTAGGAAGAAGATGTTACTGGTGCCTGCTCGAGGAAATTGACGAACAACAGGATGATTGTGATCGTGATAGTATGAAAAATTTGGCTTTGTCCACGGGAAGAAACAATATAAACTCAACATTTACAGATAAGGGTTAGCTCTATCACTCACCTCTTAAAAAGTTTACATGGACATCTCGTTAAAACCAGCAGTATTCTCCCTTGGAAGCAGTATTATTACTTGTTGGTTTGTTTTTGTTTTGTTTGGGGAGCTGGAGAGAGAGTGCAGAGAGCAAGGCCCTTTTCTTGTTGGTGGCTTACCTGTGCTTGGTCGCTGGCATCCCATAGGGTTCTCCAGGCCCTGAGCCCCATTCTTAGTGACCCCCAAACCCAAACAAACAAAGCCTCCAAAAGCCAAGGTTTTGTTTTTTTGGGGGGGATCACTCAGGGCTCCCTCCTGGCTGGGCTTGGGGGACCATATGAAGAACCAGTGATTGAAGCAGATTAGCTGCATGTAGGGCGTGTGCCCTAGCTATTGGGCAAACTCCTCAGCCCTGGGTCAGTGCTTGGGCTGAGTGATGGGGAGCTGCTGGACTAAGTGGTGCTGAGAACTACTGGTGACCTGCCTGGTGATGCTCTGTGGGGCCAGGTAGGGTTAGGGATGGCACAGGGACCTCCAGGGGCAAAGCCTGCATGCCAGCCTTTCTAGCTATTTGTCTGGCTCACAAATCACACAATCACAAATCATCCTGTTATTCGTCGATTGCCTCGAGCAGGCCCCAGTAACGTCTCCTTCATCCTGGCCCTGAGGTTATATTCAAGGCTCTGTAGGAGAATGAGACCCATCATTGTTACTGGTATTTGGCATATTGGGTACGCCACGGGGAGTTTGCCAGACTCTGCCGCGTGGGCAGGCTACATTCGGTAGCCTGCCAGTTTGTCAGAGTAGGAATGAGATGTCATAATAAGATGTCGCGGCCGCGCGGTTCCGGGAACTGGTTTTTATAGTCTCAGAGTCTTGGCCGCTGATGGGATTACACGGCGCCAGGGGGCCAGTTGGGGGGTGTGACCCCCGCCTACTGGAATTTGGAGGATCTGGGTGGAGGATGCTCAACTCCAATCCGAGTAGGCTCGGAGATCTCGGCCCCGGAACCCACGTGGCTTTGTCCCTCTGCCGGTACCTTCAGGTGTGCGGAGAGTGGTCTCAGCATGGTGGTGGCTGGTCCTGTTTTATTGATGTAGGTACTCCATCTTCTTAGAACTCTCTGACCCTATTCATGTGTGTGTGTGTATGTGTGTGTGTGTGTGTGTGTGTGTATGTGTTTGTGTTCCTATGTTTTGTCATGTAACCCACTGGTTTCTTTCCTTTCTGTTTGTTCCCCTTTGTTTTCTTTCTCTCCCGTTAGAGTCAAATGCCAGGCAGTCCTTGGCCTCTGGTCCTGTGGAACAGTTGGGTGCCTGACTCCAGCAGGAGCTTCTGAGGGCAGAGCCTGGAGGCCCAGGAGGCTTCCTGCCCTGGTAGCACTCCCGTGTTCATCCCAACCGTGCTGTTCTCAGGCATTCTCTGGGTGGGTGGAAAGTTCTCGTTTCTCTCGGTACCCCCCCTCTTCAGGTTGCATTTTCCTCCCATCTCTCAAATATATATATATATATATATATATATATATATATATTTGGTTTAGGGGTCACTGAGCTGTACTCAGGTCTTATTCCTGGTTCCGTGCTTAGGGGTCATTCCTGGTGGGGTTTTGGGGGACCCTATGAGATGCCAGAGATCAAACCCGGGTTGGATGTTTGCCAGGTGGGTACCCGACCCACCTCACTCTCTCTCTGGGCCCCTCTCAAAGCTTTCTGACAGATGCCAGCTCTGGTCTTTCCTGCCTTTCTCCTGTCATTGGGCCTTGAAGACAGTCCTCCCCTCCTTCCCTTTGTTATTGGTGCTGTTGTGATCACTAAGAGTTGCTCCCATGCTTGACCATGGTGTGCCTGCACACTCAGTTGTGGGGGTCACCGGAAGTTGCACCCCAGGACTTCACCATGCAGCTGTCCCGGGCAGCAGAGCCACCAAGACACGTGGCACGGCTGCAGGGGCAGGTCTCGGCCCAGCGTTCACTTTGGTAAATTTCCTGGTGCAAAGGGTGTGTTTTATTGTGTCACACCTGCTGGTGCTCAGGGGTCCAGGTGACCAGGTGGTGCCCATCAGGCATTAGTTCCTTCATAACTGGGGGCCAGAGATGTAGTGAAGTGGGTAGGGTGCTTGCCTTGTACGTGACTGACCTGGGTTCAATCCCTGGCATCCCATATGGTACCTTGAGCCCAGCAGAAGTGATCCCTGAGCATAAAGCCAGAGTTGACCCAGAGCTCTGCCAGGTGTGAACTCAAGACAAACCAAAACCAAAAAATAAATAAAAAAACCTGTATAACTGGATGTGGCCCAGTAACTGTGTTTGGCATATCAAATACGTCATGGGTAGCCTGCCAGGCTTTGCCATGCGGGTGAGATACTCTTGGTAGCTTGCCAGGCTCTCCGAGACGGGTGGAGGAATCCAACCTGGGTCGGCCGTGTGCAAGGCAGAAGCCCTACCCACTGTGCTATTGCTCTGGCCCATGAATTATTATCAGCAATAAAAAAAAAATTATACCTATGTTCTATAGATATATACCAGGGGTTGTAAGAATTACCGAGGAAAATAGTGGTTGCAAATGAAAAACTTTCAAGCAGCCTACTGCAGACACACGTGGTGGCTTGAAAGATTGAACTCATGTAACATCTTGCAAGGCAGATGCTTAAGCCACTTGAGCTATCTCTTGGGCTCCTAAATGCATCTTCAAATTTGTGCTCCCTGCCCCCCCCCCCACAAAGTAGCCAGAGAGTAAAAAAGTGGGTAGTTTAATATTTACCTTGATCATTCCTTTTATTTTATTTTATTTATTTATTTTTTTATAAGCCATACCTTGTAGTGCTCTGAGACTATTCCTGGATCAGTGCTAATGGAGACCATTTGATGCTAGGGATTAAAATCTGGTCCCCCTGATGCAAAGCATGTATTCAGCCCTTTGAACTATCCCCTTGGATTTTTGATATTTTGATATTCATCACCTTATAAGCTAAGTGTAAAAGACTAAGCTTCATATATATATATTAGCTTAATATATATATTTATTTTATAAATAAATATGTATTTTTATATTGGCCTAATCACAATGATTTAGGCTGGGCTGGAGTGATAGCACAGTGGGTAGGGCATTTGCCTTGCACGTGGCCGACCCAGGTTTGATTCCTTCGTCCCTCTAGAAGAGCCCGGCAAACTACTGAGAGTATCCTGTCCACATGGCATAGATCCTGGCAAGATCCCCGTGGCGTATTCGATATGCCAAAAACATACCAACAAGTCTCACAATGGAGACGTTACTGGTGCCTGCATGAGCAGATAGATGAACAACGGGAGGACAGTGCTACAGTGCTACCTCGGGCTACTTCTGGCTCTGTGCTCAGGGGTCAGTACTACTGGTGCTCAGGGCACCTCTGCAGTATTGCCCTGGCTCTGGCCTCGAGCCTTGTACTTATATAACATGCATGTGCCAGGTGTCAGTAAGTGCATCGCTGGCAGGGATGGCCTGGAGTCCTGGCTCTCTCTGAAGCACAGTCATTTCGGCTGCTGCTGTGACCAAGTGATCCTCAGGGACCACCGCAGGTGCTCACTGCCTGGTGGAGGGTCTCACACTCACCGTGTGACCTAGCGAAGCATTTTCCCCCTTTTCCTTGTGGCTTGAATTGAGTCAGCTAGTGAGTGATCTAACAGGACGGTCTCGTAACAGGAGTCGGGGTCCGCACCTGCCTAGAGGGGCTCTTGCCAGCTTCCCCGCACTCTTGGCTGTTCACAGAGCTGCGTTCATTGCGCCCAGAGGCCTGCTCCAAATAGCCGTTCCCCCCAGCCGGAAAGGGATGTGCATCTAGATTCTTCCTGCTACCCAGCGTTCTCTAAGAGTTTAAATATGGCATTAAAAAGCCATTTTCTGTTAATATTTCCTCACCCTCCAGCATCATCCTGGAACATATTTTTTTTCTGCTATTTTTTTTTATAACCTCATTAGAGGCTCAGTATCTTCCTCATTATCTTTCCATCCCGTCTCCCTCCTGTTCCTTCGCTTCTTCCTCCTCTCATTCTCCTCTTCTCTCCCCTGCCTCCTCCTCTTCCTCCTCCTCCTCCGTTTCTTCTCCCTATTTGGCTTCTTCCTTCCCCATTTCCTCTGCCTTAGCTTCTTTCTCCTCCTCCTCCTCCTCCTCCTCCTCCTCCTCCTCCTCCTCCTCCTCCTCCTCCTCCTCCTCCTCCTCCTTGTAGCCATGTTAGTTGCAGGAAATGCATTTTACACCCCAACTCAGTTTAAATATATGGAACTGGAGCAGAGGTGTCCCGAACACACTCTCTTAATATATTTGATTGTTCGGGTCTGTTCTATTCCTTTCGGATGTGTGCTTGGCGTCAGGGTTGAGGCTCAGTGGTCGAGAGCTTGCTTCACCTGGTGGAGGCCCTGAGTCCAGTTCCCCTTCACCAAATAAATGAATAGACTGCTTGGTCTCCACTCTGTTCATTACACAATCCTCTGCACTGCAGCCTGCTCTGGGAAAGGGGAGATTCCAGGTAACATGAGTAAAACCTAAACTCAAAGGTTCACTCTGTGTGCGTGTGTGTGTGTGTGTGTGTGTGTGTGTGTGTGTGTGTGTGTGTAATTTAGCTGGAGTTTCTTTCTTTCTTTTATTTAATTTTTTTTTAACTGAATCACTGTGAGATATAGTTTCAAAGCTTTCATGATTGAGTTTCAGTCATACAATGATAGAACACCCATCCCTCTAACCAGTGTACATTTGCCACCACCAGTGTCCCCAGTATCCCTCACCCCACTCCTCCCCCTGCCTCTCTGGCAGACAATTTCCCTCTTACTCTCTGTCTACTTTTGGGCCTGATGGTTTGCAATACAGATACTGAGAGGTCATCATGTTTGGTCCTTTGCCTACTTTCACCCATCCTGAGCGATCCCTCCAACCATCATTGACTTAGTGATCTGAAGGTTTACTCTTTCTGAGTTACATTTTCTTCAAGTCATTGCTAGAATGAAATCTCAGTTTTTTTCCCAGGACCACACCCAGCAATGCTCAGGGGTTTCTTCTGGCTCTGCACTCAGGAATCACTCCTGGTGGTGCTTGGGGGACCACATGGGATTCTGGAGTTCTAATCTGTGTTGGCTGTGTGCAAGGCAAATGCCCTACCCACTTTACAACCTCTTCAGCCCCTGAAATAGCTTGATCACTTGATTTCCCGTTAATCATCGATTTGCTCGAGTGGGCGCCAGTAATGTCTCCATTTGTCCTTGTCGTGTGCTAGTGTAACCCAATGGCATCTGTTCGCTCTGGGAACACGAAGAGCCTCAAACTGATCGTTCAGGATCTTGATGAAGAAGTCTGACCATCTGGTAGGTGGGCGGCCACGCAGTCTTTTGACATCCCGTGGAATCCAGTCAGTAACAGCTCTAGTCCAGCGGTCGTCTTTACATGACCAGCCCATCTGAGTTTTGACACCTTGGCAAACGAGACAGCATCCCCGATTCTTGATCGTCCACTGAGGTCGGAACTCCGGATTCTTTCTCCCATTTGAGTGAAACATGATATTCCAAGCATTGCTCTTTCAATTCCTCTTTGTGAGACCCGAATAGCGTTCTCATCCTGTTTGTGTAGGGTCCAGGTCTCTGAGGCTTATGGTAATGCAGGAAGAACAGTGGAATCAAAGAGATGTGCCCGGAGCCGGAGGTTCTTCGTCCTCTTAGCTATTTCTTTGACGTTCTTGAAGGCGTTCCAAGCCGCTCTCTTCCTCCTGCGCAGCTCAGGTGCCAGGTCATTTGTCATGTTGACTTCTCGACCTAGGTACACATAGCTGTTGCATTCGGAGATGTTCGTTCCGTTGAGAGCGAATGGGGCGTCAGGAACGAGGCTGTTTCTCATAAACATTGAAATAGCATTATTTAAAATTTAAAAATTATTATTTTTATTTTTGGCGGGGGCATGGGAAGGTCACATCTTCCCATGGTGTTTGGGTGCTAATCTCAGCTTGATACTTAGAGGTTGCTACTGACAACCTAGAATCTCAAATATAAATTCTGAAAACCTTAGTCAAGTACAAAGAGGAAAAAATATGGTTTATACTTCTACTATTCCAAGATAAACACTATTAACATTTCGGTCTATTTCCGTCACCTAGTATCTATGTAAGTATAGTTTTGAGTCATTGCTACAATACCCTCTCTCCCATCCCCCCATCCTAATTTATACTGTTTTTTTTTTTTAAAAAGAAACTTAACATATATCATAAGCATTCTTATTTTAGCAAATCCTACCTATTTTTTCTTTATTTTAGGCAATTTAGGTATATAGTTTCAGTTTCCAGTTTTGTTTTGGGTGTGTCACTATAAAAAACTGTGTTTCACTAATAAAAAAACCGTGGCAAACAGCTGAGCTTCAACATTCCTCTGTGTTCTATTCTAAGGTGTGTCCTTGGGATAGATTTAAAAGTAAATTTACATGTTCAAAAAGAATGGGTACTTCTGGGCTCTTGACAGTGAGTCACTTCTCAGGAAGTTTGGGTTTGTAGAGAGGCCATTGTTTTTCAAGACGAAGAGGGTCTTGGAGTTTACTATCTACTTATCAGGGAGCCCAGAGGAGGGGGCAGAGTGGACCAGATGCAGGGAAACTGGGGCAAAAGGTCATGCTCAGTACATGCACTTAGAACATTAGTTGGCAAAGGATGCATGTGGCCACCTTTGTATTCCTCTGGGCAAATGGTTCCCACACCTGTGCAGTGGATTTGTGGGTGATCAGGTATGACACGAGCTGAGGAAATCCTAAGAAAGGCTTGTCTTCTCTTGTATGCTTAGTAAATACTCGGCAACCACTGACATGAAGAACCCATGCAGGGGCTGGAGCGATAGCACAGTGGGTAGGGCGTTTGCCTTGCATGTGGCTGACCCAGGTTCGATTCCTAGCATCCCATATGGTCTCCCGAGCACCGCCAGGAGTAATTCCTGAGTGCAGAGCCAGAAGTAACTCCTGTGCAGAGAGGGTATAGTGGGTAGTGCACTTCTCCTTCATGTGGAGGACCTGGGTTTGATCCCCGGCATCCCACAGGGCCCCCCCAAACTTTCAGGGGTAATTCCTGAGTGTAGAGCCAGGAGTAACTTCTGAATATTTCTAGGTATAGCCTCTGAATGCACAAATAGGAAAGCTAACACTGACTCTGTTGCTTCTGGACTGTCTTGTATTTCTCTTGTTGGATGGATGGTACTTCCCTGCTTGTGCTTGGGGACTTGTTGATAAAATAGTTCACTCACAGGGCCAAAGTGAGAATTTTGGGCACAGCCCTAAAGTGGATTGTCAGCAATTACTCAGGAAAAGACTGAGCTCCAAGTAATACTTTGATGAACTTGCTATGTTTGGATTTCAAGCTTGCGGTGTTAACGCTGGAGAGATAGTACAGTGAATAAGTCTCTTGCCTTATAATGGCCGATCTCAGTTCCATCTCCTGAAGAATCTAGGGTTTCCTGACCATTGCTAGAAGTAAGCCTAGAGCACTGCCAGGTGTAGTCTAAAAACCCAAGCAAACAAAATACAAGCAAATAGACAAAAGCCCAAATTAATTGCTCGAGAGGATACACTCTAGTGAGTCACCAAGATTCATTCTCTGGATTCTCTAAAATAACATCAAATCTGGGGGTGAAACAGATCAAGACAATCCACTGTTTTTTCCCCAAGCACATTTGGAGAGGACTAAATCATTCAGCACTATCTTATGGCATGCAATTACTGAGTTAACTGGAACTTATTCCTTGTTTATTTTGAATTTGGAACACTTTTTTTTTTTTTTTAAATGTATTTCAAATAGGTCTTGTGGGTGCATGTATTATGTCCTGGGTCATCATGCTAAGCGAAATGAGTCAGAAAGAGAGGGACAGACATAGAAAGATTGCATTCATCTGGGGGACATAAAGTAACAAAATAGGAGATTAATACCCAAGAATAGCCGAGATCAGTACCAAGAGGATTACTCCATGGCTTAGAGGCCAGCTGGGCATTCTAGGGGAAAGGGCAGCTCAGATAGAGAAGGGAGTACCAAATAAAGGGTGTTTGTAGGATCCTTCCAAGATGGGATATGCATGTTGAAAGTAGACTATGAACCGAACAAGATTGCCACTCAACGCCTCTTTTGCAAACCACAACACCCAAAAGGAGAGCGAGAACAAAGGGGAATGCCCTGCTACAGAGGCAGGGTGGGATGAGGGGATGAGGGTGGGAGGGATACTGGGATCCATGGTGGTGGAAAATGGGCACTGGTGGAAGGATGGGTATTTGATCATTGTATAATCGAATCCCAAGCACAAAAATTTGTAAGTCTACAACTGTACCTCATGGTACAGCTAATAAAAATTAACTTAAAAAATTAAAAAAAATACTCTTTGAATTTGTTATCTCAATGAAAAAATTGTCTGGTTCTTGTTCTGCATTGTTGACTTATGTTGAAGAAGAGAGGCATTTGATTGGAGAGACATCTGCAACATAGAACTGTAAATGGACCTCAGCAAGAGCTCAGCCTCTCATTGAAGCTTTGGGCATTGATCTGAGTTCCCTGAATTAAAAGTAGCATTCAGGATATAGAGAAATTTAGAGGAATCAATATAATGGTAATTTTGAAAATAGTACCAATAAGCAGAGGACATAAAACCAGACTTATTTCTTCTGGGAGGAAAAGGTTAAAGTTGTCTTCCACTGTGTGAAGAGTTTGTTAGTGTTGGGAACCAGAATCCAGAATACTGGGGGTCCAGATGCTGCCCTGAATACAGACCCCGGTGGGGGGGGGAGGTCCTGTCTGCTCTCTCTGTTGCCCCTCCTGGAAGAATTATATTTATATATATATATATATATATTTTTTTTTTTTTTTTGTTTTGTTTTGTTTTCTTTGAGTCTCACCCGGCGATGCTCAGGAGTTACCCCTGGCTCTGCACTCAGGAATTACTCCTGGCGGTGCTCAGGGGACCATATGGGATGCTGGGAATCGAACCCGGGTCTGCCACTTGCAAGGTAAACGCCCTACCCGCTGTGCTATCGCATGCTGCCAACATGGTCGACCCGAGTTCAATTCCTCCGCCCCTCTCAGAGAGCCCGGCAAGCTTCCGAGAGCATCTCGCCCACACAGCAAAGCCTGGCAAGCTCCCCGTGACGTATTCGATATGCCAAACACAGTAACAAGTCTCACAATGTTACTGGGCCCGCTCGAGCAAATCGATGAACAATGGGAGGACAGTTGTCTTGACAGTTGTATTATATTTATATTCATTATATAATAAATGAATGCCCTTGAATATGTAGTAGTGTAACCTAGGTAGACCAAGATCATCAGGTGCCTGTCCGAAGAATGTTGTTCTTCTCCTTTTAATGATTTTCGGTTCTAAGCAATAAATTCTGTTCATGGAGGACAGTTGAGGCTCTGAGTCCCCGAGGCTGTTTGCCCCCGACCCCCTGCTTTTTCTCTCTTATTTCTGTCTCATGGTGCCCCTACTTTGGGCCTGTTCACCCAAGACTGGTCCCTGGCTTGTTAGCATTCTAGGCCTGGTGATACCTTGTCTCTTTATAAAATCAGGGAAAATTTGTTTAAACTCTAGCAAAAGATTTAAGTTAGGTGGCAAAAAGAATATGTTCTGACAAGAAGTGTAATATGAACATTGATAAAATGTGTGGGTTTCTAAATTCCAAGTGTAGACTTTTGATGGAATGAACCCATTCACTGGCGCTGGGCCAAAGCTGAGTCTTGTTTTCAAAATCTGGAGGAGGTTTTCAGATTCTGTTGCCATTCGGTTTTCTACTTTGAGAATGTCACTTTTGTGATGGTCTTTTCTTTGGAAGACAGCAAAGCAAAGCAAAACAAAGCACGAAACAAAAAAATCTTTCTCACTATGATTCTTCAGAATCAATAGCTGTTTCGTGATGGAATTATTCAATCCTGTTCTCTCAGTGGAATGGGTAGTTAAGGAAAGGGGTCCTAAGCAAATATGGATAATTCCAGGTTGAAAAGTCAAATTTCCTTGGAGTTATAGAGAAGCAAATCCTTTAGACTATTTTCTCTTCACTTGTCATATCTTGACCCTCCAATTCTCCAGAAAGTGACACATCTCTTTTTTTTTTCCTTTTAAATTTTTATTAGTGAAACACCATGAGGTACAGTTGTGTATTTACAAATTATTGTGCTTGTGTTTCAATTATACAATGGTCAAACACCCATCCCTCCACCAGTGCCCATTCTCCACCACCAGTGATCCCAGTATCCCTCCCACCCGCCATTCCCCCATACCACTCTGCCTCTGAGTGACACATCTCTTTCCTAGGATGATCTGTATAGATAGAAAACCTCAATTTCTATAGACTGAGAGTAGAAGGGTCTCTAAGGAAAGACCCCATTCCCTTTATCCATAGATATCACCACCTGTGAGATTTTATGACTTATGCAGTGACATGTAGAACCAAACTTCTTGAGTAACGGAAGCTGAATATTTTGTAAGGATTTAAAAAATTTTACTTGATTCTATATTGTTCTCTTCATGACATGTTCTCTACAATAAAAAAGTAAAACTACAAATAAATTGATTCTAAATTTGCTCTTCTTATACTGTGGATTAAGAAAACCATAAAATAGTCATAAAATTTTCCTGCTGTGTAGTCAACACCATGCCATCCAATAACCTCAGTAAAGCAAATTGGTACTAACTATGAGGTGCCAAAGTAAATGTCTGTATGTTCTATCTTTTCCATTCAGTTAGGCCATTGGAAGAGATCTTGAAATTCCTTGAAATCTGAACATAAGGAAAAAAATTCATTAAAAATAGGATCAGGTTGCTTCCTCAATAGCCCAAATAGTGTCTGAACTATTAAGAAAAATCTGTTGTGTTGCCAAAGACAATATTACTTGAGATAGTTTATTCAAAGCTTTCAACCAACTGACCACAATGTGGAGTTTAAACAGTTCATGTTTAAGACTTGGTTTGACTTTCAACAAAGGTGCCAGGAATATAAATAGGGCAAGGACAGTCTCATCAATAAATGGTGGTGACCAAACCGACCATGTCAATGCAGAAGAATGAAATTAAACCCTCATCTCATTCCATATTAAAAAATCAACTTGAAGTGGGTTAAAATACTAAAGTACAAGAACTGAAACTATAAAATAACTAGAAGAAAACATGTAACAAGCCTCTGGGGGGCTGGAGCGATAGCACAGTGGTAGGGTGTTTGCCTTGCATGCAGCCAACATGGCCGACCCGAGTTCGATTCCTCCGCCCCTCTCAGAGAGCCCGGCAAGCTACCGAGAGTATCTGGCCTGCACGGCAGAGCCTGGCAAGCTCCCCGTGATGTATTCGATATGCCAAACACAGTAACAACAAAGTCTCCAATGGAGACGTTACTGGGCCCGCTCGAACAAATCGATGAACAACGGGAGGACAGTGACAGTGGACAGTGACCCTAAGGAAGGAACTAACTCTTCTTACCTGTTGGAATTGCCATCAAGGAAGGACATAGAGAGAAAGGAATGTTTAGGTACTGCCGGTGAAAAGTGCAGTAGATAGCCAATTGTGAAAAACAGGACATTCTTCAAAAAACATTGACCTACCACATGATCCCACTACTTACTATAATATTCAGAGGATATGAAATCATTATCTCTGGGAGATGCCTGTATTTCCTTGTTCATCACAGCATTATTCACAGGAGACAAAGTATGAATCAACTTTGAGTGTTTCAGTAGATGAGTGGGACAAGAAAATGTGTATATACAACTCCTCTAGATGGCATAGTAGGAGAATCTGCTGACTTGGATAGCCGATAACAATTCAACATTAGGTCAGTTTTTATAAATGGTGGCAGAACAGTTCTTACTAGAAAATAAGCAAGAGAAACTGGATCCCCGGATAATCAGTGAGGCTGAAGAAAATACAACGTGTAGAAGTTTAGAAACAAATCAACATAGTAACTAACCCAACACATTCCAAAGCATTCTTTTATTGTAGCTTATGCTTTAATTCTGGGATTCAATTTTTTGGGCTCTAAACTAGACTTAGGTTACTTCCTTTAATGGGGACTTGTGGAATTTGTTGTGTACTAACAAAAATAAAAATAAAATTTGCATTAATAAAAAAGAAAAGTGTGAATATATACTATATATGCACACATTTATACAATGGAATATTATTTAGATTCAAAAACAGAAAGACATCCTGTCAATTGTGATGGCACGGATGAACTAGAAAACATCATTCTTACTGAAATACGCTGGGACAGAAAGACATGGGGAATCATGTCAGTTCCAGGTAGAATCTATAAAGAATCAACTGAATCAAAGCAACTAGTAGAAAGCATCTAACTGTGGTTTCTAGGAGCAGAGAGTAGAGACAGTTGGGGAAATATTGGCCAAAGGATGCGAAGTTACAGTTCTGTAGTGTGAATGAGTCTAGATATCTGCTGTAGAGTTAGTAATATTATATCGGATAATGAAAATTTGCCCGAAAAGCATATTTTAAATGTTCCCATTCTATACAAAATTGGTAACTATACAAGGAAAAATGCTAATTTACTTCAGTGTAATAATCATGTCACTGTGGATTAATAGCAAATCACGGCACCTTACAGATAAATACTTTTTACTTAGAATATAATTCTCTTCTCCCTTCTTCACTGTACTAGGCTTCATCTCCTCCCCCTCCTTCTTTATACTGTCATTGTTTCTATAGGTGTGACATGAAGCAAGGGTATAATCTTTTTTTTTTTTTTTGCTTTTTTTTTTGGGGGGGTCACACCCAGCAATGCACAGGGGTTACTCCTGGCTCATGCACTCAGGAATTACCCCTGACGGTGCCTGGGGGACCATATGGGATGCTGGGAATCGAACCCTGGTCAGCCGCGTGCAAGGCAAACGCCCTACCCACTGTGCTATCACTCCAGCCCACAAGGGTATAATCTTGAAAGTAAATCCTTCTATTGTTTTTAATTTTAAGGTGTGATTTATGAAGGGAGCACATTCATTTAGTTTTTTCAAAAGAGGGATATACTCTCTTGTTCTGTTTCCTCTCCGTGATGAGTTTGTGACTCAAAAGGTACAACAGAGACTGAGGCAGTAGCTCAAGTAGAATATGCCTTGTATGTGTGGGGCTCAGAGTTTAAGTGTTACATTCCCATCCCCCGCTCCATCAAGGCTCAGCACCACCAGAGGTGGCCTTTAAAAAAGTCATAATAACGAAGTCACAAAATTTACATACAAGTGGTACTACATGGAAAGTATCATGTTAAGCGAAATGACTCAGAAAGAAAGGGATAGACATAGAAAGATTGCATTCATCTGGAGAACATAAAGCAACAAAATAGGAAACTAACACCCAAGAATGGCCGAGATTAGTACCAGGAATTCTACTCCATGACTTGGAGGCCAACCACACATGCTAGGGGAAAAGGGAGCTCAGATAGAGAAGGGAACACCAACTAAAAGTGTTGGGAGGATCCTCCCAGGATGGGAGAAGCATGCTGAAAGTAGACTATAGACCAAACATGATTGCCACTCAATGCCTCTTTTGCAAACCACAACACCCAAAAGGAAGAGAGAGAACAGAGGGGAATGCCCTGCCACAGAGACAGGGATGGGGGGGATGGGGGGTGGGAGAGATACTGGGATCCGTGGTGGTGGGAAGTGGGCACCGGTGGAGGGATGGTATTTGATCATTGTATAATTGAAACCCAAGCACAAAAATTGTACCTCATGATGTCTCACTATTAAAATTTTTTTTAATAAAAAAAAGTCATAATAAAAAAACCCTTATCTTTCCTGTAAAGTGATCTGTGTGTGTGATATCCTGGTTTTTTTTTTTTTTTTTTGTTGTTGTTGTTTGTTTTGTTGTTTTGTTTTTTTCTCTGATGGGGTAAATGTAATTTTTCAGATGAGATCATTTCCATGTTCTGGCATTTTTTTCCCTCAGTGTGGAAAGATACATCCTCTTGAAAACTCTTACTGATTCTCGGAGTGAACATGACTGATTGGGGGGATCAGTTTCTGAATTTCCCTGTCTTTTTATTCCAGATACATTTCATATTGCTCTTTAGTCGACAAGGAAAATTGCGGCTGCAGAAGTGGTACACGACACTCCCTGACAAAGAAAGGAAGAAGATCACCCGGGAAATTGTGCAGATCATTCTCTCCCGGGGCCAGAAGACAAGCAGTTTTGTTGACTGGAAGGAACTGAAACTTGTATATAAAAGGTGTGAGTGACTTCAAGAGAACTGACTGGTTTTCGGGTTTGTTAACTGTGGGATGTTTTAGATGATATTACCGAGTCCTATCATTTGTCATTCTTTGAAGACTGAACTCTAGAATTTGTACTTACAAATGAACTAAGAAAGAACTCCATTTCTTTTTTTTTTAAATTAAGGATTTTTTTTTTTTTTTTTGCCACGTGTGGTGGTGCTCAGGGCTTACTCCTGGCTCTGCATTCAGGGATAACTCCTTACAGTGTTCAGGGGATCATATGGGATGCCAGGAATTGAACTCAGTTGCACATGTGTGCAGGCAAACCTTCTCCTACTGTACTGTCGCTCTGGCCCCAAATTAAGATTTTTTTGGTTATTCAGACACTGTGAATTATGTAGTTGTTTACAGTAGGTTTTCATGCATATAATGTTCCCATCTCCAATCCCACCGTCTCGTGTCCCCATCCCTCCAACACTGACCCCAAATCCCCTTCTTCTCCCCCTTCCTGATCTCTTGACAAGTACATTTTAATTATGATCCGTTGTCATCTGAGGCCCATGCTAATAGTGGCGCTGGTTCTAGAGGTTTAGTTACAGACAAGCACTTTGTCTTTCAGCCGCAGGAATAACATACCTAGGAATTGGGAGGTAGCAAAGAACTATTTCTTGAAAGACAGTCCGTGTGCCAGGATGGATTCTGGACACTTAATTTACATACTGATCATGTATGCATGCATGCAAGAAATAGCTGAGGAGCTTGTGATTTTTCAGTGACTGTGGGTGCAGTGGTAAGCAAGTCAAAGAACATTCTCGCTTGCACAAAGCTTATATTAAAGTAAATGTGTTCAGTAAAAAATTAAGTAAATGTCAGGACTGGAGAGAGAGTATATTGGGCAGGACTCTTGCCTTGCTCGCCTTGCACAGGACCGATCTGGGTTCTCCCCCCAGCACCCCATGTGGTCCCCTAAGCATCATAGGAGTGGTCCCTGACTGCAGACACCGCAGGCTAAGTCCTTATCCCCCAATAAGGAAATAACTCCACTTAGCAACAAATTCTGTGGTGAGGAATGCAAATGATGTTTACAGAAAAGTAAACAGCTCTTAGGTTCTTATTATTTCTCATCTTGGCAGATGAGGAAACTTAAGTCATGGAGAGTTTAAGTAATCAACCTTTAATTAAGTGCATGGTAATTGGCAGTACTGGGATTTTCCTGGCATTAAAGCCAATATATAATTTTTTTCTTTTCTGCACCTGCTTATCTTGCTAAGTTCACACTAGAAAGGAATCTCAATTTATAGTTGAGGAAACGGAGGTTCCCAGAGTAGCATTGTCACAAAGATTCAGAGGACCAGTGCCAAAGCCAGGACCAGAATACAGCTGACTGACCCTGCCTCTAACATTGTCACCCAACCCTGTGACTTCCAGGAGGAAAACTTCCATGAAAGGCTCTGGCAGGGCAGGTTGTTTATAAAACCTGAAAGCGAGAACAGAGGTAACCTCTGCGGACAGTGGAGTGAATTACCAATTCCTGAACCAGGCCACTTCTGCTCAGCCCCAGGCTTTATTATGGTAGCATCCCGGAACACATATGGGAATGCCTTTGCCTAATGTGCAACCGGAAGGGCGAGGCATAGCCCAGGAACCACTTGCCCACAGAGAGACTTGACCCTCCCTGACTGCCTACTGCTTCTCTAAAATCACTGGGTCCTTTTGCAGTTGAAACAGTTGTGTGTGTGTGTGTACACACACACATATACACACTAGTTTATATTGTATATATTTTATATATATTAAATATATGTATTTCACAATTGAAATTATTGTATATTCAATTGTTTATACTCTGTAGCATTGTAGCACCGTCCTCCTGTTGTTCATCGATTTACTCTAATAGGCACCATTAACATCTCCATTGTGAGACTTCTTGTTACTGTTTTTGGCATATCCAGTACATCATGGGGAGCTTGCCAGGCTCTGCCGTGTGGGCAGGATACTCTTGGTAGCTTGCCGGGCTCTCCGAGAGGAGCGGAGGAATTGAACCTGGTCAGCCGCATGTAAGGCAAACACCCTACCCTCTGTGCTATCACTCCGGCCCCAGTTGTTTCATATATGTACATATAATACTATTTTATATATATAAAAAAGTTTTATATATACATACACACATATATATGTACATATAAACAGATGTGAGTAGATCACAGCAGATCTTTACAGCTGCTAGGTAGAACAGAGTGAACAAAACAGGTAAGTACTTGCCTTTGGGAAGCCACTGAAACTCTGATGGGGGAAGTTAAAGCAGACAAGGATATTCAGTCTGGTCAGAGAGGTGAGGTTCCCTGAAAGAAGTGACAGCTAAACTCAGGACTAAAGAGGAGAAGCGAGAGGTACACACACTGGGTTGGGGCTGGAAGTGAAGGCAGGACTCTGGGACAGTATGAAGTGAGAGGAGTTCTGGGGAGCCCCCAACACCCTGGGACAGGACTTTGGAGCTAGGATCAGAAAGGACACGGGATTCAGCAAGCGTCTGTTTTCCACTGCCCCCTGACAATAGCTCTTCAAGGTCTAGTTTTGTTGAGGACCATTTTCTTGCATAACAATCCAATCACCATTACCTGAGAATTTCTGTGTATTCTTTTATATTTGGAGAAGGATGTTGGCTGTGATGAGTGATCATATGACTTGTATATTGGAGGTGATAAGTGATCACGTGACCCTGAGATTTGGAGAGGGATATTGGGTGTGATGAGTGACACTGATATTTGGAGGGGGATATTCGGGTGTGATGTGTGATCACGTAACCTTGATATTTGAAGGGGAATATTGGGTGTGATGAGTGATCATGTGACTCTGATATTTGGAGGGGGACATTGTGTGTAATGAGTGATTGTGACAGTATCATGACTTTAGTGGTGAGAATCTCTGAAAAGGAGGTGGTGGGACTAACTGCATGTTTACTGGGATGGTGTGTGTGTGTGTGTGTGTGTGTGTGTGTGTGTGTGTGTGTGTGTTTGTGTGTGTGTGAAACTCATCTTTGGGTTTAACATCATCGTATTCCACTTTTTTCCCCCTTTCCAGGTATGCTAGTTTATATTTTTGCTGTGCAGTAGAAAATCAGGACAATGAGCTCTTGGCACTAGAGATTGTGCATCGGTATGTGGAGTTGCTGGACAAGTACTTTGGAAATGTAAGTGTTGTTCTGGAGTGCTAGAATTAGTCCTCATTCCCTCCTCAACGGGCTTCCTTCTCCTGTCCAAGATTTGGATTGCTTTTGTGCCAAGAATCGGAACATAAAATCTCGTTCCCCTTTTCTCCCTCCTGCAATGAAAGATGCGAGGATTCCAAGAGGGAGGTCTGGAGTCTCTGCCCTTGGCCGACAGCCACTCTGCAGACTTGGCCCATGAACTTGACTTTCACTGGGAGGGTTCCCAAGTCTTCATTGGCTTTCTTCTGTCTCCTGTCTGCACTGGTTTGTTTATGTATCCCCTTGTTGAACATGAAGATTCAAGGGTTATTGTATTCTTGACTTTTTTGTTTGGTTGGTTTTTTTCTTTTGGTTTTTGGGTCACACCAGGTGGTGTTTAGGGCTTCCTGGCTCTATGAGTAGGAATCACACTTAGTGGGCCTGGTGGACCATATGGGATGCCAGGGATCAAACTCGTGTCAGCTGTGTGCACGGCAGGTGCCCTACCCACTGAACTATTGCTCTGCCTCTTGAACTTTTAAAAACTTTAAGTAATATTGGTTCTATCTCCTTATAATAGTATGTATAAGCTATTTTTCATATGTAAAGCTTTATAATCTAACATCTGCTTTTGCTACCCAATGATCCCCAGCAAAGGTCTAGTTTCCACCGACCATTATATAATAAATCCTTTTATCTCATTTGGCCCCATGACCCCATTCTCTTCTGGTGGCCAACATTTTGTCATCCTGATGTTTCTTTTTCTTCTGCCTATCAGGATTGCAGCTTATATTTTAACATGTACTACATACACTGCATTATGTTCCCCACCAGTGTTTCATTTGCTATCAATATCATACAGTTAACCCCCTTTTAACATTCCCTTCTTTCCCCCTTTCTCTCTGGTGACTTCATCTTGTCGTCAGTATCAAACACAAAACAAACCAACACTATCCTCTCGTTGTTCATCGATTTGCTCGAGTGGGCCCAGTAACATCTCCATTTTGAGACTTGTTGTTACCATGTTTGGGATATTGAATATGTCACAGGTAGCTTGCCAAGCTTTGCCGTGTGGGCGAGATACTCTCGGTAGCTTGCTGGGCTCTCTGAGAGGGGCAGAGGAATCGAACCTGGCTTGGCTGGGCTGGCTGTGTGCAAGGCAAACACCCTACCACTGTGCTTTCACTCCAGCCCATCAATATCAAGGGATTTTTTTTTTCCTTCTTAGTACTGTAAGTGTTCTTCTTTTTTTTTTTTTTTTTTGCTTTTTGGGTCACACCTGGCGATGTACAGGGGTTACTCCTGGCTCTGCACTCAGGAGTTACTCCTGACAGTGCTCAGGGGATCATATGGGATGCTGGGAATGGAACCCGGGTCGGCCGCGTGCAAGGCAAATGCCCTACCTGCTGTGCTATCTCTCCAGCCCCCTATAAGTGTTCTTTACCAATAATTATACACACACACACACACACACACACACACACACACACCATCCAACCAAGAACTGGAGAAGAGATGGCACAGTGAGGAAGGGCTGGTGACCCAGGTTCATTTCTAGGCTCATTTTGTCCCCTGATCCTGCCAGGAGTGACCCCTGAACACTGAACCAAGAGTAACCCAGACTGGTATAGCCCAGATTCCCCACACAACCAGAAAACCAGCAGATACACAGTGTCCCAATTATTTTTATCCACGTGGCTATTCAATGGCCATGTCTTTACTACAACGTCCTGTTCCTTAGAAGGTGGCCTGATCCTTGGAACTCATTCTCCCTGCCTTGGTTGTCACTGTGGGTTCTACCTCTGTGGTCTAGGGAAATAAGAAAGTTACCATTGGCCCCACATTGTAGTAGTCCAGGCCAGAGAACCACTCCTAAACCTCCATCTATTCTTATCTCTCCGTGGTGCTGGGAGCTTGGTTATCACAACCCCTGACATTTGCTCCTCTCTCCTGCCCAGGCTCTGGTTTCTGCTGATTTTCCACCCTGGGCTCTCCATCCTTCAGTTCTCCTTCCTTCCTGCCCTCTTTGCACTCTTGTGCGACATGACTTTCTGTCCTGAAATCTGTATCCAGGTCACTCTGGGTCACCTTGCTGAGAAAAGGTTTTTGCTGAGCATCTTGTAGCCATCTTAGTCTTAACAGCTCCCAAGAACCTTCTTTTCCGAAGTCCCATTCTGTGTTGTGATGAATGGACTCTGCCCCGGATCCTTTCGTGCCAAGGCAATGCTGCTCTCCTCACCTCCTTCCTGCACTCAAGGCCAATTCTGTTGATTCAAATGGGACTGAACTGCCTCTCCGTTCACCTGGTACCAGCGTAGCATCACTTGGGGTTGTTGTCCTGCGGTTTCTGCCTCGGGGTTGGGCTCTGCCTTCTTCCCTATTCCTAAATCATCATCTCCCTAAGTCATCATCTTCCTTACGAAGCAGATTTTAGGTGGGTACCTTCCCTTCTCTTTGCTCTTCATCTTCCCTGATGGAAACATTTCTAACTTCTTCTCATGACATTGAAGTGTTGTCAGCCTTGACTCCAGCCTTCCTGCTTTCTCTCCTCATGTGGCTGCTGCTCCAGCATCATGGTTCCGACCTGAACTCTCCTTACCTGATGCAGGATTGACTTGACAAGTGAATGACAAGCCGCTTGAGGTCTGTTTTCACAACATCTGTAACAGGCTTTGGACCAGGTTATAACAAATATTCCAGAAACTTGAGAGTTTATGGGCCTCGAGAAAAAAAAAAAACAACACCAAAATTTAGATTTAGATTTGGGAAACATTTTCTTGTCAGTAACAGTCTATTCCTTATTCCCTTCGCTCCAAAAATTTTTTTACAAAGAGTTAAAAGAGAATTTGCTTTCAGAAGTTTCCCATTTGCACTGTGGCCCTGTTTTTTTTTTTTTAATTTTTTAAAAAATTTTTATCCAGGTTTTGGGTCACACTTCACACAAGGATGAGTACTCAAAAGGTTTCTGAAACCATTTTCCCTCCCTCTCTTTCCAGCTTCCCTCCTAATTCCTGTTTTTTCCCCTTTGTATATAGTTTCATCAGATCTAAATATGTTGACATATGAAGACCAGGCAGACCAGTTTCTTTATCTTTTTTCTGTTTCACTGTATTTTCATTTTAAAATATCTTCAACCCTGAAATGGCTTAATTTTTATGTTTTCTAGTATTCAAATGAATTCTGACATTCTGCTACTTTCTTTTAAGATAAATTGCCCTGCAAAGGCCTGGAAGAGTTCCTGAAGT
This sequence comes from Sorex fumeus, assembly GCF_029834395.1. Lineage (NCBI taxonomy): Eukaryota > Metazoa > Chordata > Mammalia > Eulipotyphla > Soricidae > Sorex > Sorex fumeus. Next base: position 43,084,273 of record NW_026606071.1, on the reverse strand, counting down.
CTAAGCTTTTTCGTAACCTACCTCCTGCCTCTGATTGCTGTCTTCCGTGTTTGCTTGGAGGGTTATCCTGGGTTAATCCAGCTGTGGTCGTAAAAATCACAACCAAATTTTGATCTCAGTCTTATCTGAGTAAATTTCAGAAATTTCAGAATACTTTGCTTTCTAAGGAGAATTTAATTCACCTTCACCCATGCGAAACCCAGTCAAAGCATCGAAGACTCGGAATGAATTCCTATTTCCTTAACATTAATTTTTCATCCTATTTTGGCATACCTTTCAATGCTCCGTCTTTATCTTCAGCCAAAATTTAATTCACTAAAAAATTCAATGAATCTTTCATTAAGCTAAGAGCAGCTAAGAGCAATTCAAGGCTGTTTGCCCAGTAGGTATTCAGTTCTTATTAATTAGCAGCAACGAGCAAAGGCTTCCAGAACTAAATTCTCTTTTATATTATCTCAGGAAGAATATATTTCTGTTTGGTTTTATTTTCCTCTTTACTCAATGCTGAAGGTTTCCTTGGATTCTGCCCTTGACTATTCAAGAAAAAAATTCATACTGAGCCCCTATTGCCCTGGACAGTATCACCTTCCTATGAAAGATTAATCACAATCTCTTGCTACTAATTTAAGTTATGTAACTTTTTTTTTAGCACTTTTCAATTCCAAGGAGATTTTTGAGGATTAACTAGTTAATCTTTCGATCTTCAGTAAGTAGCATTAACCCCAATTTTTAGAGGCTAAAAGGAAATGCCTCAAAGTTTCTGAGTAGATAAGGGTCAGTCTGAGGGTTTCAGCTCCGGTGGATTTTCCCATTACGGATGGTGTGTCTGTCTGTACTGATACACTTGGCAGGGGGCTGTTGCTGAACCAGCGAGGTTTTGATCTAGATTTAGGGAATTTTCTCGTTGGATGTAGAAGAACATAGAATCTGGCTGGATCCTGGTATCAGCTCACTCACTAACCCCTTCACTGGGTTCTTTGTAGATATCTGTTTGATTGTAAGAAACTAGGACACCGCCCTCGAAAGACTACTAATTGGAATATTTAATCAAGAGGAACATTTACATTGATGACTTCATGAGACTGTTGTGAGGATCAGAAAGTATAAAATTAAATGCCATTTTCTATGTACCTTGCATAATGAGAACTATTTTATAGGTGGTTTTATACATTCATGGTATACAATTGGAATTTTTTTGGATTTACTTTAGGACAGAATTCAGTGAGGGAAATTTCCTCTTAGACTCTAGCTAGGAAGATTTGGGTGTTACAGTGCCAGCAATAAGCACATAATGTGTATTCTGCATTCTGCTATAAAAGGAGATACTCAAGGGATCATAAAGATGGTACAGAGGGAAGGCACTTGCCTTGCATGTGGCTGACCTGGGTTCGATCCCCAGCACCCTATATATCATCCCCGGAGCCTTGCCAGGAGTGACCATTGAGCACAGAGCCAGGAGTAAGTCTGAGCACAACTGAGTGTGGTCCCCTCCAGAAAAAAACGAAACAAAACAAAACAAAACAAAAAAACAACTAAATTAAAGTCAGAGCCAGACTCAAACCAAACCATAGTAAAACACAAGGCCAGGAGATAATTAAAAGATACAAATGATTATGGTGCTTACCTTTCCTAAGCTTTTTTACAGAATACAGAGGTAAGAGAATACTGTAAAGCACTCAGAAATTGCTATGCATGCATCCTCAGATGGATGCTGTCCTCTGAACCTCAGGGCACCTTTCTGGTGTTCTGAAACAGTGCACTGAAGGTGGAATTAGAAGTGTATGAGTAAGCAGGCAGTAGTGATAGCATCTGCATTGGGTGTACCTCTCTCCTGAGATCTTTTCTCCATTCTTACTCTTATGAGTAATAGTCCCTTTGGTTAGACTCAGACTAACCATGAAATTACATTTTGGAGTCCTATATACATAATAGTTACTCATTGGTCACATTTGCTATAATGATTGTAGGACCATCCATTTCTCTTATGATCTAGAGATAGGTACTATATATCGAAGTTGCCTTGTGTGTTTATGAACGTGCACAATTGTGTGTGTGTGTGTGTGTGTGTGTTTGTATGTTTTTGGATTTACACATCACCTTCTCTTACCCCTTAAAACTAGGCACAGTAAGTCATTGCCCTTGGTTGCTGATGAATGCTACAGGTTTGGGGGTGGGGTGCTGTTTGGAGAATGGGGTCCAGGAAGTTTCCTTAGAATTTGCCTTGGTGTCTGTCAGCTTCACCTTTCAGGATTCTGATGGCTGATCTCTCCTACTGCGGCTCCTGTCTCTCTTGGATTCCGATCTCCGCCTGCCTTGAGGCTCCTCAGTGCCTGCCACTCTCGCTTCTGACTTCCCGCCTCTTCCGACCTCTGGTAACTGCTTGCTTCTAGTACTTTCTTTCAAGTGCATGATATCTGATTGACGGTGCTCTTGTTTTTTTTAAATTTTTTTTTTTGGGGGAGTCACATCCAGTGATGTTAAGTTGTTACTCCTGGCTCTGCCCTCAGGAATCACTCCTTGCACTCCTTCTGGCACTGCTTGGGGGATCATATGGGATGCTGGGGATTGAACCTGGTTCAGCTGTGTGCAAGGCAAGGCACATGCCCTAACCATTGTACTATCACTCTGGCTCTGACTGTGCTTACTTTTTGTTTGTCTATCTAGTTGAAAATCGTGAAGCGGTGCTTATTTTTACATATTCTTTATTTTATTTTTTACTATTTTTTGCTTTATGGGTCACACCCGGTGATGCACAGGGGTTACTCCTGGATCACGCACTCAGGAATCACTCCTGGTGGTGCTCGGGGGACCATATGGGATGCTGGGGATCGAACCCGGGTCAGCCGCATGCAAGACAAATGCCCTACCCGCTGTGTTATCACTCCAGCTTCCACATATTCTTTCACATACAGCTTTTTAAATAAAATGCAATTGTGTTATGGATGCTACTCTGCAGGTTTTTTTTTTTTTTGCTTTTTGGGTCACACTTGGCGATGCACAGGGTTTACTCCTCACCCAGCACTCAGGAGTTACTCCTGGCGGTGCTCAGGGGACCCTATGGGATGCTGGGAATTGAACCCAGGTCTGCCGCATGCAAGGCAAACGCCCTACCCGCTGTGCTATCTCTCCAGCCCCACTCTGCAGTTTTTAATTTCTTTCCTTGCCAGTCTGACATAGGAGCTCTTTCCTTATCTCTCCATGGAATCTACTTTATTATTTCCAACTTCTGTATAGAATCCTCATGATATATAATGTTGATGGGATGGGGGATGGGGGATTGTCATGCATTATTTAAACAGTTGACGTATGGATAAACTTTGAATTGTTTCCAACCTTTATTGCAATTTATGTAGCCATAATCTTCACGTGTAGGGCTGGAGCGATGGCACAGCGGGTAAGGCATTTGCCTTGCACACGGCCGACATGGCTAACCCGGGTTTGATTTCTCTGCCCTTTTGGAGAACCTGGCAAGCTACCAAGAGTATCTCACCCGCACGGCAAAGCCTGGTATTCAGTATGCCAAAAACAGTAACAACAAGTCTCACAATTTGTTGTGAGACATTACTGGTGCCCACTCGAGCAAATCGATTATATATATATATACAATAACATATTGTTATGTACTAGCTTTATATCTTAGGGAGAGATTTCTTGTGAAATTAGTCAGTGGATTTTTACTTTAAAAATATAAATGATAGGTACTACAACTTAGTACTGTAAAATGACCTATAAAATGTATATATTTCATCAACAATGAGAGAACCTATTTATATGTACTTGCAGTGGGTATGATATCCTTTCAGTTGTTAGATGAACATTACTTTGTATTTTCCTGATTTGTAGTGAAGCTCTAGACCTCTTAAGGATTTATTGGCCTATTCTATTTCTTGCCTTGTCTATGAATTATTTCTTGACTTTTTTTTTCTATATTGGTGATTACCTGAGACATTTGCAAGACATCTGTCTATTGTGGGTGGCTCTTTTCTTTCCTCTGATTTGTACCAAATATTATCCCTACTCTGCTGTACTCTTCCCCCGTACTACCTTCGATGGCGCCATCTTTTTACCTGGGGAGCTCAGTTCTGCCGAGCACAAATTAAAATGTCTGGAATGGGAATGCTCTAGAAGTAGAGGAAAGGGTTCTCCTTTCATGGTGCCATCCAATTTCTGATAGTTACACTCCAGAGGGAACTCAAATGTTTGGCAGAGTTCTAGGTAATAGATCATGTCCCAGTGAACGGAGTCATCTAAATTAGTCACACGTGCAGATAATGTATACATGTATATAGAGAAACGTGTGCATGTGCTTTCATGTCTAACTGGAGAAAGATCTCAAGGGAAGAGGGAAAAGAGATGCAACTCTTGTGTTCTAAAGTGATTTTTCCTTTTTGGTGGAGTACTTTTATTTTTTTAAAATTTTTAATTATTTTTTTAGTGTCTTATTTTTATTTTTTTATTTTTTAATTTTATTTATTTATTTTTTTATTAGTGAGACACCATGAGGTACAGTTGCAGACTTACACATTTTTGTGCTTGGGTTTCAGCTATACCATGATCAAATACCCATCCCTCCACCAGTGCCCATTTCCCACCACCACGGATCCCAGTATCCCTCCCACCCCTCCATCCCCCCATTCCACCCTGCCTCTGTGGCAGGGCATTCCCTTTTGTTCTCTCTCTCTTATTGGGTGTTGTGGTTTGCAAAAGAGGCAATGGGTGACAATCATGTTTGGTCTATAGTCTACTTTCAGCATGTTTCTCCCATCCTGAGAGGATCCTCCCAAAACCTTTATTTGGTGCTCCCTTCTCTATCTGAGCTCCCTTTTCCCCTAGCATGTGTGGTTGGCCTCCAAGCCATGGAGTAAAATTCCTGGTACTAATCTCGGCCATTCTTGGGTGTTGGTCTCCTATTTTGTTACTTTATGTTCCCCAGATGAATGCAATCTTTCTATGTCTATCCCTTTCTTTCTGAGTCATTCCGCTTAACATGATACTTTCCATGTAGTGAAATACCATGAGGTACAGTTGTAGACTTACAAATTTTTGTGCTTGGGTTTCTGTTGTACAATGATTGAGTACCCATCCCTCCACCAGTGCCCATTCTCTACCACCACGGATCCCAGTATCCCTCCCACCCCCCATTTGCCCCATCCCATCTTGCCTCTGTGGCAGGGCATTCCCTTTTGTTCTCTCTTTCCTATTGGGTGCTGTGATTTGCAAAAGAGGCATTGAGTGGCGATCATGTTCAGTCTATAGTCTACTTTCAGCATGCATCTCCCATCCTTCTAAAGTGATTTTGTAATGAATAAAGAAACTATAACTTTTGCAGATGAGTTAGAGGAGTTTATCCAAGCTGTCTATTATAGTGGTATTGTACAGATTCATTTATATTCTTATAGATTCAATTGGATCTGTCAGCATAAACCATTTTCCTTGTCATGTCTGTAAGTTTATTGACTTAAATCCTGAATTTATGGAGCAATTGGCTAAAATATTGGGATTTATTTTATATAGAATTTAGTAGGATCAGAGAATCGTTGCTCTGGGAAGCCATCAGTCCCCAGCAGATAGAAACATGCTTTTCTGGTGCTGACTCATTCATTTATCCTGCAGATCTTTATTGCACCCTTCTATGTACTCGATACCAGGATATAGTGGTGGCTAAGTCACGGGGTGTGCTTGAGTTCATGGTGGGGCTGGGAGGGAGAGGGTCACTGATACATAAGGTATGTTTATGCACGTTCCAGGGAAGGGAGAACAGAGAGAGGAAGTGGTGCCACATCTGAATGAGGAATCTTTGTTCCTCTGGATGTTGAACTTGGCCTTGAAAAAATGAACTTGATTTCCCCAGTGGAGTAAAGGAAAGAACTCTTGTGGAATATTCCAGCAGTTTCTGGAATGTGGAGAGGGCCGAGATATGACAGAACACAATGAGTTTGAGGAATGTGCAGGTGCGGCCAGGGGTGAGTTGCAGCCAGTGAAAGCCAGAGTGCAGGGCCTGAGTTGGGGTATAAAGATTCATGCCTACCACTCCGAGAAAGGAAAACTTGTCCTGATGGCAATACCTTAGGCAGGAGAAGAACAGGATCAGTGACATAGCCAAGTGTCAATGAATACTGGCATAGATGCCACCCAGACGAGGGTCCCAGCAATAACATAAGCCCAAGATTCTTTTCTGGGAGGGGGGTAGGGATGTGTGTGTGTGTGTGTGTGCACACCCAGCGATGCTCAGGGCTTACTCCTGGCTCTGCACTCAGAAATCACTCCTGGCAGTGCTCAGGGGACCATATGGGGTGCCAGGGATTGAACTCAGGTCGGCGGTGTGCAAGACAATTGCCCTACTCACTGTATTATCACTCCTTCCCTCAGCCCTAGGTTCTTAAACTCTATTTCATAACTCCAGAGGGGTCACATAACTGAGTGTCGAGCTCAAAGATTATGTTGCTAGTGGAAGGCTTCAGCAAGTGCAGTCACCAAAAATTAACTCACCAGTGATATGTAATGAATTGGAGGTGTTTTCTGGCAACACTTGCCAATCTTAGATTTCTGGGGTGAAAGGGGTCACAAGTGGAAAAAAAAGTTCAAGAAGCAAGAAAAGTATGTCTGCACAGTGAACATGGAGATGTGAGGAATTTCAGGGGTTTATTTCTGTGATGGAATTATGGGCACTGGGGATAAAATAAAGAGGGATGGGACCAAGGAAGGAGGCAGAGGAGGGAAGAAAAAAGAGAACTGGAGAATGGAGTGGGTCGAAGAATGGAGGCCACAGAGACAAAGTAAAATGGCAACGGAAGTGGCCAAGTGGGTCTGGCTTCAGGTGAGTGTGGTTTATGTGACTCTGTGGGGAGTCTCCAGGCAGAGATGAGCAGTCAAATATTGTCCCAGCACACTGTTCCCTAAGGTGGACAGAGCCACGGCCGGGAAAGGGGAGTATGTGAGAATTATTGAGGGAGGGGAGGAGAGGCAGGATTGGGGGAGGGGGCGGGTATGCTTTCTCTTTGTGTAAATGAGGTAGTTTGCCAGGGGGTGATGAGGAGTGCTTACTTTTTCTGAAAAGGGGGTGACTGGGCAAATAAGTTGGGGAGTCTCTAGATTAGCACCCCAGAGGGATTTCACGGTGCAACAATTAGGATTGTTAAACCACAGCATTGGAGAGAGGGTCAGTGGCGAGCTAGTGTGAATAGTGTTTCACCACCTTTCTCTGACTGTGGCCCCTTCTGACCTCGTTTGCTTCCTGTGAATCCCCACCCCCCCCAATCCCTAACCTCCTAGTTGGCCTCTAGCCTCATGCTCTGGCCCCTCACATACACAGTTTTCTTTCACCTGTGGCCCCTTGGACTATCCTGGGGGCTTGAGTACCCCCAGTGGAGGGGAGCTGGTCTAGACTCCAGAGGACGTACAGATACAGGGAAGAGACTCTCTGAGGAGTCCTGAGGGAACCCTGCTATGGAAGTCACAGGCAGCAGAGATGTCCATTTTGGCTGATGGATATTCCGAGCACCCTGTCAATACCTCTTCACCAGACAAAATCAGGGGACCGTGTGTGTGTGTGTGTGTGTGTGTGTGTGTGTGTGTGTGTGTGTGTGTTCATTGCTCAGAGGGATCTGCAAAGATGGGGGAGGAGAACAGGCAGCCAATGGCCTTGCCAAAGAAGGAGAAGAGAGCTTTCAGAGTGAGCTTGGTGGGAAGGTCCCCACGGCTGCCCGCGGGTAGAAGTGGCTGAAGACAGAAAACTTGCCACCAGCGGCCCTTCTGGAGCATCTGCGAAGAGAAAGTAGCTCTTGGCGGGAAAGGGATAGCAATGGCTGTGTTCTGGTTAAGAACCGGAAAAGGAGCTTTCTCCTGGATTAGGACGCATCAACAGTCACATTTTTCAGACTAGGTGTTAGCCCCTGACATTGCTTCTCCGTGCATGGTCCCAGACCAGACTCCTGGGCATAACCTCCCACCATGAGCCAGAAACTCAGGGGTGGGGACCCAGCCGTAGGTGTTTTTTTATTTTTATTTTTTTTATTTTAATGAATCACAAGAAGGTACAGTTACAGACTTATAAACTTCTGTGATTATGTTTCAGTCTTACAAAGATCGAGTACCCATCCCTCCACCAGTGCCCATTCTCCACACCAATGTTCCCAGTATCCCACCTGCCATTCCCACCCTTTCCTACCCCCTCTATTTTTTCTCAAAAATATAGAAATTGAGCTCCCGTTTGACCACGTCATACCACTTCTGGGAATGTATCCCAGAGATGCAAAATAGCACAGTAGAAATGACATCTGCGCTTGTATGTTTATTGCAGTATTATTTACAATAGCCAGACTATGGAAAAAAACCTGAATGCCCGAGAACAGATGACTGATTAAAGCGACTTTGGTATATCTACCCGATGGAATACTATGCAGCTGTTAGAAAAGATGAAGTCATGGAATTTGCATAGAAGTGGATCAACATGGAGAGTGTCATGCTAAGTGAAATGAGTCTGAAAGAGAGGGACAGATATAGAATGACTGCACCCATTTGTGGAATATAAAGTATCATCATAGGAGAATAACACCTAGGGATAGTGCATGCTTTCATGAGTTGCCAGGCCACCTGGATGCACTCTGAAGTTGGAAAGTCACTGGTTTGTGCCATAGCTGAGCACAGTTAGTACCATTGGGGTTTTCAAGAGTGAGTTCTGACTCCTAAATATAAACACCAAGATCTACAGAGCAGAGAGGAAGAGAAAGGAAGCACTGTGTGCAGTGAGGAAGTAGGGGGTGACCTGGGGTGGAAGGGGGCTCAGTACACGTTGTGTGGGTGGGGAAGTGATTCACCTCATTTCTCCACCGACTCACACATTTCTTGTGACAAGGAATATCCTCATAGGACGTGCTCTGCTGTGGTCAAAGGCAGGTTGTGACCAAAGGCAGTATTCATTTTCTTCAAGGCCCGGGGTTCGCTGGGTCTCCTTTTGCCATTTGTAATATTTGTAAACACCACCTGATATTTTCATCTTTGAAATGCCAACAAGGGTGTAACTGCGGCAAGAGCTTGAGACTCAAGCGCGTTCCCTGGTACTCCTGCATGTTTATCCAAACCCTTGTGTTTTTTCTTTTGTCCTACCAGGTCTGTGAGTTAGATATTATCTTTAATTTCGAGAAAGCTTATTTTATCCTGGACGAGTTTATAATGGGTGGAGAAGTTCAGGAAACGTCCAAGAAGTCGGCCGTCAAAGCCATCGAGGACTCGGATATGCTGCAAGAGGTCAGTGCTTGCTCGCTCTCTGAGGGTAATGATGATGAGGAGGATAATGCTGAAGATGAGGATAATGGCTGTGGAGTATTGATCTCCCCTTCCTGAGCCTTTCATGCTGGCTGCAGTTCCAAATGAATGCATGTGTGTGAGCTTATTTAATTATCACGTAGGGTGTAAGGTAAGGAGGTATCATTACGTTCTTTGGAGGTGAGCAAAAGTACAAGTAAGCTCATGCCTTTGATTTCTTGTCGTTTTGGGGGGAGTAGGGGGAGACTCCTGGTTCTGTGGTCCTTCGTGGGGGGGGACTTGGGGGACCATGTGCTGGGCTGGGGACTGAACTAAGCGTAGCTGCATGCAGGCAAGTGCCTTACCATATGCTTTCTCTCCAGGTGCATACTTCCTCGCGAGCCTGGCTCTTATCTCTGCTCTCCACATTTGTCTGAGCTTTTGAGCGAGGAAGACTCACTGGCAAAAGGCTATCAAAGGCTCAATACAGTTCTTTTTAAGAGCCATTTTATGAGAGGCATAAAAAGGCTTTCATTAAAATATCCGTGCCACCCTGGGAAAGGGGAAGGGTAGGCGATCATTATTTTCATGCGCCAGGAATATTGGAGTTTTATTACCGAAGCTGGCATTTATCATTTTAATTAAAAAATTTAAACCACCTATGGAGATGGTATATATACACCCTTTTGCATAAATCAACCGGAGACACTGTGACTCACAGGCCAGGGTCTAGAGGAGCCCGGAAGCTTCCATTTGGTCAGAGTTTGACTTTACAGAAAATATAGGGGTGTGGGTTTTTCTGGTAGTGTGACCCAGACATGCCCCTGTGCCCAGAAGGGAGCTTACCCCCACCAGTTCTTTATTCCTCTTGAGAAGGGAGAAAGAGCCTTGACCTAGGGACCTTTGGGTCTCAGGCCAAGCGTGCATCCGCGGTCCATGCCAAGAGCTAAAACCCACAGTGTCTTCTAGACACTAACATGAAAGCCATTTCTTGCTGCTTGCCAACAGGCAGCTATAAGTCAGTAATACAGCTCCAGGTGTGGGCCGGCACCTTTGTGAACCCTTTGGTGTTTGGTCTTTGATTTCTTTCCCTGGGTCACCTAGTAGCCAGTTCTCAGCTTGCGCATCTGTGAGGCTCTGCATACACCAGGGTCTTCATTCTTTGAAGCGTCTTCATCTTGAAACACTCATGGAGACTCTATGGTGTTTGCTGGGCTTGGTCCCCAAATGCCACAGCCTGGGGGATTTTTTATAAGGTCCTTGAGAGATGTGTGGTTTGGAAGTTCCACCGTTCTTCAAATGTATTAGAGTGTGGGGGACGGAGCGATGGAGATAAGGCGCTTGCTTGCATCGGGCTGACCCCAGTTCAGTTCCCAGCACTGAATATGGATCCCTGAGCATCTCCGGGGGTTAGCCCGGAGCACCACTGGGTATGGTCCCAAGTGTCCTCCCTCCCCAACCCCCTGATTCTCCTGTTCTTCCCCCCCCCCCCCCCCCCCGCCCCATATGCTGGGGACTGGGGATAGAGAGCTTAAAGGGCTGGACTACTTAGTTCTTTTCTTAAAACTACCTAGTTCCTCAAACACTGTAGGAATTAGTTCCCCACTGCCCCGTATGCTGCAGGGTTAATTTAATTCTCTCCTCAGGACCTTTACCTGCGGATTCTTCTTGCAGGCTAAATAGGCTTTCCGGCAGGGCCTTCGGAATTTCAGTAATTAAAGCTCCTTGAATTGGGGCCAAGACACACCTGGTGGTTTTGATGGCCTCCCACTCCCCAGCGCCCCCTTAGGAGGCTGCCTTAAAGAGCTCGCTGTGTACGGGGCCTCTGGTTCCCTTTCAATCTGGAAGCAGGTGTTTTGAGAAAACGCTCTTGCGCGATTAAACACTAATTAGCAGTCCATGTCTTTGTGGTTGAGTGAGAGGTCTTAATGGGTCGGTCTCAGGCGAACGTCCATTCATTTAGCCCTGGTGTTGCCCTGGTGAGAGGCAGTGTCACAACTGTCCCCCGAAAACCCCCTCATTGATTGAACAACACCTGCCAGATAGAGCTGTTATCAGCCATCTCCGGGATTCTGGTACTTTAGAGAAAGGCAGTGAACGTTTGTGGACTGGCTGAGAAACTGACCTTGAGTGTCTGGTTGGCTCAGCATAGCTGGTTAGGGAAGTTTGGAATGAACAGATGCAAGTTATATTAGCGCACTATGAAAAAATTCATGTTTTTGTTGTTCTTGTTGATTATCCTTTTGACCAGAGCATATATTTGTAATCACTCAAGGTTAAGGAGGTACTTTTTTTTCCTTTTTTTGCTTTTTGGGTCACACCTGGCAATGCACGGGGGTTACTCCTGGCTCTGGCTCTGCACTCAGGAGTTACTCCTGGCGGTGCTCAGGGGACCATATGGGATGCTGGGAATTGAACCTGGGTTGGCTGCGTGCAAGGCAAACGCCCTACCCGCTGTGCTGTCTCTCCAGCCCCTAAGGAGGTACTTTTGACATTGTTTTCATCTTTAGTACAACCCAAAAAGCTCCATAAATTCCCCAGACATTCCTTTGCACCCCACCTCATTAGATTTTCTTAGATTAGAACAGCTGCCAACCCATACTTAGTAAGAAGATACAATCTCAAATACCCAAGGGCCCCAAACGTCCTCCAACTATACCGAATGAGGTGAGCGGTGAATTTCATAAGAAAGAAATGACTTAATTGACTTGGGTTGACTTTGGGGGGCATTTTTTTCTGAGGGCCAGGACTCTGACCTGTGGACAAGTGGTGCCAAGTAACTAGAAGGCAGATGCAACACTTCACGGGAGGGATTGATCATGATCTGCTGGGCTTTTGGTTCCTGGCGTCACCAATGGGAGCAACCAGATCTTGATAGCAGGTTGAGGAAGGAGGGTCAGTTGGGACCTCATTAGCTGAGGCAATCGGATAGGTACATCAGATGCATGTGTGTAGAAACCTGAAAAGTGGGTAGGTGTACCTCAGCACCGCATTCTCCAATGCGTGTTAAGATCTAAGTTAAACCATAATGCAGCCAAAGGTCATCGCGTGCACTGTGCTCAAGAAAAGTTCAGTGGTGTTCATGGAAACGGGAGTAACTGCAGCTTAGAGAGGAGAATCAGTGCATTGTTTAAGTAGATTCAGCTGTTGGGTGCAGCTATGCCAGTATATCTGAAGCCACTGCAGTGATAAGCCCTTTCACTGGGCCATGCCCTGCCAGGGCTGCAGAGGACTTGGAACTGTTAATCTGCCTGTCATTGGAATATTTAAAACAGTGTTGGGGGGATATTATGACCATGGCATGTTAGAACACTTGATAAGCAGTGAAAAAGCTTAGTTATGTTTTATTTTTATATTTATTTTTAGTTTCTTCCCTTCTCTTTTCCCTTCTTACCCCACCTTCTTTTCTCCCTCCCTCCCTCCCACCCTTTTTTCCTTCCTCCCTCCCTCCCACACTTCCTTCCTTCCTTCCTTCCTTCCTTCCTTCCTTCCTCCCTCCCATCCTTCCCCTTCCCTCCTTCCTCCCTTTCCTCCCATTTTTCCTTCTTCTCCCTCTTTCCCTCCTTCCCATTTCCCTTCTTCTTTCCACCCTCCATCCCTCCTTCCTGTCTTTTCCCCACTTCTCCCCTCTTCTTTCCTCTACTCCCCTCTCCTCTCCCTCTACCACTGAGATACACCCTTAGTCCATAAAACATAGTTTTATACTGTGTAATCTCTTCAAAATATTTGGCGCACATTTTTAGGTTGAGTGATTTGTTTATCCTTTCTGCCGTGGCAATCAGCATGACAAAAGAGTCCCACTCTAATAGGTGTGCCTCAGGTGGCCCTGGGAATCCTGCTAGCAGACACACTTAACAAAAGTGGACAGTGATGATGTGGAGCTGTTGCGTGTCCCCATCAGCCATTCTTTTTTTTTTCTTTTTAATTTTTATTAGTGAGACACCATGAGGTACAGTTGTAGACTTACACATTTTTGTGCGTGGGTTTCAATTGTACAATGATAAAATACCTATCCCTCCACCAGTGCCCATTTTCCACCACCACCAATCCCAGTATCCCTCCCACCCCCATCCCCCCCATCCCACCCTGCCTCTGTGGCAGGGCATTCCCTTTTGTTTTCTCTCTCCTTTTGGGTGTTGTGGTTCGCAAAAGAGGCATTGAGTGGCAATCATGTTTGGTCTATAGTCTGCTTTCAGCATACTTCTCCCATCCTGGGAGGGTCCTCCCAACACCCTTATTTGGTGTTCCCTTCTCTATCTGAGCTGCCTTTTCCCCTAGCATGTGTGGCTGTCCTCCAAGCCATGGAGTAAAATTCCTGGTACTAATCTCGGCCATTCTTGGGTGTTAATTTTCTATTTTGTTACTTTATGTTCCCCAGATGAATGCAATCTTTCTATGTCTATCCCTTTCTTTCTGAGTCATTCCGCTTAACATGATACTTTCCATGTAGTACCACTTGTACGTAAATTTCATGACTTTGTCTTTTCTAATAGCTACATAGTACTCCATTGTGTAAATGTACCAAAGCTTCTTTAACCAGTCATCTGTTCTCGGGCACTCAGGTTTTTTCCAGATTTTGACCATCAGCCATTCTTTTTAGAATCAAACAGGTTGTTTTATTTTCGACTTAGTTAAAAATTATGCCTCCATATTGAGGTCCCTGCAAATCAGACTCAAAACTCTGAAGCACTATTGATTTGAACACACAGGCGCAGCTGGGATGTGCCTGGTTGATGAAGTGTATGCTTTCCCTGTGTGGGGCCCTGGGCTCCATCCCTGGTACCACACAGAAGGGAAAACAGAAAGAATGCAAAGATATCCACCCACCTATCCTGTTTCAAAATGATATTTTAATCAATGACCAAAAAATGAAAGAAGATTTTACTGTCTGCTAAAGATGCGTGCCAGTTTCAAGGCAAATCATGGTAAATTTCTCCTTTGCTTTCAGACACTGGAGGAGTACATGAGTAAGCCTACATTTTAACCAGGCATCTGCTGCAGATGTGAGTCTCCGGTGAGCACCTGGGAATGAGCAACGCCTGGTATCCAGTTACTGTACTACGCCTTCAGCACCATGCCAAAAATAACTTTAAAGGGATTCTTTGTTAATTAGCAAGAATTAAACTTGTTTAGCATGAAATATTTATCATTTTTACATGTCTGTATTATATTGTATATGACTACCCCACATGTTGAAATAACTGCTTCAAGATGTTATTATAACTCCATAGACAATATTTGTTCGCAGTGCTTTAATGCCATTAGAAAAACTTGTTGCAATATGTTCGTTGCATTTGTTTCTCTACTGACAGGCTGAACACTCTGTTGTAATGATCCCTGCTTTTAACTGTAAAGTATAAAGTACAAACTGTAAAGTATATAGCAGTACTTTTGCTTCCTGTTTAACTTTTAAAATTATATATGAATTCAAAATTATCACTAGCTTAAAGCTTATACATAATGTTAGGTGTTTGGATACCCTTTAATAATACTGTCATTTCAGTACAGATACAACGTATCTGATTTTTTTAATGTCCTGAATTTATTTTTTTTTCCAGGATTGGAATAAAATAAAATAACTGAAGATAGTTTAGGCCTTAGTGTTTTTGGTGTCTTGGAAGCTGCTATCTCAGCCAATTCTTTGCTGCCTTTTAATAGAATATAAAGGACATATATGATCAGATTTTCTACAAACTGTTAAGATTTTGAGCTCCCTAGAGATCATTGTTTCATTACAAAAATAGTCTAATATAGATCAATAGCTATAATAATAGGTAAAAAGGTAAAGGCCCTCCCGTTGATCGTCGATTTGCTCGAGCGGGCCCAGTAACGTCTCCATTGGAGACTTTGTTGTTACTGTGTCTGGCATATCCAATACTCTTGGTAGCTTGCCGGGCTCTCCGAGAGGGGCATTGATATAATTATCTTTTATGTTTCAAGAACTTAGTTACTTAAGAGATTTCATTTCAAATATGTTTTAATGTATATCTAGTGTATTGGCGTTTGTTTTGTTCAGGAGTTACTTGTGACGCTGGTCATTCAGGGGACTATTTGCAGTGTTGGGGATTGAAAATGGGTCAGTCACATGCAAGGCAGTGCTGTGACCCCTATATTCTCTCCCCGGTACCATATTTGCTTATTTTGGTTTTGGGGGCCACAGTCAGCGATGCTCAGGGGTTACTACTGCCTCTGGGCGCAGGTATTACTCCTGGCAGTGCTCAGGGGATCGTCTGGGATGCCAGGGACCGAACCCAGGTCGGCCGCAAGCAAGGCAAATGCCCTAACTACTGGACTATCTCTCTAGCCCCATCCCTGGCACCATGTTGATTAGACTCACTGTTTGATTAGACTCTCTTGGAGCATTGAATGCTGTTGTTAAGCGTGGTAGGTAACTTTCCTCCCTTCCCAAAGCAAATGTTTGCTGCAGGCAATTATTACTGTGACTGTGTCCCCTTCCCACTTCCTAGAGTCGAAGTTCCATGGAGCCAGGAGTTAATGTGATCAGACATCAGAGGAAACCAGCTGGCGAGTTCCTGTCTTGGGCCCTGTCTTTGATACCTTACCTCAGGCGTCTCCATTTTAGTTTGGAGGTCCGGTGTCATTTATTGGAGTGTCTGCAGGCACTAGGTTTTCTTGAGCATTTGGCTCCTGTCGAATATTCATGTTGTGAGAACGAGAGGGGAGAAAAACCTAACCTTTTTGTCCATCTTGCCAGACATGTTTTGGGGAAAAATGGCCAGGTAGAAGCAGAACAGAATGAAAACTGGACCAATTCCTCAATTCAACAATTATAAAAAGAAAATTGATGGGTAAATTAAGAAATTACCAGGACTTTAATACTTCATAGTTTTTCAAATTAACCATATGATTATAATTATGCTATTAGATTTGAACCACCTATCTTAAGTAAAATTAAGTTTATATCATTTTTGATCACTGTTTTTATGTCCAGCTGTGTGGTTTAGAATTCTTTTCTTTTATTATTATTTTTTAATGCCGTGCAACACTTGGCATCTTTTTGTCAAGGTAAATGTTATATAAAACCATCATAGTTTTTCTGGTACTTTTGAAGTTTTAAACGAAGGTGCTTATCGAAGCTCATTCAAAGGGGCTGTGCATTTGTTTCCTGAGAAAATCCTGAGTTAAAAGTGTCTGGCGATGAAACCACCTTTAAGTTCACGCCCCGGTCACACAGAAAATGAACGTGGCACTAAGGCAATTTGGAACAAATTTAAGGGACTTTATGGACATTTTAAATGGGCCTTGCAAAACTCAACCTTGTTTTCTCTATAGTGCATCATCATAATAAAACTGCCAGGTGAAAGAAATTTATATGAAACTTCCAAATAAAATGTATTAAAATTTTTGTGAGGAACTTGAGTGTGTGTTTATGAATATGTATGTAGATAAATATATTTTTTAGTTATATTTCAGTCTTCAAATTGCTTGCTACCCCTACTTTTTTTTTATTTGTTTGGGAGACACATTTGGCGATGTTCAGCATTTACTCCTTGTTCTGTGCTCAGCAATCACTCCTGGCGATGCTTGGCAGAGCGTATGGAGTGTCAGGGATTGAACCCAGGCTGTCTGTATGCAAGGCAAGCGCCTGATTTGCTGTACCATGTCTCTGACTCCTCTGACTCTGCTTCTTGGTGAAATTCCTTTGATCGGAACTCTTCATTTTCCTAGTAATTACCACCCAGGAGACACTTCATAAATTGGGTGACAGCCAATGAAAGCAGAAATATTTGTGACTTAATTCTTTCTGACTTGTCCCTATTTTTCCACGTTATGGTCTTCTGTGTATAGTTTATGGGTAGCTCTCTGTCTGTGATATGTGCATTCTTTAAATCTAATAGCTGCTTTTCTGTTATAGAACAAATGTAGCACCGTAGCACTGTCCTCCCGTTGTTCATCGATTTGCTCGAGCGGGCCCAGTAACATCTCCATTGTGAGGCTTGTTGTTATTGTGTTTGGCATATCGAATATGTTCACGGGGAGCTTGCCAGGCTTTGCCACGTGGGTGAGATACTCTTGGTAGCTTGCTGGGCTCTCTCCGAGAGGGGTGGAGGAATCGAACCGGGCGGGGTTGGCCAGGCCGGCGGCATGCAAGGCAGATGCCCTACCACCGTACTATCACTCCAGAACAAATGTAACGATGGCATTTATTCTGATAAAACAAGTGAGTTCTTTATTCGAGCTTTTTTCCCTATCACAGTTCCTAAAATAATGATAAAAGTTTTCAGCAAATATATATGTTGCTCTGATGGTTTTGTTTTTAGGATTTATGTAATATGTGTGAAATATCACCACTAATTTTGTGTATTCTCCCTACTTTAATCAGTAATCTTTGTTCATAATGTTAATATATTTTTTTCACATCATTCCCACAATTTTTTGATGAATTTCAACCAGTTGCTTTGCATTGTAAGTACAGCAGGCCAGTGATTTTATGTATAGATGTTTATAGCTTATATACGATATCAATAAAATATATTATGGAGGAACATATATAAATATTTAAAATGATCTGTTTTTCTGTACTTTTATGTAGATTACATTTATGCATATGTTTTGTGGATTTTGTACAAGTATATTATTATGCAAAACTTTCTCTTAATTCCATATTATTTTCTTAGTCTGTCTTTAGAATGATTGATTATTGGTCTTATGATACTCTTGATTGAGACTTCAAATTGCTTGCTAAATGGCTGTATCAAAAATAATGATACCACTCATTTTATTGTCATTTTGCATCTTCACCATAGAAACCTCCAATTTCTATGTATTTTACCTCTCACCAGCAATGCACAGGAGTGTTAATTTCTCTGCATTCTTGTCAACCCTTGTTATTTTATGTTTTTACATAATAAACGTTTTAATAGATGTGAAGTAGCATCTTGGTGTTTTTGTACACTTCCTTAAGGACTAATGATGCTGACTATCTTTTCTTTTCTTCTTTTTTTAGAGTTTGCATTTTTTTTTCAGTGAATCACAGTGAGATATAATTACGGACTTACAAATTTTTGTGATTACTACAGTGATCGGATACCCATCCCTCCACCAGTGCTCATTCTTCATCACCAGTGTTCCCAGTATCCCTCCCGACACCCCCCCCCCCCCCCCCACTGCCTCAGTGGCAGGCACATTCCCTCTTACTCTCTCTCTCTCCTTTTGGATGTTAAGGTTTGCAATACAGGTACTAAGTGGCCATCATGTTTGGTCCATTGTTGACTGTCTTTTCAACAGGACATGTTCTGTTATATATCTTCTTTTAAAACACTGTATCACTGTATCACTGTCATCCCGTTATTCATTGATTTACTCGAGCGGGTGCCAGTAACCTCTCCATTCATCCCAGCCCTGAGATTTTAGCAGCTTCTCCTTACTTGTCTTTCCCAACTCTGCCATATTGGAGGCTCTTTCAGGGTTAGAGGAATGAGAACCGTTATTGTTACTGTTTTTGGCATATTAATATTCCACGGAGAGCTTGCCAGGCTCTGCTGTGTGGGCAGGATACTCTCTCTTTTAAAACAAGTTAAATTTATTGTTATTGTTGTAGTTGTTGTTTGCCATATCTGGCAGTGCTTAAGAGCTAGTTGTGGCTTGCCTGCAAGACCAGGCAGTGCCAGGATCCAGGCCTGCTGCTTTCGGAGCACACGCTCAGCCTTGGGGCTCTATCTCTGATCCCCCTTGTTTGTCTTCTTTCAAGAGATGTCTCTTCGAGTTATTTGCCCAGTTGGTTTTTGTTGAATTCCATGAGTTCTCTGAATATTATTATTTGGGAATATTTTCTCTCATTCTGTGGATTTCTCAGTCGTTATGATAAATGTTTGTTATTTTGAACCAATGACTTTCAATAATTTTCACTCCTTTTTTTCTTCTTGGGTTACACCTGCAATGCACAGGGGTTACTCATGACTCTGCACTCAGAAATTGCTTCTGCAAGGGGGACCATATGGGATGTTGGGAATCGAACCTAGGTTGGCTGCATGCAAGGCAAATGCTCTGCCTGCTGTGCTATAGCTCCAGCCCCTGTTTTACTCTTAAGAAACTTTCAAAGACTACTTATAGATATTATACTTTGGTATTAAACAATGATGAATAATTTTGTTACATAAACCCAAATCTAGAAAGGGCTGCTAGCATGTTTAATCAGCTCAGATGTGGCTTGTGTTGGTTAATGTGAATCAGGCCTAAAAATGAACTTCCACTCTGGACAAGTTCTTTGTGAGATAAGTCACGTATTAACTGACTCTCAGAGTTTTAGATAATATATTTGTGGTCATTGTTTCCATGATAACTTATTTGTTCTGAAGGGTTTATGTACTCTTAACTATTTTCTTGTTACTTAAAAAAATGTTCTAAGCATTTCTCTTCAATGCTTAACGTACCCCTGGGTAGATTAGTCTGATCTGATACCTTTTATGATTTAACCATCTTAGAGATCAGAATTACTTCCATGTACTTACGATACCCTCTCTCTGAATTCTAATAGACTTACTCAAAGGGGACACTGTTTCTTTTTCTCTTTGGAAATATCAGGAGTTTTCATGGAGGTACAATGGGAAGGTATGCCATGGAATGAGTTGAGTGGACATGTTGATATTTCTGTCTGTAGTTAGTGAAAGGAAAAACCAATGTTATCCTAACAAGTTAGCATGATCTCCTCACTAGCTTTATGACCTACCTGTTACACAGTTATTATCACTTGCGACCTTTGTTTTTTATTTTATGCTTTTATGTTAAAAATGTTAATGATGTGCACCAAGTGAATATTGAGTAGAAAAATGCCACTGGAAATTACTTGATACGTTTGGCTTTGTTTCCTCTCCATTCATGCTTCTGTCAGATGAATGGTGGTGACACACACCTGGTGGGGCATCTTACAGGGGTCACACCTTTAGTTGTAATGCTGACACATGTGTTAGCTAAGGGAAAGGCTTATACTCTTGGCAGTGGTGCTCACACGTCTTTTTTGTTGTAGTGCTCATGGAGTGTGTGTTTGTGTGTGTTTGTGTATATGTGTAGTGGCGGGGGAGGATCTCAGTTTGATATTCACACACTGCAGTGCTGGTAGAAATTGTTTGTGTCTCTGGAAATTGCAGACAGCTGCCAGGAACAAATAGGAGAGCTGGTGGATTGTGCTCAGTGTATGTGGGTGGTGCTCAGGCTTGAACATGTGGCTTGACACTCAGAAGGCCATACTTTAGTCACCGAACCAGCTCTGGTACCCCTACTTGGTACTGTTTTGAAGTAAACAAGATATTTAAGTGGGAGAAAGGAAGAAGAGGTACTTTGGTTCCATATGTGATATATAGGCTCCCACACTACCTCACTCCCACACTCCAAAGTTGTCTCTATTCCTCCAGCCAGACTCCATCACCTCAGAACTGAGCCTCATGTACAAGGATTCCCTGCGACTGAGAAATCCAGGTCTTCTTGAAGCCATGATGGGCTACTTCCCCTGACCTCTCTGTATTTCTGGAAGCCCCAGCAGTCATGCCTGTGATCAAAGTCTCTGTCCAATTAAAAATTTAACTCCAGCTGGACCATCCAGTTAAAAATTCTAGATTTGTGGAGCATGTGGCCACACACGTGGTCATGAGATATCTCCAAGTCTACAACACTGACAATCCAGTAGGAGCACACCAGATTAGATGGGATGTAACGTCAAAGTCAACCAATCTCAACTAACAAAAGCATTAACACAAAAAGCATAACTTTTAACAACATTTTAGTAATCCCTCAGACAAGAACTTAATGTCCCGATGATGCGATACAACTATTTTCACTAATTTTCTTCTAAGAAAAAAATTTTTTTGATCATTCTGTTAACAATTTATTGGTCACGATCACGATCATCCTATTGTTCGTTGATTGCCTCGAGCAGGCACCAGTAACGTCTCCTTCGTCCTAGCCGTGAGATTTTAAAAAGTGCCATGTTCAAGGCTCTTTCAGGATGAGGAGAATGAGACCCATCATTCTATGGGTATTTGGCATATTGACTATGCCATGGGGAGTTTGCCCATGTGTGGGCAGGTTACATTCGGTAGCCTGCCAGGTTGTCCAAAGCAAGAATGAGATAATAAGATGTCGTGCAGCCACAAATGTAGCCGCGTGCTTCCAGGAGCTGGGTTTTATAGTCTCTGGGTCTTGGCTGTTGATGGGATCACACGGCCCCAGGGGGTCAGTTGGTGAGTGTGACCCCTGCCTACTGGAAGATAGAGGATCTGGGTGGAGGATGCTCAGCCCCGATCCGAGCAGGCTTGGAGATCTCAGCCCCAGGACCCGCATGCCTTTGTTCCTCTGCCGGTACCTTTATGCATGTGGAGAGTGGTCTCAGCATGGTTGTGGCTGGTTCTGAAGGTCTTCAGCTGCTGGAGCTCTGCTCGGGGCGGGGAGGGAAACTAAACTCACCCCCCCTCCAAGGGGCCCCGGCGAGGACAGCCAGGCGCGGGGGCAGGAGACTCTCCACTTAAAAATAAGTTGTTGTGGGCTTGCTATGGGGGCAGGCTTGAGGGATGGTTGGGAAAATGGAGACAGCGGTTGAAGGAAGGTGACAGTGGTGGTGGAATTGGTTGGTGCTGGAATATTGAATGCCAGTAACAAATCACCATGAACAGCTTTTGTAAACCATGGTGTTTAAATAAAGTATAGGATGGGTCTGGAGTGAAAGCACAATGGGTAGGGCATTTGCCTTGCATGCATCTGACCCAGGTTCGTTCTCAGCATCCCATTTGGTCCCCTGGGCACCTCCAGGAGTAATTCCTGAGTGCTTGAGCCAGGAGTAACCCCTGTGCATCGCCAGGTGTGACCCAAAAAGCAAAAATAAATAATAAATATATAAAGTATGGGAAAAACACATGAGATATAAAAATGGTTGATTTTAATCTAATAGAATCCTTTCATCACTTCAATAATGACTTAAAATTTCAATTTATCACTTTTTTTTATGAATTTAGCAAATGCTTTATTTGAGAGGAGAAAAAGGGAGGAAAGAACAGGAAGCTTCTTGGGGTATCAGCAGGATTCCCCAAAATCATAATTTTTCCCCTCAGAGGGGAAGAAATCTGTTAAGTATGTAAAAACTCCAGTTTTACTGAAAACTTTCCCCTAGTGCATCTGCAGGCAAGCAGATTCGGTGGTGGAGCACCTTCCTTGAGTTTGATCCCCAGAAATACTGAACATGGTGCAAATAATCCTGGTTGTAGAACAAAAGTGTGATCATCACGGAAGCCAAGCATGCAGTTCCTGGTGAACCCTGAAGCCATTGTATGTCACCCCATTTATCAAAACAACAGCAAAAAAGGATGAGCTTTCTCCATTATGGTAGCAAATGAAAATCTAAAAGTCTGCTAGTTTGAGTGCCTGTAGAGAGAGTCCAGAAGGTAGAGAGATTGATTGCATTGCACGCCGCCAACCTGGATTTGATCCCAGCACCACAGAGATTTTCCTGAGCGCTGTCAGGAGTGATTCCTGAGCACACAGTCAGTAGTAAGCCTTGAGCACCGAGATATGACCCAAAAAGAAACAAGCAGAGACTATCAGTTTGGACAACAATTAAGTTAAAGGTGTTGTGGTGAGAAAGTTAAATGAAAAAAGTAGGTCAGTTGCATTGTTTAGAATGGTACAAAAATAACTTGAAAAACTAAAGTTTATTCTGGTGGGGTTGTTGCATGGTTCAGATTTATTGAGAAAAAGGTTGGAGACTTCTCAAAAGATCTCAAACAGATCTTTCATATTACCATCTGTTGGATAACACTGGGTTGTCCTTGCTGCTCCCATGAGGAGCTTAAAGTTTATTGAGCTACTCCCACAACAGTGCAACTGAGGCAGACCCAATTCCATCAGGCACTAATAATAATTACTTTTCTTTTTCCTTTATGTCATTCACTTGGTTTATTTAACAATGTCCTTTTAATATAGACACAGGAAGATAGTTGATGCTATGCTATGTAACATGGGAGTTAATTGACTCCAAAATAATATTTACTCCTGGAAATTCATATGTATTTGACTTAAACCTCAGTTGCCCTTAGTTCCTTGCACTCCAAGAACAAGGTCCCAACAAGGGACTGGATGGACCCATGACAAGCTGTGAGCTACCCTGGCATCGAAATGGGCCAGACAAAGTTCCATAATACTTAACTATAAGTTAAGAGCACGGTCATGGGCAGCAAATTCTGTCATGACCCAAAAAGAAGTAACTGAATAAGGATCCTGCTGGGGTTAGGAAAGACTAACCTGGCCTGAGGACCAGAAAGAGCCAACCTTTATTCTTAATATATCTCTTGCTGTGTTCATACAAAATGACATTGCTAGAAATATTAGCACTGTAGCACTGTCCTCCTGCTGTTCATCGATTTGCTCCAGTGGGCACTAGTAATGTCTCCACTGTGAGACTTGTTACTGTTTTGGGCATATTGAATACACCATGGGGAGCTTGTCAGGCTCTGCCGCGCAGGCGGGATACTCTCAGTAGCTTTCCGGACTCTCCAAGAGGGATGGAGGAATCAAACCCGGGTCAGCCACGTGCAAGGCAAATGCCCTACCCGCTCTGCTATTGCTATGCCAGAAATATTGTAGCACTGTAGCACTGTCCTCCGGTTGTTCATTGATTTGCTCAAATGGGCCCAGTAACATCTCCATTGTGAGACATGTTTTGGCATGTCAAATACATCACAGGGAGCTTGCCAGGCTTTACCGTGCGGGCGAGGTACTCTCGGTAGCTTGCCGGTCTCTCCGATAGGGGCTGAGAAATCGAATTTGGGTTGGCTGTGTTGGCCACATGCAAGGCAGATGCCGTACCTGCTGTGCTAGCAGAAGCCAGAAATATTATAAGAAGTAAATTTACTATGACTGTTTAAACAGATTACTAGCTGAGGAAAGGAGAACGCAATACACTCTGGATGGAATCCCACCCTTGTGCTGATTTCCTAGTAATCTGGAGTGCTGAATCCTCAGATGAGATTTTGTCCTTGAGTTAATCTCCTGAAGAAGAGCTTTACATCTCTTTGTTGTTATGATAATATTCAACCCCAACTTTGTATCCCCACCCTTCATTATTTCTATATAACTATGCTGTCAGGGGTAAGACTACTAGACCATGAGATGTTGAGAAGATATAGACTCTGGGACTAGACTCTAGAACTAGATGTTGGGGAAGGTGATGCTGAGAATGAGATGCTGGGAATAGATGTTGGGAACGAGAAAGTTGAAACAAGATGCTGAAGACTAGACACTGAGGATGAGAAGGTCAATGAAGAAACATTGAAGATTAGGAGGAGAACTGAGACTTTGGAGACTTTGGGACTAGAAGGAGAACCAGATGATGACAATGATTGGAAGTAGAGGACTATGAAACTATGCTGAGATGAGGAAGAAGAGATAATGACGGAGAGGACTTTGAGGTCTATGAGGAGACTTGGATTTGGCGCTTTCTCCGCCATGGTTTGGTTCCGGTTCCTGTTCCTCTGTTACCTGTCCTTCTCCTGTCATCCAGTCTGGGGAGGTGGTTCTTGGCCACTGAACATTCGAGTCCTGCCCATGTGGGCCCACCACCTTTTTTTCCTATTTTAAACTTACAACCAGTGATTCCATTCCTGGACGTCTACCCCAAGAACATAAAACAGTAATCCACAGAACATATGCATCACTGCAGCATTGTTTATGATAGACAAGATCTGGAAACAACCCAAGTCTCCACAACAGTTGGCCTAGTAAAGAAATTCTGATCTATATTCAATGGAATTCACATAGGAGAAAGATGAAATTTTTCAGTTATTTTGCAACTTGCATGGACTTGGAGGGTGTCATGCTAAGGGAAGTGAGTCAGATAATAATTGGTGATTTCACTTGTAAGTAGACTATTAAGAAACAAAAAATTTAGACAATACCAGTGCAAACAAATCCTGAGACATGATCAATAGAATTGGGAACAGAGAAGTCCGATAGTAGACAGGGAAGGAAAGGGATCATGGGACAATGGTTGAGGGGGTGCGTTAGTAGTTTTCCAGCTATAAAACTATGACTTCAATAGTATTGTAAACTGAAACATCAATTGAAAAAATAAGGCAAGACATTAAAAATTAAAGTATAATAAAATAAGGTTCTTAAAGCGGTCAAAGTGGAAAATAAAAAAGTTGATTTTCATTTAATAAAATAAGCTCTAAAAATGTAAAATAGTGTGTAGGATTAGATTTAAAGTATCTGTAATGGACTAATTGAATGATCTCTTTCAGGTTTTTAGAAGTAAGCGTCATTTTATTTCTGATAATAAATTTTTAATAATATTTTATCAAGAGTCATCCCTTGGCTAATTATAATATTAAAAGGCAAAACTGAAAAGAAGAATGAAAGAATGCTCTAACCCAAGGCACACAGTAAGAAAAGTGAATAAAATAATGTTCTACTTGAAGTACCTAATCTCATAAAGTTATATGACTTATAAAATAGTTATATTTTTTGATAGAAATTTGTACATTCTCTCACAGACATCATGAAAAATGAAAGTACATTGAGAAAATTTAGGCGAATGAAAATGTATCTTTTTTTTTCTATATCCCAAAAGAACTTCAAGAATGAAAAATCAGATTTATTATTTTCGCAACTGTTACACCTGCAGACACATATTCCTGCTCTTTGTACATTCTACAGTCAAAATCTTATGAGCCAAATATGTAATTATTGGGTTTAAATTTTTTTCTGAGGCAGCCACCAAATGTCTATTCAGCTCTGCTGAGTCAGTGGGAATCAATGACTTATTTTCTTTCTCTCTAATTTTCAGTCAGCAGGCTCAGAGCAAGCAAATGAGCTATAATTAAATGCTAGCATGTTCTGAACTATAAGTGTATTCATACCAGGTCTTCAGAATGGAGTAGAAACTGGTAGTGCTGGTTCGGTATGGCCCCAGGAGGTGCAGGTGTTCTTTGGCCTGGATGGAGAGTGGGGGTCCTCTGGAAACGTGGAAGTAAGCTAGTCAAGCCTCATACAACAAGAGCAGATTCATTGGTCCATTAACACCCATGCTTTGATCACGTCCTAATGCTGATCATTTGTTTAATTAAATCTTGTCTTGATCAAAGCTGCTATCTCATGAATGTGTTTGACGAACCTGTTTTCCCGGCAGTGGATTAAAAGCCTAATGAGGGGCTGGAGCGATAGCACAGTGGGTATGGCATTTGCCTTACATGTGGCCGACCCAGGTTTGATTCCCAGCATCCCATATGGTCACCTCCAGGAGTGATTCCTGAGTGCTCAGCCCTGAGCATCGCTGGGTGTGACCCAAAAAGCAAAAAAAAAAAAAAAGCCTAATGACATTCAAGCATGTTTTCTGTTATTCAAATGATACATGTGAAGTATTCGAGTGCACTTTAGATGAAGGATGCCATTAGAAGAGAGAAGAGTTATTTGTGCAATGGAGGTGAAGGGGAAATTACTGAGCTCATAATTTGAATTTGGGAGGTGGATTTTGCTTTTCCCCCCAAAGGGGTTTCCAGGCAACTTGATCTGTCAGGAACTCACACACTTGAACAAGCTTCACACTTTCATTTTTCTTTTTTTTTTTTTTTTTGACTTTTTTGGTCACACCCTGTGATATTCAGGAGTTACTCCTGGCTCTGCACTCAGGAATTACTCTTGGTGGTGCTCAGGCACCATATGGGATGCCAGGGATCAAACTTTG
Organism: Sorex fumeus; assembly: GCF_029834395.1. Classification (NCBI taxonomy): domain Eukaryota; kingdom Metazoa; phylum Chordata; class Mammalia; order Eulipotyphla; family Soricidae; genus Sorex; species Sorex fumeus. Next base: position 43,057,344 of record NW_026606071.1, on the reverse strand, counting down.
GTCAGCTGTGTGCAAGGCAGACCCCCTACCTGCTGTACTATTACTATGGTCCCAAGCTTCACACTTTCTTGGCAATTACTTTAAGCCATTGGGTTGTCTTTTGAGCCACAGAGGTAGAAATTTCTTAAGTGTTTAAGAGAGAAGGAAAGAATAGAGTTTCAATACATTTTGTTTATGTATTTTTGGCTAGTGTTAAATAAAAGTGAAAGAAATCATTGAGTTCTGTAACTATTTTTTCATTGAATTAGGTCTTTTAAAAAAAACTAAGGTTTTTAATTTCATTTTTAAAAAATTGAATCACTGGGGGATACAGTTACAGAGTTGTTCATGATGCGTTTAAGTCATATAATGTTCTAGCACCTGGATCTTCACCACCAGTGCACATTTCCCAACACCTGTTGGATAACATTAGGTTCTCTTTGCTGCTCCCGCAGGAAGCTTAGGTTTACTGAGTTACTCTCATAACAGTGCCCCTGAGGCACACGCAATTCCATCAAGCACTAATAATCCTATATTGCTTTTTATCTTTCCTTTATGTCATTTGCATGGTTTATTTAGCCATGTCCTTTTTGTATAGACACAGGAAAACAGTTGATGCTATGCTTTGTAACGTGGGAGTTAATTGACTCCAAATAATACTCCTGGGCATCCATCCGTATTTACTTAAGCCTCAGTTGCCCTTAGTTCCTAGTCACTCCAAAAGCAGGGTCCTGACCAAGGAACTGGATGGACCCAGGGCAAGCATGACTTGAAGGATGAGGAAGACTTGGAAGACTTGGAGGACTTAGAGAGAAGACGATGACTAGGAAGGAGATAACGAGATAGATGACTTTGAGTTTGATGAGGAGACTAGAATGAGGGAACTATGATGACTGGGACTACGACCAAAACTATGACTGCGGTTGTACTGTAAGGGGAGAGATTGGACTATGCTGGGGAGGAAAGAGAAATAAACTGACTACCAACAAGCCCGGGACCCTGTCTCTCTGCTCCCCAATATATAGCAATATAGGATTATTAGTGTTTGATGAAATTCCTCCATCCATCGGCTTGGACCAGCCTGAGAAAGTGGTTCTTGGCCACCAAATACTTTAGTCCCACACTTGCCCACTGCTTCTTTTCTTTCTTTTGTGAAACTCACAAACACCAATGTCCCCAGTTTCCATCCCAACCTCCTCCTCCCAGCCCAGGCACTTTTCTTCTCTGTCTCTCTGTCTCTGTCTCTGTCTCTCTTTATCTCTCTCTTCTCTGTCTTTCTCTGTCTCTCTTCTCTGTCTCTCTCTTCTCTGTCTGTCTCTCTTCTCTGTCTCTCTGTCTCAGTCTCTCTTTCTCTCCCCCCCCCCCCCCTTGGGCATTATAGTTTGCAATACAGGTACTGAGAAGTTATCTTGTTTGTCCCTTTACCTACTTCCAGCACTCAGTTCTTGTCCAGCATGATTATTTCCAACTGTCTTTGTCCTAGTGGTCCCTTCTCTATCCTAGCTTCCCTGTCCCCCCCCCCCCCCCACACACACACTGATGGCATGCTTCCAACCGCGGACCATTCCTCCTGGCTGAAACTAAGGTCTTTTAAAAACAACTAAGGTTATCTTTTCCACCTTGCTGGCACCTAAGTATGAAATGAGAGCTTCACTTTGTGTTCTGAGCAGAGGAGCATGGATGAAACTGAAAACTGTTGGCAAAGGGGCTAGATACCAGCCTTTTACTCACCAAAGTGCTGGGCATTTACTGCTGTCATTTCCCAGACCCCCATTGTTGACATCTGCTCTCTCCATTGGTGAGTGAGTTGGTGGAGGGAGGGCTGGCATATCGATGCCCCACGTATTTCTGGCATGTTCCTTTCCATTTTCTGCTTTTCCTGTTCACAGTGGAATGAATTTTGTTCCAGTAGTCAGAGAGGGAAGAATTACGAGATCAAGGGAATCGAAGGAAGAGGTCCAAAAAGGTACCCGTGGGGCTAAATTGATAGTACAGCAGATAGGGTGTTTGCCTTGCATGTGGCCAACCCAGGTTCAATCCCTGGCATCCTATATAGTTCCCCAAGCTCCGCCAGGAGTAATTCCTGAGTGAAAGCCGGGAGTAACCCCTGAGCATCACTGGGTGTGACCCAAAAAGAAAAAAAAAGGTACCAAAGGGATGGATGAATAAATGACAGAAATGAGCATGTGTTGTGCTATAACTCTGAGCTTCTGGGAACTCATCGTTTTTGATATGTCCTACAAATATTTAAATAGAGACTTCAAAATAGAGACCAAGAGGTGTACCTGTTTGAGGGGGTGTGAAGGGGGAGAGGTAGGGACATGTGGGAGAGAGATAGAGCTTTTCCAAATTTCCTTAAGGACAAGAGATTGTCACCTCCACTGACCTTATGGAGACTGGACTCTGAAAACTTCCTTTCTAGAAAGGTCCATTGCCCTTAACACCCCAACTGGCATGTGATTTTGAAGAACCATCCATTTATTTGACCAATAAGCCTTTTGCTCAACATTTGTCTATGCTCAGGACTTACAATGTTTGAATGTTTGCTAGGGATTACTCCTGAGGGCGCTCTGGTGACTGCCTAGGGTGTGATGGATCAAACCCTGGTTGGCCATATGCAAAGCAAATACTCCTACTGCTATGCTATCATTCTGGCCTTGACCTCTGCTCATTTCACAACAGCAGAGCTGGCTTTGTGACAGGGCATCTGTATCATCTCTGTTGTCTTAAGTTGCAATATCACATTAAAATCTGAAGCACGACAGGAACCCCAAACCTCAGGTGAAACTCCAAAGACTGTTTCCATTGTGTCATCTGCTGGGTTCCCAACACCCAGCCCAGAGGCTGAGACGCAGGAAAATATCAATAACCACTTGACGAGTGAAAGAGGAGTGATGAGAAAAATGAAATTCAATGGAGTAATTAATTGACTGCAGTGGTAACCTGGGATAGCAGTACAGTGATCAAAATTAAAACGGTTCCTGGAGGTGGTGCCAGACGGTTATATTTATTTCTTGCCAAGAAAACAAGTAACTTGGGATCCAGCCACGGTTCCAGGCTCCCTTTATGTGAGCGACTGTTGTGACCATTCTTCTGGTAACAAACCCATCAGCTCTCATCAGCATGATAAAGCAGAGCCTCATGTTCTGTGATGGGACTTGTAGAAAGATGGGGTCCCTTTATAAGTAGGATGGAGATCAGAGTGATAACACAGTGGATAGAGCGTTGGTCTTGCATGTGGCCAACTGGGGTTTGATTCCCCCATCATTTTGTATGATCCCCCAAGCACCACCAGCGGTATATCCCGAGTGCAGAGCCTGTTACTACACGAGTATCGCCAGGTGTGCCAAAAAAGAAAAATAATAATAAAGTGAAGTACAATGGACTTAGACCCAAGATGCACACTTTTGTGCTTTCCTTGTATTATTAATTCATATGAATTGTGACTCTACTGCTTGGTTCTTGTAAAGAGCGATTTTTTTTGTTAGCCTAGAGGCTCTCTTTTGTATTGTTTTGGGGTCACACCTCGTGCTCAAGAGGTGGACTAGAATTACTCCCTGCTCTGTGTTCAGCAGTGGCTGCCAGCACTGCTTGGGGGACCATACGGGGTCAAATCTGGGGTCTCCCCTGCACCTCCACTATGCACGTGCTCAGCTCATTAAGTCAGGGAAACCTCTGAGCACTGTTGGGGTGGCCTGGGTATCTCCAGAACTATGGCCCTGAGTAGCATCACATCCTCAGGCCCTTGTACTGAACTGTCAGCCCTCATTGGTTATATCTGAGTATCATTACAAGAGGGACCCCCAGTCCTCTGAATCACAGTTGGGAACTCCATCATCCCAAATCAAAAGGGCACATGTTCTAATGGACTCATTTGAAAAGACTTTCAAGAGGAGCATTTTAGAAGCTCCGACTGTTTTGGGGAGGAGGAGGTAAATCTGACTCTCCTTTCTCCTGGCTCTGTGCTCAGGGATCACTCCTGGCAAAACTTGGGGTCCATATGAGGTGTTGAGGTTTGAACCCCAGGTCGACTGTGTGCAAGAAATGTGTCTTACCTCCTGTCCTATGTCTCTGACATAGAGATAAAGAAAATAAACAATGAAATAGATATTTTATCTTTATTTAAAAACTAAGGTCAGGGACCGAAGCCATAGCACGGTGGGTAGGGCGTTTGCATTGCACGCAGCTGACCTGGGTTTGATCCCGGCTCTCTTTTGTATTTGTATTGTAATTACTCCTGGTGGTGCACTACCCCGAGCACCACCAGGAGTAATTCCTGAGTGCAGAGCCAGGAGTAACCTCTGAGCATCGCTGGGTGTGACCCAAAACGAAAAAAATAAATAAATAAAAACTAAGGTAATTCCAGCTCCTGGATATCTTACTATCTAGTTCTTACTCTGGAGAACATGGCAGGCTACCCAAAGTATCCTGCATGCACGGCAGAGTCTGGCAAACTCCTCGTGGCGTATTCAATATGCCCAAATCCAGTAACAATGATGGGTCTCATTCCCCTCACCCTGAAAGAGCCTCGAATGTGGCACTTTCTAAAATCTCAGGGCTAGGATGAAGGAGACGTTACTGGTGCCTGCTCGAGGAAATCGATGAACAACAGGATGACAGTGAAGGTAAGTCAAGAGAACTATGTACTAGAGAATTGCAGAGTTGATAGTGCAGCCCGCAGCCCCATATTCTAAGTGTAGTCTGGGCTAGACTATGATTCCACGCTGCATTCATGTCTGGGAGTTGAATCTGGAGTTGATGCCAGCTGTGCCCCCCACTTACTCTCTGGAGGGTCCTTGGTTTTGCTGAATTTCTCAGTTCTTTCTTCAGCAAGACTTAGGGAGCTGTGAAGTCCCTTACTCTTGATGTTTGCTCTGGGAGGAAGCGAATTCAAGCTCATCAGAGCTGGGTTCAGTGCCACAATCAAACTTCAGTTACACATCGGCTAAAGCCCGTTCTGAGCACTTGGATGAATGGAGGCTGCCGCATGGCGACAGACACTCTTCTGAGACATCCATACCACAGGGAGAGAAGAAATAGATTCTGGATGCTGGCAAGTAGGTAGATGATATGTGCCTTGAGGAACTTTGCCAAAGAAACAGCTAAGTGAAAGGCCAAATTTCTGGCTCATGATCTTCTTTAAAAAATGGACTTCGGTGTGCTCTTAACCAGCCAAGAATGTGCTGGAAGTGTAGATGCAGGGGTTAGGAGCTGAGGAAGAGCCTGAGCGAGACCTACCATTCAGGCATTGGTTCTTGGGTACTAGGAGGTTATACACGGCTCCTCTGGGAACTTGGGATCCTGGAAAGGAATCAAGGCGGCCAGGGGTTGGGCCTGTGCATCCTTTATTTTATTTGTGTTAATATTTTAAAAGAATTGAATCATCATGAGATAGACCATTACAAAACTATTCTGTCACACACTGTTCCAACACCCACCCCTCCACCTCTGTGCCTGTGCAACCATTAAAAACATTCATCTACTGAGGCTGGAGCAATAGCACAGCAGGTAGGGACTTTGACTTGTATGCGACTGACCCGGGTTCAATCCCTGGCATCCCATATGGTCCCCAAGCACCGCCAGGAGTAATTCCTGAGTGCAAAGCCAGGAGTAAACCCTGAGCATTGCTGGGTGTGACCCCAAAACAAAAACAAACAAACAAAAGAAATCATCTACTAAGTGTGAAAATGTAATACTTTGATAATACCGTAGCACTGTCCTGTATCACTGTCCTTTCGTTGTTCATCAATTTGCTTGAGGGGGCACCAGTAACATCCTCATTGTGAGACTTGTTGTTACTGTTTTTGGTATATCAAATACGCCACAGGGAGCTTGCTAGACTCTGCCATGCGGGCGGGATACTCTCAGTAGGTTGCCGGGCTCTCCGAGAAGGATGGAGGAATCAAACCTGGGTCAGCCGCATGCAAGGCAAACGCCCTTCCCACTGTGCTAATTAGCATTAATTAATTAATCAATATATACAGTAATCACAATACTGTACCTTGATAATACTATAACTGCCACAGAAATGCATTTTTAATGTTTTCATGTTGAGTATTGTAGTTGGCTGCTTTGCACAGAGCTTGCTGCAATGAAGGAAGTAGATTTTTTATAATTAAAAAATAATAATAAAAAATAGAAGCAATCCATACACCTGGAGGTGTTCCCTGGCCCCTTTTGGCACATGTCTTCCTGGATCCCCTCCCTCTGACCCCTAAGGGGCTGCTCCTATAGAGGAACTTCTCCCTTGATGCAAAGTGGTAGACATCCCAATAGTCTCATTCACTCTTGCTTCTGAAAAGCCCTGCCCAGGCCCAGACAGGAAGGTCACCCTCGGAATACCGTTCCACAGCGGTCACTAGACTGCCTTGAGCCACGCCTGCAGGCACACGGACAGTCTAGCAGCTCAGAGTCAGAAGCAGACGGAAGTGTTGGGGGTTGGGATTTCTGTTGGTACCATCTTCCAGTGGCTAGTTCTGCTGATTCTTCCAGCCTTCCTCCCCTACGTGTGAACGCCTCCTCCTCAATGTGTCAGTTCCTGATGCTTCCGTCCTTCCTTTTACTTCATTTTTTCAAATGAAGTGCACTTTTTTTTGGCTTCATGACTACTTTCGTCTCTCTCTTTTTTTTTTTTTAAACTTCTGACCCCTCTTCCTTCACGTGAGTTCTGCTGCTGTTGTAACAACTGAGCTTTGCACCCACACCTGGCTGTGGTGCTGCCCCATGTGGGCTGCAGTGCTCTCTCTCATGGTCATCTATTGGACGTGGTGGTGGCACAACCCAGTTGAGGGGCTCACTGAGGTTTGTTCCTTTGGTTCCGGTGCTTGCACACTGTTTTCTGGCCCCACACACTTTAGATAGGCAAGTGTTTGCTCTGGCTCTAGTGCTCATTGGAACCACACTTTCTGAAGGGCACAGTGCTGGCATGTCTCTCTCTTATAATGATAGGGAGGAGGTGGTCCCACCATTGTGTGCACTTGCATGCACTTGGCCGGGGGATCTGAAAATTGCTTGTGGTGCCAAGGATCACCAACTGCCCCCTGGCGCCGTGTAATCCCATCAACGGCTAAGACCCGGAGACTAGAAAACCCAGCTCCCAGAAGAGAACAATGCAGAGTCTCCTGCCTCTGTGCTTGGCTGTCCTCACCGAGGCCCCTTGGAGGAGGGTGGGTTGAGTTTCCCTCCCCACCCCAAGCAGAGCCCCGGCAGCTGAAAACCTTCAGTTCCAGCCACAGCCATGCTTAAGACCACTTTCCACACTTTTGGACGAGCCTCATGCATGAAGGAACCAGCAGAGGAACCCAGGTGTGCGGGACCTGGGATGTAGATCTCCAGGCCTGCTCAAATTGGGACTGGGCCTCCTCCACCCAGAATCCCCATCTTCCAGTATGTAGGCATTACACCCACTAACTGCCCCTGGCGCCATGTAATCCCATCAACGACCAAGACCCAGAGACTATAAAACCCAGCTCCCAGAAGCATGCGGCTGCATTTGCAGCGGTGTGACATCTTATTATCTAGTTCTTACTCTGGAGAATCTGGCAGGCTACCAAAAGTATCCTGCCCACACGGCAGAGTCTGGCAAACTCCCCATGGCATATTCAATATGCCAAAACCCAGTAACAATGATGGGTCTCATTCTCCTGACTCTGAAAGAGCCTCGAATGTGGTACTTTTTAAAATCTCAGGGCTAGGACGAAGGAGACGCAACTGGGGCCTGCTTGAGGCAATTGATGAACAGCAGGATGGCAGTGATACAGTGATAGCCAAGGATCACTGACAGCACAGAAAGAATCATGCTGGGCTCATGTGGTGGCACCAGCCATTGAACTGTGACTGTGCAAATAAACTTGCAAGGAAGGTTTTTAAAGTCACAGCACTTTTCTTCCCTATTTGTATCTTTTTATTTTTCTATTTTTTTTCACATATTTTAGTTGGTACCACTTTCTCAAGGGAGAGTCTACTCCTATATTCATTGTACTATGCACAATAGCCCAAATCTGGAAACAACCCAAGTGACTCAGAACAGATGACTGGGTAAAGAAACTATGGTCCATCTACACGATGGAATAATATTCAACCATAAGAAAAGATGAAGCTATAGCATTTGCTGAGTGCAACAAATCAGTGGGAGAGGGAAGGCCATATGAGCAAAAGAAAGAAACATAGTAGGTGGATAATTAATGCCCAAAGGCAACAGAAATGAAGAGCAGTATTGCACTGTAGAGGCTCATCAGAGGAGAGGCCTGCTGCTCCACTGACAACTACACCATACGCTGCTTCCTCTCTTGCCTGCCCATTATCTCCTTAATTACCTGGTACAAATTTGAGCGAGAGAAGGGACCACTCTGACAGTGATGGTTGGAGGGATGTCTCTGGATGGGAGATGTGTGCTGAAAGTGGGTAAAAGACCAAACATGATGACCTCTCAGTATCTGTATTGCAAACCATAATGCCCCAAAGGAGAGAGAGAGTAAGAGGAAAAGTGCCTGCCATAAAGGCAGGTTGGCAGTGGGGGGAGGGATACTGGGGACATCAGTGGTGAGAAATGTATACTTGTGGAGGAATGGGTGTTGGAACACTGTACGACTGAAACCCAATTATGAAAGCTTTGTAACTATATGTCATGGTGATTCATTACATTTTTTTTCTTAACGAACAAACACTGCCCTCCCGTTGTTCATTAATCTGCTCGAGTGGGCCCAGTAGCGTCTCCATTTTAAGATTTGTTGTTACTGTGTTTGGCATATTGAATATGCGGGCAAGATACTCTCGGTAGCTTGCTGGGCTCTCCGAGAGGGGCAGAGGAATCGAACCTGGCTCGGCCGGGCTGGCTGCATGCAAGGCAAATGCCCTATCATTGTGCTATGGCTCCAACGTTTTTTTTTAAATGCTTCTCTATTTCTCCAGAGTGTTACCACTCTTCTCCAGTTTGAAGAGACTGCATACCATGATCTCTCAAACAAATAAACATTCCAGGGGAGGTCAGAGGTTACTACAGAGAAATTTTCCTGAATGCTATTATATAGGAAGATTTTTAAAATGGTTTTATTTATTTCACTTAATCACTTAATCACTTAACTTCCCGTTAGTCGTCGATTTGCTCAAGCGGGCGCCAGTAACATCTCCATTTGTCCCTGTCGCGTGCTAGTGTAGCCCAATGACATCTGTTCGTTCCGGGAACATGAAGGGCCTCAAACTGATCGTTCATGATCTTGACGAAGAAGTCTGACCATCTGGTAGGTGGGCGGCCACGTGGTCTTTTGACATCCCGTGGAATCCAGTCGGTAACAGCTCTAGTCCAGCGGTCGTCTTTAAATCTCATTACGTGACCAGCCCATCTGATTTTCGACACCTTGGCAAATGAGACAGCATCCCTGATTCTTGATCGTCGACGGATGTCAGAACTCCGGATTCTTTCTCTCATTTGAGTGAAACGTGATATTCCAAGCATAGCTCTTTCTATTCTTCTTTGGGAGACCTGAATAGCGTTCTCATCTTGTTTGTGTAGGGCCCAGGTCTCTGAGGCATATGTTAATGCAGGAAGAACAGTGGAATCAAAGAGATGTGCCCGGAGCCGGCCGGAGGTTCTTCGTCCTCTTAGCTATTTCTTCGACGTTCTTGAAGGCGTTCCAAGCCGCTCTCTTCCTCCTGCGAAGCTCGGGTGCCAGGTCATTTGTCATGTTGACCTCTCGACCTAGGTACACATAGCTGTTGCATTCGGAGATGGTCGTTCCATTGAGAGCGAATGGGGCGTCAGGAACGAGGCTGTTTCTCATAAACATTGTCTTCATAAGATTCAGCTGTAGTCCTACCTTTCCACTCACGGTCAAAGTTGGCCAGCATTTGTGCCGCTTGGCTGATGTTTGGTGTTATTAAAACAATGTCATCAGCAAAGCGGAGGTGGTGTAGTTGCCGACCATCTATCTTCACTCCCATTCCTTCCCATTCCAGTCGTCGCATGATGTTCTCGAGGGTGGCACTGAAGAGTTTCGGTGAAATGGTATCACCCTGCCGCACCCCTCTTTTGACATCAACGATCACTTCTTTGTAGAATGGTGAGATCCTGGTAGTGAATCCGCAATACAGCTCACGGAGGATCCTGATGTATTGGGCTTGAATGCCCTGATTGGCTAGGGCTTCAATGACCGCTTCCATCTCAACAGAATCAAAGGCCTTCTTTAAATCAATGAACGTTAAACAGAGCGACATCTTGAACTCCCGAGAAACCTCAATGAGTTTGGTTATTGTGTGGATATGGTCGATGGTGCTGAATCCTTTGCGGAACCCAGCTTGCTCGCATGGTTGTCCTTCATCTAGTGTTCTGCCAATCCTATTTAGGATGACTCGAGTGAACAACTTGTAGATGACAGACAATAGGCAGATCGGGCGATAGTTGCCATTGTCGTGGATGTGTCCCTTCTTGAACAGTAGTACGGTCCTGCTGGTTTTCCATTTGGACGGAACCTTGCATTCAGACAGGTAGCGAGTGAAGAGCCGAGCCAGTGTATTGATGAGTACTGATGGCAGATTCTTCAGGTGTTCAGGTCTGACCTTGTCTGTGCCGGGTGCTGTTTGTTTCTTTACCGATGAAATGGCGTGTCGAATTTCAGAAGGGAGAACGTTGGGAACGACATATCCATCCTGTGGATTTATTTATTTATTATTTTTGATTTTGGGCCACACCTGGCAATGCTCAGGGGTTACTCCTGGCTCTGCACTCAGGGTTCCTCTTGGTGGTGCTCAGGGGACCATATGAGATGCTGGGGATTAGGGATTGACTGTATAGAAGGCAAGAACTTTACCTACTGAACTATCTCTCTGGTCCCTCTAGCAGAAAATTTTTTTCAGGTTTTTTAAAAATTTTTTATTAGTGAGACACCATGAGGTACAGTTGTAGACTTACAAATTTTGTGCTTGGGTTTCAATTATACAATGATCAAATACCCATCCCTCCACCAGTGCCCATTTCCTATCACCACGGATCCCAGTATCCCTCCTACCCCCCATCTCTCCAATCCCACCCTGCCTTTGTAGCAGGGCATTCCCTTTTGTTCTCTCTCTCTCTTATTGGGTGTTGTGGTCTAGCAGGAATTTTAATTGCCAAAAAGGCATGTCCGGGGGCCAGAGCAATAGTACCGCTTGCTTGCGGCTGACCTGAGTTCAATCTTGGCATTCCATATTGTCTCCTGAGCATCACCAGGAATAATCTCTGAGCATCACCAGGAATAATCTCTGAGCATCACTGAATCTGGCCCTAAAATCAAAATAAGATTATTTCTGCTGTTTAGAAGTATATTTTAAGATAAAAGGCTTTATTTTGATCTCATTGATATAATTCAATTTATATATTAAAAAGTTATTTCCTAAGTGTAAAGGTAAAAGGTAAAGGTAAAGGCCCTCCTGTTGATCATCGATTTGCTCCAGCGGGCCCAGTAACGTCTCCATCATGAGACTTGTTGTTACTGTGTTTGGCATATCGAATACGTCACAGGGAGCTTGCCAGGCTCTGCCGTGCGGGCGAGATACTCTCAGTAGCTTGCCGGGCTCTCCGAGTGGGGCAGAGGAATCGAACTCGGGTTGACCATGTTGGCTGCATGCAAGGCAAACGCTCTACCGCTGTGTTATCGTAAAACAATATTAATTTTTTTTAATGTTATTTTTTTTATTAGTGAAACACCATGAGGTACAGTTGTAGATTTACTATTTTTTTCGCTTGGGTTTCGATTATACAATGATCAGATACCCATCTCTCCACCAGTGCCCATTTTCCACCACCATGGATAATATCCTCCCCACCCCCATCCCCCCATCCCCCCTGCCTCTGTGGCAGGGCAATCCCCTGTGTTCTCTCTCTCCTTTTGGGTGTTGTGGTCTGCAAAAGAGGCATGAGTGGCAAACATGTTCAGTCCATAGTCTACTTTCGACATGCATCTCCCCTCCTGGGAGGATCCTCCAAACACCCTTTATTTGGTGCTCCCTTCTCTATCTGAACTGCCCTTTCCCCTATAATACCCGGCTGGCCTCTAAGTTATGGAGTAATCCTCCTGGTGCTGATCTAAGCTATTCTTGGGTATTAATATCATATTTTGCTACTTTCTATGTCTATCCCTCTCTTTCTGACTCATTTCGCTTAGCATGATACTTTCCATATTGTACCACTTGTATGTAAATTTCATGACTTCATTTTTTCTAACAGCTACATAGTACTCCATTGTGTAGATGTACCAAAGTTTCTTTAACCAGTCATCTGTTCTTGGGCATTCAGGTTTCTTCCAGTTTCTGGCTATTGTAAAGAGCGCTGCAATGAACAAACAAGTGCAGATGTCACTTCGACTATACATTTTTGCCTCTCTGGGATATATTCCCAGGAGTGGTATTGCTGGGTCAAATGGGAGCCCAATTTCTAATTTTTTGAGAATCGTCCATACTGTTTTCCAGAAGGGCTGAACCAGTGGACATTCCCACCAACAGTGAAGGAGTGTCCCTTTCTCGCCACATCCACGCCAGCATCGGTTGCTTTTGTTCTTTTGAATGTGGGCCAGTCTCTGAGGTGTGAGATGGTATCTCATTGTGGTTTTGATCTGCATCTCCCTGATGTTTAATGATGTGGAGCATTTTCTCATGTGCTTTTTTGCCATTCGGATTTCTTCTTTGAGAAAGTTTCTGTTCATTTCATTGCCCCATTTTTGGATGGGGTTGGATGTTTTCTTCTTGTGGAGTTTAACCAGTATTTTGTATATCCTGGATATCAACCCCTTGTCAGATGTGTATTCGGCGAATATCCTTTCCCATTCTGTAGGCTGTCTTTGTATTTTGGTCACTGTTTCTTTGGAGGTGCAGAAGCTTCTTAGTTTAAGATAGTCCCATTTATCTATCTCAAAACAATATTAATTTAAAACACTTGAAATAAAACATGCAAGATGTTTTCAGTGGATAGGTCTAGTAAACATACAAGAAAGGTATTTTCATACAGATTGGAAATCATAGGTTGTATCTAGTATTTGTATGAATTGGTTAGTATTTTTTTAAAATGACAGCAGTTGTAGATTTCTAACCTTTAAGAAGTTTTGTTTGTAATTGAGTGGTTTAAGAAATGGGTGAAATAATGGCAGTTTCCTTTTATGAAATAACCCACATAAAACTTCAAGATTTCTGGGATCACTTGATCACTTGAAATCCCGTTACTCATTGATTTGCTTGAGCAGGCACCGGTAACGTCTCTATTCGTCCCTGTCATGTGCCAGTGTAGCCCAATGGCGTCTGCTCATTCTAGGAACACAAAGAACCTCAAACCGACTGGATCTTGGGAAAGAAGTCTGACCATCTCGTAGATGGGTGGCCACATGGTCTTTTGACATCCCATGGAATCCAGTCGGTAATGGCTCTAATCCAGTGGTCATCTCCAAAGATTTCTGGGAAGATTAGAAAAAAAAAGAAAAAAAGAGAGGAGAACTTTCCCGTTGTAGGAAGCTTGCCACAGTTTGAGTAAAGGAATAGGTCAGGGAAGGGACCAATGATAGAGGGACGTGGTCACTTTGGACCAGAACTGGGTGCCGAAATGAGGTCAAGCATGATACCCTTTTCAACAAAAGTACTGCCAACTACAGTGCCTAAAGGGGGGAGGGGGGAGGGAATTAAAAAAGAAAAAAGTGGACGTGGGGGTGGGAAGGAAACTGGAGGATATTAGTGGGGAGAAGTGGGCTCTGGTGAAGTGATTGATGTGTTGGAACACAGTATACTTGAAACTCAATCATGAATAATTTTGTGATTAACTATGATTCAATAAAATATACATACATATATATGTAGAGGAGATAGGGGAGAGAAGGAGGACAGGAAGGAAACAGCAGGAAGAGAGAGAAGAAGGAGAGAGGGAAAGAAAGTGACAGAGAGAGGAGAGAGAGAGAGAGAGAAGAGTGTGTCTGTGTGTCTAGACCAGTGATCTTCAACTGTGATTACAACTGCTAGTTCGTGGACTGGTATGCAGAGCAGGTGCTGGTCCCTAGTATAGGGCTGTTCAAAATAAATAAAACAAATAAGTAAGTAAATAAATCAGTTTGGTCTAGACCAATAACTTAGGGTTTTTTGTCAGTCTCCCAGAAAGCTACCCAATATCATGTGTTTTGTCTTGTCTTTTTTGTTGCTGTTATTCTCAGAGTCTAAAACAGTGGTTGTACGAAGGAGGAGCTCAAGATTTTTATTGAATTAGGACTAATGTAAAATTCTTTTGTATGTTGCTTAGAGCACTTTCTCTGAGTACTACTTACCCTGTTCGGGAACTCCTTAGACTAAGTATTTTTTTTTTAGCACCAGGCTTCCCACTTGGACTATATTCTTCCCTGGAGTCTTAAATTCCTGGAAACAAGGGGCTTTGTGTGGGCCATCACTTTATTCCCAGGATGTGGTGTATGGTGATGGTTGCTAAGTTCTTCCTTAAGGTTGCACTTTCAACTGTCCATTCTGAAAGGAATGACGTTAGCAATTGAGCACAGGAACAAAACAGATTTTTTAAAAATAGGAGAATTAGATGTCCTTAGTTTATTAATTTTATTTGTACAAAAATTGTTTTATGAAAATTGAAAATTTGACTTTTACTTGAATGAACTATCCACCCACAGATGATTCAAAATCATTCCCCAAAAGTGAATGGCACAGAAAAGCAAGAATAATTGGTGTTGATGTATAAATTATACCCCTCAAAGTAATTCAGTATTTTGAGTATCGATTGCATGAGGTTCTTCTTAGTTATTGCATTTCTGTCATGGATTTGAATTCAGAAGATTAAACATAGAACACAGGGCAATTTGTAGGAATCAATAGTTTAGTTCATATTTTCTACCATGCTCCTACTTGAGTCTCTCTTTTTTGTGTTGGTTATGTCTAATTTTATTTGGATAAATCAGGATCAGAGGATATTTTATTTAATATGTTTTAAGGGAATAAAACACACCACCTAGACTTGAGTTCTTAGAATATATTTAAAGCGGAGTTTGGGACCTTGCTGTCCTTCCTTCCTACCTCCCTTCCTCCTCCCTTCCTTCCTCCCTTCCTTCCATCCCTCCTTCCTTTCCTTTTTCCTTCCCTCCCTCCCTTCCCTCCTTCCTCCCTTCCGTCCTCCCTTTTCTCCCTTCCCTCCTTCCTCCCTTCTGTCCTTCCTCCCTTCCTCCCTTCCCTCCTTCCCTCCTTCCCTCCTTCCCTCCTTCCTTCCTTCCTTCCTTCCTTCCTTCCTTCCTTCCTTCCTTCCTTCCTCCTTTTCTTCTTCCTTCCTTCCTTCCTTCCTTCCTTCCTTCTTTCCTTCCTTCCTTCCTTACCTCCCTCTCTCCCTCCTTCCCTTCCTTCCTCCTTTTCTCCTTCCTTCCTCCTTCCTTCCTTCCTTCCTTCCTTCCTTCCTTCCTTCCTTCCTTCCTTCTTTATCCCTCCCTCCTTTCTTCCTCTCTCCCTTGGACAGTTGATCATCCAGAATGACAAACTACTGTAGGTGCCTTACTAAGGCATTCATGAGCCATAAAGTAGGAAAGAATTCTAATTTCCCATGCCAGTGAGTGTATGAGATAGGATCCTTTCATGAAGACAGATATCAGTCATTGCAGCACAGAGACTTTAATACAAAGAATTGGGCATACAGAAGGAGGGCAGAAAGGAGACTAGGAACTCCTTATGTATCACAGAGGCAGTTGCTATAGTAGGAAGCAGCTACTACTCTGTGGGAACAAGAAGAAGTTGGAATTACAATAGAGAATTATGAATGAAGAATCTTCCAGAACTGGACTCTGAGAAGTTTATTTCTTATTTTTTTCTCTTTTGAGATTTATTTATGAGTCTCTGGATCATGGCTCCTTTAATAAGCTTTTTTTGTGTGTC
The DNA here is from genome assembly GCF_029834395.1 of Sorex fumeus. Lineage (NCBI taxonomy): Eukaryota > Metazoa > Chordata > Mammalia > Eulipotyphla > Soricidae > Sorex > Sorex fumeus. The sequence continues at coordinate 43,041,501 of NW_026606071.1, read as the reverse complement.
ACCAGAGGCAGTTCATGGGCATGACTGCCGAGGCTTCTGGGAGAACGGGTGGCTGGGAGGGAGGTGACCCATCCCTGACGCTGAGAGAGTTTGGGGATTTCAGTCACAAAAACAGCATCCCAGAGGTTTTCAACAGATCAATTTCTGGACCAGGCTCTAAGGAAATTCTTTTAGATGGGAGACCAACCCTGCAGCGTTCCTGATGGAGAGAATTCTAACTGGAAGACAAGAAAAAGAATAAGCAGAAATGATCAGACAGGTAGGGAAGGCTCACTTAAGGCTGTGCAGACATAATTGATGACATGCTAGAAAACTCACTTGATTCAATTTACTCTCAGATTGGGAGGTAAATGCACACTGAGGGAGCAGCCGTGATCTTAGCCTTTCCAGCCTGCAGAACTGTGATAAACACATGCCTGCCAATAGACTCATTCCATGATGGCATCACAACCTGAACAAAGACAATTTAATATGTTTTAAGGGAATAAAAGAGGAGAGTGTGTCTGTGTGTCTAGACCAGTCCATCTAAGCCAAGCTATGGAAGGCATGACATACCTTCAGCACCGCATGAAGAAAAAACACTTCTCCACTAAGATGGACTCTGACTTGACAGGAAGAGAAACTCCTGCCTCTAACTTTTTAGTCAACTTGAAAATAAAATGAGAGTTTGCACAGTTGGAATCTGTGGGGGTGAACTCATCACTGTGAGGCGTGGGAAGAGGAAGCGGTGATGACCCATGCAGGGCCCAGGAGGGCATCTGGGTCATTCTACCCAGGCCATTACCATCCTCTTCCTACTCCTCCGAGAGGAACAGAGCCTTTGACGTCAGATTTGATGACTCATTTTGCCTCCCAGGCCCTCCAGGGGGGATTTGAAGGCTGCCTTTGCTCTTGTGATGCTGTTAGTCATTCACAAAAATAAGGCATACTGAGAAAGCTGAGGGGAACGCTTAGATTGCTTGGATGAACAAGTGATGAAATTTTATTTTCAAGGTGTAAACCTTCCAGGCTGGCTCACAGAAGCAGCCCCTTCTAGAAACAGCACCCTAAAGATCCTTCAGTAAATATTCTGACTAACGGACAAAAGGATCTTTCCAAACCTTCCACATTTTGGTGGGTACGCAGAAATTTCTGACTTTAACTCCTCCGTACCATGAAATGCCAACTTAGATTCATCTGCCTTACATAAAGAAATGAGTTTCTGGGGTTGAAACGAAAATGAATAGGGCCTATTTCCAGTGCTTTATTTGCTGGGTACCAAAGGATTCCATGGGAGGAGTTGAATTCACGATCACGACCATCCTGTTATTTGTCGATTGCCTTGAGCAGGCCCCAGTAATGTCTCCGTCATCCTAGCCCTGAGATTTTTAAAAAAAGTGCCATATTCAAGGCTCTTTCAGAATTAGGAGAATGAGACCCATCATTGTTACTGGTATTTGGCATATTGGGTATGCCACGGGGAGTTTGCCAGACTCTGCCGTGTGGGCAGGTTTCATTCGGTAGCCTGAGAGGTTGTCCAAAGCAAGAATGAGATAATAAGATGTTGCGCTTCTGGGAGCTGGGTTTTATAGTCTCTGAGTCTTGGCCGTTGATGGGATTACACGGCGCCAGGGGCCAGTTGGTGGGTGTGACCTCCCGCCTACTGAAATTTGGAGGATCTGGGTGGAGGATGCTCAGCCCTGATCCGAGTAGGCTTGGAGATCTCAGTCCCCGGACCCGCATGCCTCTGTTTCTCTGCCGGTACCTTCATGTGTGTGGAGAGTGGTCTCAGCATGGTGATGGCTGGTTCTGGAGGTCTTTGGCTGCTGGAGCCCTGGTCGGGGCGGGGGGGAGGGACTCAACCCGCTCCCCTCCATGGGGCCCCACCGAGGACAGCCAGGCGTGGGGGCAGGAGACTCTGTACCAAAGGATTCCATGGGAGGAGTTGAATTATGATTTGAAAATTCATTTTTTGTTTTGTTCCAGGAAGACTTCACAAATCTTGTGTGTGTGTGTGTGTGAGTGTGAAGCAAGGAAGTTTTAGTGAAGCTTCTTTAGAAAGATGTGACGGGAGAGAGAGGGAGAAGTACATGTTCAAGAGAGCACACGGGCTTCTCTAGAGTGGAAATAGGCAAGCAAAGAAACATTGAGATTAGCAAGAGAGATATGTGTTCCAGGGAGAACATGGGCTTGAAGACCAAGGCAAGATTTTACAAATCTTTCAACATACTTGAGACTTATGAGAGAACAGAGTTTTTATAAAGGCTGGTTCCTTTGTCATCACATTCCCATTAACATTAGTTTTGAGTCTTTTTGATATCTCATTGGTATGAGAGGATATCTTACTGGTTTTAATTTGTACTTCCTGGTAATAAATGACTATAAATACTTTGTCCTGTGCCTAATGGCTCCTTATATGTTCTCCTTGTAGAAGTGTCTATTCATCTTCTTTCTCCATTTTTTGAAGGGTTTATTAGATTTTTTTTGTTTCGTGGGTGGTTTATATATTTTAGATATAGGCCTTTTATCTGATGGATTGTGTGCAAATATATACAAAGTGGGGAAGTTGTATAATTATGCTCTTTGGAAAACAGGATGGTGATTTCAAAAGAAAAAACACAACAAAGCAAGAATAGATCTTCCCATATGGTCTAGAGATTTCACTTCTTGGTATATATTCACCAAACACACACAAAATTAATTTGACAATGTGCACACCTGTGTACATTGCAGAGTTTAATTCAATATCTAGGATATGGAAACAACCTAACTGTACAATGACAGATGAATGGATAAATCAAATTTTGGTATATACACACAATGGAATACTATATAGATATAAAAAAGATGCAGTCCTGCAGTTGACTGTAACTTGGATGGAACTGAGGAGTTAAGTGAAGTTAGTCAGAGAAATAGTGGAATTACATGATGTTATCACTTTTTTTGAGATATATAGCGATAAAACAAGGAACTAGACATTACTGAACAATCACAAACTCTTCGCCTTAGATTACAAAATTCAGATTTCCAAACAGTAGGAAAGAGGTGTTGAGAAATGCGGAGTAGATTAGAAGAGACTTAGGGCCAGTGGTAAAGGAACTTGGGCACTTTTGCTGGTGGTGGAATATGGTAACTTTGAAAATACCATAATGGTATTTTTTTCTATTGATTTGTTTTTCACAGTTGCCATGTGAGGTAGGCATTATTATTTGCTCCTTTCCAAGTATTGCCATTATTATTTTCTTCTCTCAGGGCTTGGACCCAGGCTTCATTCACATGAGGCTTGTTCTCTATCACTGAGTCGCGTCTCTAGGACCCAGCATTATTTTATTATGATGATGATTAGCCCTTGGGAAATACCTAGCTTTATTCTGACTCTTCTCAGTGATCACCCCTGTTGGTGATCAGCAAACCGTGGTGCTGTGGATTAAAGAGAGGTTAACTGCAAGCAAGGTAGGTAGTTTAACCCCTCTACTGCCTCTCCTGTGCCTCCCAAAATTATTTCTTCTGAGTTTTGCTCAACATTGGCAACAAAAGCCAGGAAGTTTCAGAGACAAAAATGAATAGAATTATTTTAAATTACCCCTTGATTTCAAAGTTTAGTTTATATTTTCTTCCATTAAATTAGGAATGCCTTTAATTAATCATGAACCACACAAATGGTTTGCAACTTTTGATTCTTCGTACCAGTGGTTCCCAACAGGGGTTATTAGAAAACTAGCTGGAAGCCTAATGGAATTAAGAGAACAAAAACAAGATCGCAATATTATTATCTTAGAGATGGCACGAGTCAGGAAATGATGAAAAGAAGCTGTTATTTTCTCCACTTAAGTGATGATTAGGGTAAGGGAGGGAAGTTTTATAGGGAAGAGATCTCAACACCAAGATCTAGAAGTACAGAACTAAATGGGGCAGAAGGATTTTTTTTTATCAAGTAAAAGCCAATTGATAAGTGGATATCAGTTCTGTTCACAAAGAGATATATTTCGAACATAAAGTCCAATCTTTTACCAGGAATTTTATTTTTTCCTAACCATTAAAATAACATTTCAAACAGGGATAGGATTTTTGAAAAGGGCATATGAAAAGTCTATGCACCACTTAGGAAGAACAACAAAATAACATTGCATTATTGATGAAATTCCTGGATGATCTTATTATGAACAGGAGACAAAAGGTTTATATGTGAGAATTCTTTTGGAAGCAGTATTCCATCTGAGACATGCATTCATTGTAATTTTCTTTGTGATATAATATTTGATCATTTGGGGGTAAATATTCTATTTACAAAATAGAAATGTGTTCTTTATCATCAGAATTGAAGTTACATACAGATCCATAAGATCTGTTTTAATAAATATGTTATTTAGGTCTACTATATTCGTGTTGTTTGTTTATTGATCTTGTATTGAGTGTTGTGTTAGTATTGTTTCTGTTTCTCTTCGCATCTTCTGTGTGATTCTGCTTGTTAGAGCAGACTCTACTTCATTTGATTCTCTGAGCACTGTCCACTGTCCACACTGTCCTCCTGTTGTTCATCGATTTGCTCAAGCAGGCACCAGTAACGTGTGTCTCCATTGTGAGACTTGTTACTGATTTTGGTATATCGAATACGCCACGGGGAGCTTGTCGGGCTCTGCCATGCGGACGGGATACTCTTGGTAGCTTGCCAGGCTCTCTGAGAGGGACAAAGAATCGAACCCGGGTGGCCACATGCAAGGCAAACGCCCTACTACTGCTATCGCTCCAGCCCTAGGTTTTGTTTTTTTTTTTAATTTTTATTAGTGAGACACCATGAGGTACAGTTGTAGACTTACAAATTTTTGTGCTTAGGTTTCAATTATACAATGATCCAATACCCATCCCTCCACCAGTGCCCATTTCCTACCACCACGGATCCCAGTATCCCTCCCACCCCCCATCCTCCCCATCCCACCCTCCCTCTGTGGCAGGGCATTCCCTTTTGTTCTCTCTCTCTTATTGGGTGTTGTGGTTTGCAAAAGAGGCAATGGGTGACAATCATGTTTGGTCTATAGTCTACTTTCAACATGCTTCTCCCATCCTGGGAGGATCCTCCCAATACCCTTTATTTGGTGCTCCCTTCTCTATCTGAACTCCCTTTTTCCCTAGAGTGTGTGGCTGGCCTCCAAGCCATGGAGTAAAATTCCTGGTACTAATCTCGGCCATTCTTGGGTGTTTTTAGTCTCCTATTTTGTTACTTTATGTTCCCCAGATGAATGCAATCTTTCTATGTCTATCCCTTTCTTTCTGAGTCATTTCACTCATTACTCATCAGGGAGGTTTTTTTTTTAATTAAAAAATTACTTTTTTACAAGCTTTCATATTTGGGTTACAGTCACACAATGATCAAACACCTATCCTTCCACCAGTGCACATACCCCACCACCAATATCCCAGGTATACCCTCCCCTTTCCCACCCTCCCCCTGCCTCTATGGCAGACAATATTCCCCATACTCTCTCTTTACTTTTGGGATTATGGTTTGTAATGCAGATACTGAGAGATTATCATGTTTGGTCCATTATCTACTTTCAGAAAACATCTCCCATCCCGACTGGTTCCTCCAGCCATCATTTTCTTAGTGATCCCTTCTCTATTCCACCTGCCTTCTCCTCTTTGCTCATGAGGCAGGCTTCCAGCTATGGAGCAATCTACCTGTCCCGTGTATCTACTATCCTTAGGAGTCAGCCTCATGTTATTTTGTTTTATACTCCACAAATGAGTGCAGCCCTTCTATGTCTGTCCTTCTCTTTCTGACACATTTCATTTAACATGATACTCTCCATGTCTATCCATTTATAAGCAAAGTTCATGTCTCTCCTAACAGCTGCATAGTATTTCCTTGTGTAGATGTACCAAAGTTTCTTTAACCCGTTGTCTGTTCTAGGGCACTTGGGTTGTTTCCAGATTTTGACTGTTGTGAACACTGTCCAGCCCTAGATTCTGAGATCCAAACATATTTAATCTTTGGTATGACTTTTGACACTAGTATTTAATATAATCCTTTATTTCTTTCTAAATGATTTCAGCTTAAATTCTCTGTAATTAAAATTTAAAACGTGCAGATAAGATTAAAAACCTAGTATTTTTATTATTCACATTTTCTTGGTATGTTTACATTTGTTCTTCACTTCATTTTAGATCTCTCTCGGAATCACTTTGCTTTAGCTGTATCACTTGAATACTGCATTTTCAGTATTATAAGTATTATTATATAAGCATAATTGAGATTTCGTATCTTTTAATTGGTGAATTAACGTATTTATACTTCCTGACATGATTATGTTTGCCCCTAACTTTTGTAAACTGCTTTATAAGCATTATGTGTACTATATATTTTTTCCACACATATTTCCCTCGCTATTAAAATCTTGTTTTGCTATTTAAGGAGTTTTCCCCTAGTGTTTTCATTCATACTGATCATTAGAAAATCCCTCAGTTCCAGAGTTTTTAATCTTTACTCTCTGGTTTGTGAATTTCTAGTGTACCTTTGGACATACACTGATGGGCCCCGTCTCCACCCAGTGAGCTCACCTACTTCACTGGTGCCTTGTCTTCCCATGTTTTCATGGTGTCATGTTGACCATCTCAAACATATAAGATTGTCATATTATTTGTCATATTATTATTTGAAATATTGTCATATTTATTTTGATATTGAATCCACAATTATTTTATTGAATGCTAGCCACTCATCTTTTTTTGGGGGGGTGGGAGGGAATGGGTCACAGCTAGATGTAGATGTGCTCAGGGCTTACTTCTGGTTCTGGGCATAAAGATCACTTTTTTTTTTCCCCCCTTTATTTTATTTTATTTTTTTTTAAAGTTGTAGATTTACAATTTTTTGTGCGTTGGTTTCAATTATACAATGATCAGATACCCATCCCTCCACCAGTGCCCATTTCCCACCACCATGGATAATATCCCTCCCACCCCCATCCCCCCATCCCCCCTGTCTCTGTGGCAGGGCAATCCCCTGTGTTCTCTCTCTCCTTTTGGGTGTTGTGGTCTGCAAAAGAGGCATTGAGTGGCAAACATGTTCAGTCCATAGTCTACTTTCGACATGCATCTCCCCTCCTGGGAGGATCCTCCAAACATCCTTTATTTGGTGCTCCCTTCTCTATCTGAACTGCCCTTTCCTCTAGGATACCCGGCTGGCCTCTAAGTTATGGAGTAATCCTCCTGGTGCTGATCTCAGCTATTCTTGGGTATTAATCTCATACTTTGTTACTTTATATCCCCCAGATGAATGCAATCTTTCTATGTCTATCCCTCTCTTTCTGACTCATTTCGCTTAGCATGATACTTTCCATATTGTACCACTTGTATGTAAATTTCATGACTTCATCTTTTCTAAGAGCTACATAGTACTCCATTGTGTAGATGTACCAAAGTTTCTTTAACCAGTCATCTGTTCTTGGGCACTCAGGTTTCTTCCAGTTTCTGGCTATTGTAAAGAGTGCTGCAATGAACAAACAAGTGCAGATGTCACTTCGACTACACATTTTTGCCTCTCTGGGATATATTCCCAGGAGTGGTATTGCTGGGTCAAATGGGAGCTCAATTTCTAATTTTTTGAGAATCGTCCATACTGTTTTCCAGAAGGGCTGAACCAGTGGACATTCCCACCAACAGTGAAGGAGTGTCCCTTTCTCGCCACATCCACGCCAGCATCGGTTGCTTTTGTTCTTTTGAATGTGGGCCAGTCTCTGAGGTGTGAGATGGTATCTCATTGTGGTTTTGATCTGCATCTCCCTGATGATTAATGATGTAGAGCATTTTCTCATGTGCTTTTTTGCCATTCGGATTTCTTCTTTGAGAAAGTTTCTGTTCATTTCATTGCCCCATTTTTGGATGGGGTTGGATGTTTTCTTCTTGTGGAGTTTAACCAGTATTTTGTATATCCTGGATATCAACCCCTTGTCAGATGTGTATTCGGTGAATATCCTTTCCCATTCTGTAGACTGTCTTTGTATTTTGGTCACTGTTTCTTTGGAGGTGCAGAAGCTTCTTAGTTTAAGATAGTCCCATTTATCTATCTCTGTTTTCACTTGCTCGGCCAGTGGCATGGCATCTTTGAAGATACCATTAGCTTCAATGTCATGGAGGGTTTTGCCTACTTTATCTTCAATGTACCATAAAGATCACTTTTGACAGTGCTCAAGGGGACCATATGTAGTTATGTTGCCCTGGGCTTAGTTGCATGCAAGGAAAGCAGCTTACCTCTGTCTTACTCTTTAGCCCTTCACCACCCATATTTTTTTTTCATCAGTTGCTTTATTAATCTTGGTTAGATGAAGTTTATCTTCAAGGATATTCTTAATAACGGAAAATGTATATAATTTATCTTGATTTTGGCCACATTTTTATATCTGTGCTCACAAATGACACCTTAAGTGATTATAAATTTTTAAAAAATTTTAAAAATTTTTATTAGTGAAACACCATGAGGTACTGTTGTAGACTTACAAATTTTTGTGCTTGGGTTTCAGTTATACAATGATCAAGTACCCATCCCTCCACCAGTGCCCATTTCCCACTACCACGGGTCCCAGTATCCCTCCTACCCCCCATCCCCTCCATCCCACCATGCCTCTGTGGCAGGGCATTCCCTTTTGTTCTCTCTCTCTTCTTAGGTGTTGTGGTTTGCAAAAGAGGCATTGAGTGACAATCATGTTTGGTCTATAGTCTACTTTCAGCATGCTTTTCCCATCCTAGGAGGATTCTCCCAACACCTTTATTTGGTGTTTCCAAGGGTATTCTTAATAACGGAACATGTATATAATTTATCTTGATTTTAGCCACATTTTTATATCTGTGTTCACAAATGACATCTTAAATGATTATAAATTTTTCACATGTGCTTCCCCCCTCCCCCCTGTCCATGGAAGCAGTGCATGTAAATTGGAGTGTTGAATGACTGTCAATAAGAGATTCTGGGGAGGTAGAAAAAGATAATTAGAAAATTTGGGTGGTGGTGGTAAAGTCCTTTAAGCATATTCTCTAGGCTGACAAGAAAGTTCTAGAAAAGTACCTAACCTCAGTTTGGTCCTGAGTACTTGATAAAATATCAGTACTCATACTTTTGGACCAGCTATGTTAGATAGCCTTTTCACGAATTTCTCTAGATTAGGTGGTACTCAGACCTAAGTACATTCTGTACAGTGCTGTAGAGTGCAATAATTGAAATAATGAACTTTGGGGCCTGGATGTTTGGATTCAAATCCTGGCTTCTTTTATGACTTTGTCAAATGAGGATAACTAAAGCTTCTTTCTTATACTGATGCTGGGAGAGGAAATAATCACATATGTATAAAGTCCTTAGAACAGTTACCTGCATTTAAGTGTTGGTAAGCATCCTATATGTGTTATCATGATCTAGTGACTCTTCATGAAAAAGATTAGAGAGCCAATATGAAGGATCTGGGTGAACTTGTATAAATTTAGGTTAAATGAGAGGGTTATGGGTGGATATCTCATGAGCTGGTGATGACCATGTTTAATGATTAGGGTTAATAAGAACCTGTCTTCCTCTCTCTGTTTCATGAGAAAGTCCTTTTTGTTTGGTCACTTAAACATTTCTCAAGTACCCTTTATGTATGAATTATTCTAACCAGAACAGAGAATATATTAACTTTCAGACATTTCTGTACCATTATCTTCCTCTTGAGTGTCCATAAAATAAATCCTTCTATCTATATAACAATTATGTAATTTTAGGTGGTAACCCAAATGCACCATCCTCAAACTCCTTTATACTTCTCTATGTTCTCCCCAATTGAATAACACCTTGGCTATGCTAACTTCATTTTTTATTCAAAACTAAACTCTGAGCACAATATATTCTTGATTTCTCCTGTTCTCTCAATCTGGGTTTGAAGTACCTGTTATACTCATCCTCATTTTACACAGTTTCCAAAGCCTCATAATATATGTAACCATAAATAGTTTCTTTCCAGATCTTCATTTCATTTTGGTCTATTACAGTTCTAGGATTGTAGTTGTTAAGAGAGGGCAATTTGATGGTTCATGGCTCATAATGGCATCCTGCATTGTTTGAATTGTGTGACCTGGGGCAAACATCCTTACTCTGAGTGTACTAACTTGTCTGCAGTATGGATATGTAGATTTCAATATCACCAAATTCTTGATAAAATTAGGTGTTGTAATAAAATAAGGTAATCTATTGAATAATCTTTCCCACACTTACTAAGCACTTGCAATAAGTCAGCCATTGTTGATGTGGTGGTAAGAGTATATATCATGATGAACTTTTGCTTGTTGTTTTAAACTCCCATAACATGGGAAACGCCAAACCTGATGAACAAGAATTTTATATCATGTTAAAAGTTCAATCCAAGATAAGAACACTACAAGGAGGAAGTCAAGATAAGTATGGTAGTAAAGGAGAGAAGGTAGTGAGCTCAAACAACGGAGGGGGAAGAAAATCTGGAATGGGTTCAAGTTCAGAAAGTTATTCTGGGAGAAGGAGACATTGAATCAACACAGGAATCACATATTAGGACTTTGCTTATAAAGTGATTTCAAATGGGACCAAAGCAATTGTACAGCCTGTATGCTGCTTGCCTTGCTTGTGGCTGACTGAACCCTGCCATGAGTGATCCCTGAGTGCAGAGTGAGGAGGAAGCCCTGAGCACACCCCTCCCACCATAAAAAGGGAGGAAAGATTTGAAGTCATCCTTAGAAGAAGTTTTACATTATATACAAATAATTTTTTTTTTGTTTTTGTTTTTGGGGGGTCACACCTGGCGATGCACAGGGGTTACTCCTGGCTCTGCACTCAGGAATTACCCCTGGCGGTGCTCAGGGGACCATATGGGATGCTGGGAATCGAACCTGGGTTGGCTGCGTGTAAGGCAAACTCCCTATCCACTGAATAAATTTTCAAAATTTATATTTCATTTAATAAAACATATAAGAGGTATCTATTTTTTTGTTCCAACTAAGGGAAAAGTTTCTTAGATAATTAAAGTATTCTGAAGAACTTTCTTTTTCCTTATGCTAAGCATGTGAAAAATAAGATTGTGGATGGTACAACCTCTAACCCCGACCATATGTTGTAAGATTACCTCTACTTCTTTTTGTTTGTTTGTTTTGGGGCCACACCCAGAAGTGCTCAGGATTTACTCCTGTTCTGTGCTCAGGGAATTTTTGGTGGGACTTGGGAAACCATATGGGGTGCTGGGGATCAAATCTGGGTCAGGCAAGGCAAGCACCCCACCCCTACCTGCTCGCTATACTATCTCTTTGGCTCCTACTTCTTCTTCATCCATTCTTTAACATAATTAAATGTTTTGCTATGGAGCGTTCTATGCTAAAGAAGTAACAGTGATGAAGCAACTTTTTTTTTCTTTTTGGGTCACACCTGGCAATGCACAGGGGTTATTCCTGGCTCTGCACTCAGGAATGACTACTGGCAGTGCTCGGGGAGTATGGGACTTGGAAATCGAACCTGGGTCGGCCGCATGCAAAGCAAATGCCCTACCCACTGTGCTATTGCTCGAGTTTCCAATGAAGCAACATCAATATAGTTTTCCTCAAAGGAAGGCCATTTAGAGTTGAGCAGAATTAGGTTAGCCACCAGGTTCAATATTAAAAGGAATTGGTTTTCGTGCCAGCCCACAAGGATGACAGGCAGCAAAGCTTAGATCCTGCCAATTTCCCCCTGGACAGTGGCCTCTTCCTTGGTGATTCTGGCTGAGAGCTGCTAGTAGATACTGGTTGTTCTGACCAATTAGTCGGCTGGGTGAACCATCCCTGGGCTCCCAGATGGAGCACATAGTTCGTGTTCTCCAGGCATCCCAACCATCTCAGTCTCTACTGAAGGGACAAGCGGACCCAAAAGGAAATCTGTTTCTCTGCTTAGCCCTCACACAATTCAGGTGAATTTTACATGTAGAGGGGTCAATCCTGAGGGCAAAGTGAAAACTTCCTGGCACGAAGGCAGCATGGCAGTGAGTCATATCCCATCCCCTCTCCCTTTCAGATCCTTCCTTTCTATACATCTTCTGTCTTGCAAAGGAATAGCTTTCTATAGCTTTCTGGAGGTGATACTCTTTTTTTTCTTTCTCTAATACTGGCAGTGCTGTGCCCTTTTAAATTCCAGTTGCTTTCACTTTTTATTTTTTTCATTGGACATTTCATCCCTTCATCTCTAGACATATCTCGAGTGACTGAGGTCAGGAATACTATAAATAATTAGGGCCAAGCCAGCGTAAATTGAACCCACTGGGATTCTGAATAGATTTTCCTCTCACACAAGAAAGTGTTGCCAATTAGATAGCTCAATTTTTATCTTTCCTTTAAAATTGTGGGTGAAGGAACACACCAGAATAGCCCAGGTATTGATCCATGGGGCAAATGTCTGTGACTGTCAAGATTTCATATTTGAACTTAATTCTGAGAGATGATTTGCCCAGAGTAGAATTACAGCTGTTGCCACCAAGCTACCCATGTCGAATATTGGACTCTGGAAGGTTCTACTTGTACTGACAACTTACACAAGACCCTTATGTTACCACACCCATGTATGTTACCTGGTTGCCTGGGTAACACTTTTTCTATTTTTTCTAGAGTTTCTCTAAAGAAACTATAATTTCCCTCCTGTATCTAGCATTAAGATATTAATGATTCCTTCCACATAGATCTGTAGTGAGGCATAGATGAATTCATTTCCATGCTCACAAGCATATCAGTTATTATTAAGACATGAACAATATATACTTTACCTCTGTGTTCTTGATCCCTGACTCCGAACCTCTTGGATTTAATATTTTATAGCCTGAATAAGATTGGAGGCAAGAGCAAGGGAAAGAAGAGGTGACCTCACAGAGACCTTGCAATGAAACATTAGTCAGGATAAGGTAAAATCCTTTTATGAGCTGTAGGAGTGGTACCAAAACACTTGGAATTTCAAAGACAAAGTACTTTGTGGCATTGAGAAGTTCTTTCCTGTAAGAGGAAAATGTGAACTCAGTTTCCCAATACCACAAAACTATACAGTTGTGTTTCCCCAAAGTTCATGGAACTCACAACACTCAGTATCCCAGCAGTGCAATTGGTGAGCCTGCCTGGGGAAGTCAACTTTGTGATCATCCTATCTCCCTTGAAACGTGACTATGGCAAAGGACCATTAAATATTTTTTTAATTTTTCAATTGAATTACTGTGAGATACACAGTTACAAAGATGACCATGATCAGGTTTCAGTCATGTAATGATCCAACACCTGACCCTCCACCAGTGTCCATTTCCCACCACCAATGACCCCAGTTTCCCTCCTATCACCCTTCCACCCCCCACCCACAAGCCTGCCTCTATGGTTCTATGCAGGCACTTTCCTTCTCTCTGTGTCTCTGTCTCTGATTCTGTCTCTCTTTGTGTCTTTGTCTGTCTGTCTTTCTATCTGCCTTTGCCTTTCTCTCTCTCTCTGTCTCTCTCTCTGTCTCTCTCTCTTTCCTTCTGGGCACCATGGGGTATTATGGTTTGCAATACAGATACTGCAAGGATATTGTGTTTGTTCCTTTACCTACTTTCAGCACGCAGTTCCTATCCAGAGTGATCATTTCCAACTATACTAAGAAACCATTTGAGACATAAGAAGAGGAAAATAATTGCAGACCAATAGACGAATCACCAATGGAACTGGGGGCATTGATGGGAACTACAGAACAAGTATCCAGAACATAATTACAATCACAGAACAAGCAAATTTTTGTTTGTCGCTAGAAATTATTCCCTCTCTTCTCCCAAGATGCTCCCTTGGCAGACATAAACAAATTCATTTCATATCGATTGTTTTAATAATACTTAAAGGAATGACAAATAGAATGATCAGAAAACATAAATAAGTTTATTTGTGATGATTAATTACTAGATGTTTTTAACCTTCCTTAAGCTAGTAGAGGACAACCATATGCACTATTAATGAGTGCTATACTCAATGCCACGTGATGAGAAGTTTCTCCTATCATTTAAAGAAGCTTTTTTTTCTTAAATGTAGGAGTACTGCTATTATTCAGCCACTGATTAGGCTGATTGAATTGGGCATAAATTCCACCTTACTTTTTTTTTCATTTTTTATAATTTTATTTATTGAATCACCGTGAGAGTAGTTACAAAGCTTTCGGGTTTAAGTCTCGGTCATACAATGAAACACCGGTACCTTCGCCAGTGCCCATTCTCCACCACCAAAACCCTCAGTATACCCCCATCCCACACCCTCCCCCTACCTGTGAGGCATATGATTTCTACATTGCTCTCTCTCTACTTTGATTACATTCAATATTTTGACACCAGATCCGTCATTATTATTTGGGATTTTACCCCGACACTCAGATCTGCTGAAAAGGCAACAGTAGACAATTTGCTTTCTATTGCTGGTTATGAATAACATATGATGTTGCATGTCTGCAGTGGTGGCCGCTCAATTTTTAAATTCCAAAATTTTAACAATTAAATCTGGACAGATTTCTGCCAAAACCTGCTGGGTTCCAAGATTTGTTCCTGAGTATCTTGGATCATGGCCATTAAGGAGCTTGATCAGGAGTCAGAGAGGCCATTCATGGGTAGCAACTTGGGGTCTTGTTGGGGCGGGGAGGAAAGGGCCAGCTCCACCCTCATCCCGTGAGGCCCCACGTGTCTCGTCACTGTGGAACCAAACCTGATTGTCCAATGGCCTCTGGAGGATGGCAGCCACCGAGTCACCAAGGGGGAGCAGGCGGAGGGACAGCACCTTTTCCACCGTGGGGTGACCCGGCAACAGTAACCTACTGCAGGGACCAGACACATTTTTGCAAAAGCCGCTGGATTCTGAGATTTGTTTCTGAGTCTCTGATCATGGCCATTAAGCATCTTGATCAGGAGCCAGAGAGGCCATGCGTGGGCGGCGACTAGGGGTCTTGTTGGACGAGGAGGAAAGGACCGGCTCCACCCCCATCCTGTGAGGCCCCACATGTCTCGTCATTGTGGGCCCAAACCTAACTGTCCAGTGGCCTCTAGAGGATGGTGGCCACTGGGCTACCAGGGGGAACAGGCCAAGGCATGAAACCTATTTCCCACCTGGGGTGGCCTGGTGCCAGTAACCTACTGCAGGGACCGAACACATTTCTGCCAAAAGCTGTTGGGTTTCGAGATTTGCTTCAGAGTCTCTGGGATCATGGTCGTTAAGCAGTTTGGTCAGGAACCAGAGAGGCCATGCCTCCATTATATAGTTGAGCCGGAGGTGGTTTGTGGGTGTGTCTCCCACATACCTAACTTTTGGTATGTTTACTTTCTTGATAAACTTTGCCCTAAGTTTTTGGGGTCTGGCCAAAAGCACAGCAACAATTTTGGGGTATCTGGAAGTCTGAAGGCGCCATCAGGTTACTGATGCACTTGCCTCACAGGTACAGACTGACCTGCTGGCGGCACCATACCCCCAATAAAGAAGCTCTTATAATGCTTCTTACAAAACTGGTTTCATGGCTGTGAATTCTCTAAACTGTTGCCTCTCCATGAAGCTCTAGTTCCTTCAGATCTGAATGATACTCTAGCTGGACAGAGGTATCTATTGGTGAGGTATCTATTTCATTGAGTACTATATCCTTGCATATCCTGGCTTGTCAATCTCTCATTTGATAGATCTGCTGTACATCTTATGGGCTTTACTTTGTATATAAATTCCTTTCTTATTCTTTCTGCTTTCAATATTCCATCTCTATGTTTGGATTTTGTTAGTTTGAGTATAATGTGTCTTGGTGTTCTTAATTTGGTCTATTTTCACTGGAACTCTTTGGGTCTCTTGCTCTCAAATCCTCAACTCTAGGGAGTTCATATTGATGATTCTTATTTTATCTACTGTTTTTTTTCATCATATCTGTCTTACTGTTTTGCAGGGACTCTGATAACTTTTATATTGTTCTTTTTAAACTCATCCTATAGTTTTCTGGTATGCTGTTCATTTCTTTTTGTACCATTTTTCATCTTTTGCTATTTCCTAGCAGTCTCTCCCGTCTGATCTTGAAGCTCCTTGATCTTTTGCTCAGTATCTGTTATTTTACTGTTCAGATTGTTTATTAACTTTTTAAATCACCTACTATGTTCTTCACTTCTGTCATTTCTGACTATAGTAGTTTTTTCATTTTGACATTCATTCTTTCTTTTGCTTCGCTGACTACCTGTGCTATTGTTTCTCTGAATTCATTGAACATCATCTTCATCATGTCACTAAAGATACCATGTGAGGATTTACTGGTGCTGTTTATGTCTTCATTGGTTATTCTTGCTCATTGAGCTTGGTGGGCTTCTATATGTTTTCCCATTAGTGTTTTAAAGTCCTTGCTGTGTCGGGAGTGAGCTTTTGTAGTTTGACCCAAGCAAGATACTGAGGAATTTGGCTGGAGGTTGCTCTTATCTTCTCTGTCCATCCTCACAGAATGACAGGAAGAGTAACTATGACAAGCATGTAATTTGTTGAGTAGATCTGTTAACATGGCCAAGTAAGCAGCCACATGCTTCAGGAACTGTGAGGCAGCCTGTAATATGATGCAGGTTGGGTGTGGAGGCTGCTGGTACCCACCCAGGAGGGAGAAACTTTGCTTCCTGTTCTGCACTAGGCACAACGATGTCAGTCAGAGGCAAATAGCACCTGATGTGATGGAGCAGCAAGCTGAAGGTAAGGCTAGATATTATTATTATTATTATTATTAGCTTTTTGGGTCACACCCAGCGATGCACAGTGGTTACTCCTGTCTTTGCACTCAGGAATTATTCCTGGTGGTGCTCAGGGGACCATATGGGATGCTGGGTGTTTGCCTTGCACATGGCCCAGGTCGGCCATGTGCAAGGCAAACACACTACTGGCCGAACTATCACTCCAGCCCAGCTAGATATTATTTTTTAAAAATATGAATATACTAAGACTTCGATGACTTTATTTAGGATAATTTTGCTCTAGGTTTTAAATAATGTATAATTTCCTCACCTGTGTTAGAAAGCATTTTGACTTAATTTTTAAATTATGCTAATCTTGTTGAAGGAACTTTACCCTTATAGTTGGGGGTGAGATAAATTTCATTAGTTTTCCTCAGGAACCTGAACACATTTTGACCATTATTTTTACTTAAATGTCAACAGAGTTAATTAATGCAGTACACTTACTGGGACCTAGGAGTTCTATTTCTGTATCTGTCTCTGCCTCAGTTTCTCGCTCTCTCTCTCTCTTTTTCTTTATCTCTCTCTTTAAATTGAATCACTGTGAGATTCATAGTTAAAAAGTTGTTCATGATGGGTTTCAGTCATACAATGTTCCAACATCCCTCCCTTCACCAATTTCCTACCACCATTCTCCAGTTTCCCTTCTGCAAACCACCCCAACGCCCGCCTCTATGACAGGCACTTTTCTCCTCTTCTCTCTCTCTCTCTCTCTCTCTCTCTCTCTCTCTCTCTCTCTCTCTCTCTCTCTCTCTCTCCTTTTAGGAATTATGGTTTGCAATATAGGTACTGAAAGCTTATCAGGTCTATCCCTTTAATTCCTTTCAGCACTCTGTTTTTGTCCAGAGTGATCATTTCCAGCTGTCACTGGGGCCTGGGAGTTCTAACTACGCAGAAATATGTTTATTACTCTCTATGCCATTGATTAGCAATGCAACAGGCTCACAAAATGCAAGTTTATTAGAATATTAACTGCTTTAAAAAAAGATGTTTTGAGGATAATTTTATTAGGCTAAAAGTGGCTAAGCTTATCACTTCTAGACGCATTTCTCTGCAAGGGAGGAGGAAAAAAATCCAAAAGAATAAATGTGACGAATACATGTCTATAAGAAAGGAGGGGGGGTTCCTTTCATTTCTGGAAATTATAATTTCATTGTATCTAAATGTCAACTTCATACCAAAAAAATTTGATGACCTTTAAGATCTACGCCTGAGAGCTTTTAGATGAAAAATTTTTGATCTATTTCAAATATACATGTATCATAGGTATTTTTTAAACTTGGGAAAATATAGGCTTTTAAATATTTATGTGTACTTGCTGATTATGTTTTAAATTTTTCCCTAAAAGATTGAGATGTCCATATCTTCCTTTAAAGCATTTTCTTAAAGCACCATTATTTGCAAAGTTACTCATAGTTGGGTGTTAGACATACTATGCTTCAGCAATCCCACCACCTTCACCAGGGTTTTGGGGTTCCCTGCTCCCCAATGCCCGCATCCCCAACCTGCCATGTTGACTGGAACATTTTCTTGTTTGTTTATTGAGATTTGGACTTTGGTTTTTAGTGTTGCTGACTTTTTGGTTTGGATATTTATCTATATCATTCCTTTATGCCACCCATGTACTCAAACCCCATTTTCTCCTGCTCCTCCTTGATTCCCCATCTATCTCTCTCTCCCCTTCTCTGCCCTTCTCCTTCCTATCTTCTGGGGTCAAGGGTGACATTAACATTTATCCTAATATGTAAAAAATAAATAATTCTCATGTATTTAAACATTTAAAATAATTTTTTCTAGCACTGTCACTGTCACTGTCCTCCCGTTGTTCATTGATTTGCTCGAGCGGGCCCAGTAATGTCTCCATCGTGAGACTTGTTGTTACTGTGTTTGGCATATCGAATACATCATAGGCAGCTTGCCAGGCTTTGCCTTGTGGGCAAGATACTCTCGGTAGCTTGCCGGGCTCTCCAAGAGGGGCAGAGGAATCAAACTCAGGTCGGTCATGTTGGCTGCATGCAAGGCAAATGCCCTACCACTGTGCTATCACTCCAATTAAATAAAATAAGGGAGGGGTTGGAGCGATAGTACAGCGGGTAGGGCCTTTGCCTTGCATGTAGCTGACCTGGGTTTAATCCCCAGCATCCCATATGGTCCCGGAGCACCTCCAGGAGTAATTCCTGAGTGTAAAGTCAGGAGTAACCTTGAGCATCCCTGGATGGGGCCTCAAACCAACAAACTGAAAAAGAAAAGAAAGACAATAGACAAATAGAAAAGAAAGACAAACTATATGAATGACACTGAAAACCAGTGTCTTTGGTCATAAAGAAAAAAGTTGGGGGGTGGGGAGAGAGAGGAAGAGAGAAAGAGGAAGAGAGAGAAAGAGAGAGAGGAAGAGTGAAAGAAGTGAGAGAGAGGGAGAGAGAAAGGGAGAGAGAGGCGGAGGGTGAGCACATCTTTGCATGCAGTAGACCCAGTTCTATTCCTGGTACTCCAAGGTCGCTGAAGCATTTCTGGGAACTGTCCCCTAACCCAGAGCTCTAAAGTGCCCCCAGGGCTGCTGGTGTGGCAGCCCCTAGCGGAAGAAGGAAGTGGAGAACTTGGAGTCCGCTCACCACGAGCAGAAGAAACTGCAAGAGAGCCTTAGAAGGAGCCTGTGGTGAGCTGAGGGGACTTTGAGGAGAATTTCTCTTGGTTATTGGAAAATGACTGATTTTTCTTGTCGTCATTTTCCCCCTGATGTTAAGCGAATTCAGGGACATTTTAAGTTCATAGAAATCATATTTGGATTCCTTTTTACACTTTCTATTTTCTGCTGTTATTCCAATTTTCACAAATTACGAGATCGTATTCCTAGACCACCTTGGGTATAATTGTAACTGCTGCTTGAAAGTTCTTCTGTGCTAATGAAAAGATTTGATTCATTAGTATTCATCTTCAGTGATTGTTTTTTACCCTTGAGTATGGACCAATTTTCCTATATGTATGTTGAACATTTTTTATATTAGACTGTGGACATTGTGAATAATGTATTATGCTAACTCAATCTTAATATGCTTTATTAAAGATTGCTGGCATTTTGAAAGTCAGGTTGCTACAATGACTGAACTGAAATTGAACATTTTTCTCCTCTTGGCCTCCGTAGTTGATGGCAACTCAATTTCAATTCAGATGGCCTTCAAACAGAAAATTGTTAGCATTAGAATTTTACCCAGAACAATTTTCTGTATATAAATATTGACTCTGCAATATTGTTTGCCTGCTAACTCTTCTAAAATCCGCTGGTTACATTTTATACCTAGTCCAGAATTAATATTTGTTCTTTTGGGGAGGTTTGGTCTAAAATGAGCTACTTAACCATTTTGGACTTCAACTACATTGCCCCTTTTTTTCACTTCCCCCCAAACAGGAGTGACTATTTGCCTTAAATACATTGTTCTTGATGTTCTCAATTTTTTTTTCCGCAGGAGTTAGTTCTGGGGATTCATCCTAGAGCTCTCACCCATGCAAAGCGTGTGCTCTTCCTTAGAGCAACATTTCTAGGTCATGTTGACATTCTCATTGTTCTTTCATTCACTCTCTTCATTTTACCATTGCCTTCCTGAAAACAGTGGGGTAGGTATAGGTGAAGGCTAAATTGTTTGAACTGAAATCCAGAAAACATCCACTTTTTTAGTTCTTGTGCTCTATGCATTATTAAAACTACACAGATTTTGCCTATATTTGGGTGCAGGTAACACCTGAAGAGAGAATATCACTATATCATTGGAATCACTGCTGTATCACTGTCATCCCATTGATTGTTGAATTGCTTGAGTGGGCGCCAGTATCAATGTCTCTATTCCTTCCAGCCCTGAGATTTTAGCAGCCTCTTCTTACTCATCTTTTCCCAATGATTGGAGGCTCCTTCAGGGTCAGGGGAATGAAACCTGTTGTCGTTACTGTGTTTGGCATATCAAATACACCATGGGGAGCTTGCCAAGCTCTTCCCGTGCAGGTGGGATACTCGCGGTAGCTTGTTGGGCTCTCTGACAGGCATATATTTATATATTTTTCTCTATGATTTGTTGACTATTGTCTGAAACCCATCAGATATGGTGTAGTATTTGTGAAAAATGAGTAGGAAGTGTCTTATTATGTGGAAAGCTGCCTGGAGTGTGGCGGTGGTTGGGTAGTGAAGGTCGGCTGCTGGGGCTGGGTCCTTTGGGATAGGGAGGGCTCTCACCCACCCCACAAGCTGGCGTGGAGTCCCGAAGAGAGAGTACTTTGGGAATATTAGGAATAGAGATTCAAAATGCACTGTTTGAATTGCAGAGACTATTTGAAATCTTTTGCTTTTTTTCTTCCTATTGGGAACGCTAATATTAATGTTTTGAGCATAGGACCTGAAGTGATCACAATCACGATCACAACCATCCTATTATTCGTCGATTGCTTCGAGCAGGTCAGCCAGGTTGGCTGCATGCAAGGCAAACGCCCTACCCGCTGTGCTATCGCTCCAGCTTTGAGCAGGCCCCAGTAACGTCTCCTTCGTCCTAGCCCTGAGATTTTTAAGAAAGTGCCATATTCAAGGCTCTTTAGGAGAATGAGACCCATCATTGTTACTGGTATTTGGCATATTGGGTATGCCACGGGGAGTTTGCCAGACTCTGCTGTGTGAGCAGGTTACATTCGGTAGCCTGCCAGTTTGTCTAAAGTAGGAATGAGATAATAAGATGTTGCACCGCCGCGAATGCGGCTGCGCACTTCCAGGAGCTGGGTTTTATGATCTCTGAGTCTTGGCCCTTGATGGGATTACATGGCGCCAGGGGGCCAGTTGGTGGGGGTGACCCCTGCCTACTGGGATTTGGAGGATCTGGGTAGAGGATGCTCAGGCCCGATCTGAGCAGGCTTGGAGATCTCAGCCCCGGGACCCATATGCCTTTGTTCCTCTGCTGGTACCTTCATGTGTGTGGAGAGTGGTCTCAGCGTGGTGGTGGCTGGTTCTGGAGGTCTTCGGCTGCTGGAGCCCTGGTCAGGGTGGGGAGGGAAACTCAACCTGCTCCCCTCCAAGGGGCCACGGCAAGGACAGCCTGGCGTGGGGGCAGGAGACTCTGTGCTGTTCTCTTCGGGAGCTGGATTTTATAGTCTCTGAGTCTTGGTAGTTGATGGGATTACATGGCGCCAGGGGGCCAGTTGGTGGGTGTGACCCCCACCTACTGGAATTTGGAGGATCTGGGTGGAGGATGCTCAGGCCCGATCTGAGCAGGCTTGGAGATCTCAGCCCCAGGACCCGCATGCCTTTGTTCCCCTGCCGGTACCTTCATGTGTGCGGAGAGTGGTCTCAGCATGGTGGTGGCTGGTTCTGGAGGTCTTCGGCTGCTGGAGCCCTGGTCAGGGTGGGGAGGAAAACTCAACCTGCTCCCCTCCAAGGGGCCCTGGCGAGGACAGCCAGGCATGGGGGCAGGAGACTCTGCACATATGTATTTTATATATGTTGCCTTCTACTTTAAACCCCATCAAATGTGGTGTGTTACTCTACTCTAGGTATATTGGTGGTATAAAGTATGAGATGTCCAGGAATACATAGATTCCCTCCTGAGTGAGGCTGTCCAAGCATGTGGAGAGTGGCCGTGAGTATGGTGGTGGTTGAGTTCTGGATATTTTCAGCTGCTGGGGCTGGCTCCATTGGGGCAGGGAGGGGTCTTACCTGCCTGCCTCCGGTTGCCCTGAATGAAACAGCCTGGGCGGGCCCTGTGGCATCCCTATGACGTATCATTCTGTGCTCTCTTCTGAGAGACTTATATTGAGTCTCTGGATCATGGCCATTAATGAGATATAATGGTGCCAGCAGCAGCTTGTGGGGGTGACTGCCAAGTTACGGAAAATTTAGGGGGAGGTGGGGGAGGTCACCCATTCCTGGTTCCATTGAAAGGCTTTTATAAATTAATCAGAAAAAAGGGAAATACAAGAAGATGAACAGATGACTATGTGTTAATAGAAGAAACTCATTTCACCTTTAGGGACACACAATTGGCTCGATGTAAAAGGGTAACAAAAGATAATCCAAGTAAATGAAATGAAAGAGCAGGAGCAAGCAAGATTTGTACAGACAAAACAAAGTCAAAACTGTAACAATAGACTAAAAGGACTACCATTAAATAATGATAAATCCATAAAGATGCTTTATCAATCATAAATATAGATGCCTATATAGGCAGTCAACATTGGAGCACCTAAACACATGAAGCAAATATTAACAGTTGTAATTGAAAAGCATAGATGGTGATGTAATAACAGAAGAGGACTTTGATATATCATTGTCAATAATGGATAGATTATCTAGACAGAAAATCAATAGGTAAACATTGATCTTGAACTATTGTTTAGAAGATAATGGATCCAACAGATTCTAGAAACTTGTTTAGCCACAGGAGAAAACACTTTCTTCTCAAGTGGAAGTTCTCCACAAAATATTAGGTCACAAACCAAGTTTTAGCAAATTGACAAAAATGAAATAGTATCAATTACCTTCTTTAGAGGGATGTCCTTCCAAGCAATGCTCAGGACGCTCAGTGGCCACTCCCTCTGATACTCAGTCAATCAGGCAAGATGTTTCAATGCATGGTACTGTGATACAAAGCAGCTTTGCCAGTATTGCTGGAGGTCACCAGGCCACACTTAATGGTGCAGGAAGTAGAATCGGGCAGGGTTGAGGATTGAACTTAAGGTCTCTACACAGTACGGGCATTTATTTCCCAGTCCTGATCCTGGAAATTCCTTTTTTGATCACTGTGGTATGAAATCAGATAGTACTAAACAGAAGGCGAATGGGAAAATTCACATTTAAGTAGAAATTAAATAACGCAGTTATGAACAAATGCTCAATAAAGAAATCAGGAGGAAAATCTAAAGTATCTTAAAACAAATAACAGAAAAGCATACTAAGACTTTTGAGACCCAGAAAAAGGTTACAGGAAGCTTATAATGATAAACATAAGTAAATATATCTAAGTAAAAAATTAAAGATCTCAAATAAACAGTCTAAGTATTTTCTAGCAGAAGTAGGACAAAAAAAACCAACCAAATAGCCCAAAGTTAGTAGAAGACAAAAATAGCAAAGACCAGTGCATAAAATGATATAATCTTCCAAAATAATATAAAGAACCAACAAAAACTAATTTTTAAAAATAAAAATTAACAAATAAGCCTGGCAAGCTACCCGTGACATATTCCATATGCCAAACACAGTAACAAGTCTCACAATGGAGACTTGATTTCTAAGACTTAAAGCAATAAGACTCAAGTAATAAATAAGTCAAAGAGAAGGCTTTAGACTTGATTCCACAGACAGGAGGGTTGCAAGATGATATCATAAAAATTATGCACCATCACATTAGATACAAAGCCAGGCAAGCTCCCCGTGACTTATTCAATATGCCAAAAACAGTAACAAGTCTCACAATTTGTTGTGAGATGTTACTGGGCCCGGTCGAGCAAATCGATGAACAATGGGAGGACAGTGCTACAGTGCTACGAATCGGATCACTTAATCACTTAACTTCCCGTTAGTCGTCGATTTGCTCAAGCGGGCGCCAGTAGCGTCTACATTTGTCCCTGTCACGTGCTAGTGTAGCCCAATGGCATCTGTTCGCTCTGGGAACATGAAGAGCCTCAAACCGATCGTTCATGACCTTGACGAAGAAGTCTGACCATCTGGAAGGTGGGCGGCCACGCGGTCTTTTGACATCCGGTGGAATCCAGTCGGTAACAGCTGTAGTCCAGCGGTCGTCTTTAAATCTCATTACGTGACCAGCCCAACTGATTTTTGACACCTTGGCAAACGAGACAGTGTCCCTGATTCTTGATTGTTGATGGATGTCGGAACTCCGAATTCTTTCTCTCATTTGAGTGAAACGTGATATTCCAAGCATAGCTCTTTCTATTCTTCTTTGGGAGACCTGAATAGTGTTCTCATCCTGTTTGCGTAGGGCCCAGTTCTCTGAGGCATATGTTAATGCAGGAAGAACAGTGGAATCAAAGAGATGTGCCCAGAGCCGGAGGTTCTTCATCCTCTTAGCTATTTCTTCGACGTTCTTGAAGGCGTTCCAAGCCGCTCTCTTCCTCCTGCGCAGCTCGGGTGCCAGGTCATTTGTCATGTTGACTTCTCGACCTAGGTACACATAGCTGTTGCATTCAGAGATGGTCGTTCCGTTGAGAGCGAATGGGGCGTCAGGAACAAGGCTGTTTCTCATAAACATTGTCTTCATAAGATTCAGCTGTAGTCCTATCTTTCCACACTCATGGTCAAAGTTGGCCAGCATTTGTGCCGCTTGACTGATGTTTGGTGTTATTAAAACAATGTCATCAGCAAAGCGGAGGTGGTGTAATTGCCGACCATCTATCTTCACTCCCATTCCTTCCCATTCCAGTCATCGCATGATGTTCTCGATGGTGGCACTGAAGAGTTTCCGTGAAATGGTATCACCTTGCCGAACCCCTCTCTTGACATCAACGATCACTTCTTTGTAGAATGGTGAGATCCTGGTAGTGAATCCGCAATACAGCTCACGGAGGATCTTGATGTATTGGGCTTGAATGCCCTGATTGGCTAGGGCTTCAATGACCGCTTCCATCTCAACAGAATCAAAGGCCTTCTTTAAATCAATGAATGTTAAACAGAGCGGCATCTTGAACTCCCGACAAACCTCAATGAGCTTGGTTATCGTGTGGATATGGTCGATGGTGTTGAATCCTTTGCGGAACCCGGCTTGCTCACATGGTTGTCCTTCATCTAGTGTTCTGCCAATCCTATTTAGGATGACTCGAGTGAACAATTTGTAGATGACAGACAATAGGCAGATTGGGCGATAGTTGCCAATGTCATGGATATCTCCCTTCTTGAACAGTAGTATGGTCCTGCTAGTTTTCCATTGGGACGGAACCTTGCATTCAGACAGGTAGCGAGTGAAGAGCCGAGCCAGTGTATTGATGAGTACTGACGGCAGGTTCTTCAGGTGTTCAGGTCTGACCTTGTCTGGGCCAGGTGCTGTTTGTTTCTTTACCGACAAAATGGCGTGTCGGATTTCAGAAGGGAGAACGTTGGGAACGACATATCCATCCTGTGGAATTTGGTATGTTGGCAAGTGGACATGGCTATCGAAGAGATTTGAGTAGAAGTCATGGATAATTTTCTCCATTGCCATTCTGGAGGATGTGATGGATCCATCAGGACATCGGAGGGCAGTCATCTTGGTCTTGTAGTTGGCGAAGGACAGGCGGGCGTTACGAATACTTTTCCCGGCTTCTGCCGCATCTACCAGCACTTCTGCTCTTCTCTCTTTGAGGTCTTCCTTGATCGCATCTCTGCACTGCTTTGCGAGCTCGGACGTTAGCTTGCGGTTGCCTGAGGCATGCGCCAAACCACGTTGGCGAATAAGCTCGAGTTTTCGAATTGGATAATCTGTTAGAAATAGATAAATTCAAAAAAACATAATTTGCTCTGATTGAACTATGGTTCATGTTTAAAAACAAAACAAAACAAACACCAAAATGGATAAGTAGCAGTATAATACAAAATTAAGTGGTAAAAGGCAATAATGTTTATTGCAATAAATAAAATAAACACTTGATGAGTTTTTTTAATAACTTAAAGACTCAGATATATTCTGTTTAATTTCATGATCTACTTTTTAAAAATTGAATAAACAAACAAATCATCTATAGTATTAGAAGTCTGAATTTTGGTTTTTAAAAATTTTTGGCAGGGCCAGACCCTGTGATGCTAGGGGTTACTCCTGGTTCGCACTTATGAGTTACTCTTGGTGGTGCTAGGGGGACAATATGGGATGATGAAGATTGAATCCAGGTTGGCCATTTGTAAGGCAAGTGTCTGCTGTGCTATATCTCTGCCTCAGAAGTCTGAATTTTGGTGACCTTTGTGGAAGTGTTGCTATGCTACGAAGGAACTTCAGAGTCCTGGGACATTTTACTTTTGATCTTTGTGTTGTCTACAAAGATGTGTTGATTTTGTGAAAGTCCATCAAACTTTCGATTTTCCTGTTGGATACTTCCCTTGATTAAAAACCTTAATCAAAAGTTTAAAAAAAATCAAACCATGAAGAAATAGAATATCTGAAGAGACTAATGACTGTAAATAAATCGCATCAATAATCAAAAGTCTCCAAACAAAACAAAGCATTCAGTACCAGATGGCTTTACAGGTCAATTTTACAAAAATATTTAAGAGAAGATAAAACCATACTCTTCTCAAACTTGTCCAAAAGAAATGAATAAAAGAGAATATTTCTAAACTCATAAGGCAAGAAATATAAGTGAGATGTTCTTTCTTTTTAAAATTTTATTAATTTATTTATTTTACTTTTTTAATTGAGTCACCGTGAAATAGATCATTACAAAGCTATTCATGATTAGATTTAGTAATACAGTATTTCAACACCCATCCGTCCACCAGTGTACAGAATAATTTTTATTTTTAAATTAAGTTTTTTAATTGAATCACTGTGAGATCTACATTTACGAAGTTGTTCATGATTCAGTTTCAATCATACAATGTTTCAACATCCATCTCTTCACCAGTGCACGTTCCACCACCAATATCCCTAATTTCTATTTTTCCCAAATCCTGTGACCTGCCCCTGCAGCCTGACTCTATAGCAGACATTTTTCTTCCCCCCCCTCTCTCATTCTCTCTCTCTCACTCTCTCTCTGTCTCTCTGTCTCTCTCCCTCCCCCCCCCCCCGTGTGTGTCTGTGTGTGTCTTATTTTCTTTTTAAGTGCTGTGATTCACATTAGAAAGGGTATCATACACATCACTTTACCTTCTTTCAGCATTCAGTTCTTGTCCAGAGTGATCATCTCCAACTATCATTGCCATAGTGGTCTCTTCTTTGTCCTAACTGCACTTCCCCTACCCCTTTGTGGCATGCTTCCTACCATGGAGAAATTGTTTCCTTAATTGATTTTTTGTTGTTGTTTGTTTTGGGGGCCACACCCACCAGTATTCAGGGCTTACTCCTGGCTCTGGGCTCAGGGGTAGCTACTGGTCCCGATAGGACTCAGGGGACCAAATGTGCCCAGAATCAAACTTTGGGTTGGCTGATTCCAAGACAAACATGCTACCCTCTGTACTATTGCTACTGCCCCTCTTAGCTGAATTTGTATCCTATAAATTTTCTGAATTCATTTATTAGTTAGAGATTTTTTTTATTAATTAGGGATTCTTTTTAATTTGGTGTGTCTTTAGTATTTTTTAGACAAGGTCAGATAAGAACATTACAAGAAATATTCCTGATCAACATAAATTCAAAAATCTTCAAACAGAATGCTAGCAAACATGCTTCAATACGGTGTTGAAAGGATCAGACTGTATGCAAATAGGATTTTGCCTGGGATGTAAGAATGATTCAATGTAAGCTAATCAATAAATGTAACACATCGAGTGTAACCACAGAGAATGAATTATTAAAAAAAAATGAGATTCTGGGTCTGGAGCGATAGCACAGTGGGTAGGGCATTTGCCTTGCATGCAGCCAACCCGGGTTCGATCCCCAGCATCCCGTATGGTCCCCTGAACACTGCCAGGAGTAATTCCTGAGTGCAGAGCCAGGAGTAACCCCTGTGTATCACTGGGTATAACCCAAAAAGAAAAAAAAGGAAAAAAATGAGATTTTGGGGTCTGGAGCGATAGCACAGCGGGTAGGGCCTTGCACATGGCCAATCTGGGTTCAATTCCCAGTATCCCATATGGTCCCCTGAGCACCGCCAAGAGTAATTCCTGAGTGTATGAGCCAGAAGTAACACCTGTGCATCACCGGGTGGGACCCACGTTAAAAAACAAAATGATTTTTTTTTGTCTTTTAAAATGTTTATTTGTTTATCAGAATTGAACCCATGCCCCTACATATGGTAGGCATATGTTTTACCACTGAGTTAAATTCTAAGTCCTGGAAGATGAAAACCTTATGATCAATTCAATAAATGTAGGAAGTGTCTAGATGGAAAATAACTCAATACCGAAAAGACCTACATCTTAAGGCCTTACTTAATACTGAAAAACTTAAAGCTTTTTCTCTAAGATAGAATCAAGGAGAAAGTGCTTACTCTAACACTTTTAGTCAACATAATATGGAAATCCTTGCCAGAGTAATGAGGCAAAGACAAAGATAGCATAGGAACTAAATTATTTGCTTTGCCTGAGGCTGATCCCAGTTTCAATCAGACAACACACATGGTTCCCCCTCCCCCCCCAAGTAGTGTCAAGGGTAACTCCTGTGCACAAACCCAGAATTAGCCCCTGAATACCACTGGGCATGGCCCAATACTCCCACTCGCCACAACAGACAAACAAACAAATATCACCCATGTTAGAAAGTAAGAAATAAAGTAGTCACTGGTTGTAGATCATATAATCTACATAAAAAACCCTAAGATGCCACTGACAGGTATACACACACACACAGAGACACACACTCACATGCACACACATACACACACCAGTGAGAATAAAATAGCCTGTGATAAATCAGTAAAGTTGTAGAATACATAACCAACATTTTTATATACTAAAAATAAGCTATCTAAAGGAGAAATTTTTTAAAATCTCAAGACTGGAGAGATAGTACAGAAGTTAAGGTGCATGCCTTTTATGTGGCTGACCCTAGTTTAATTCCCAGCACTACATGGCCCCCTCAAAGCACACCACCAATAACCCTGGTGACTCTGACACTACAGAGCCTAAGAAGCATGGTATTATTGGGCCGTAGTATTGAACCAATTGTCCCAGTTGGCTAAGAAGAACTGCTAGAAGAGGCCCTCGGGTCTTCTGATCATCATTATCACTATCACTATCACTATCACCCCATTGTTCATCGATTTGCTCGAGTGGGTGCCAGTAACGTCTCCACCTGTCCCTGTCACCTGCTAGTGTAGCCCGATGACATATTGGGGGCTCTTTCAGGGTCACGGGAATGAGGACCATCACTGTTACTGTTTTTGGCATATCGAGTACGCCATGGGTATCTTGTCAGGCTCTGCTGTGCGGGCAGGATACTCTCAGTAGTTTGCCGGGCTCTCTGAGAGGAATGGAGGCTTTGGGGGCAACCTCTAATCACTTTTACAGATGTGATTAAAGGTATATCACAATCAGGGATATATGCGGGCAGGATACTCTCAGTAGCCTGCCAGGTTCTCTGAGAGTGAGAACTAGAAAATAAGAGGTCTGGGAGCTCGGTTTTATAGTCTCTGGATCCTGGCCATTGATGGGGTTACATGGCAGTTGGTGGGTGTAACTGCCTAGTTACTGGAAGGTGGGGGATCTGGGTGGAGGAGGCCCAGTCTCGAACCGGGCAGGCTTGGAGATCTCAGTTTAAAATACATATATATATATATAATTTATATATATATAATATATTTATATATATATAAAATACATATATATATATATATATTTAGGCCACACCTGGCAGTGCTTAGGGCTCTGTGCTCAGGGATCACTCTTGGTCAGGCGTGGGGACAATATATGGTGCTGGGCACAGATCTTGGGTTGGTTACATGCAAAGCAAACACCTTACCCACTATACTATGTCTCTTAGGCCCCCCTGATCACTTCTTAGGAGGCTGTTTCCCTCAAAGAAATAAGATTTTATTTATAATATCATCAAAAAGGGGCTGGAGCGATAGCACAGCAGGTAGGGCATTTGCCTTGCACACAGCCAGCCCAGCCCAGCTGGGTTCAATTCCTCCGCCCCTCTTGGAGAGCCCAGCAAGCTACTGAGAGTGTCTCACCCACATGGCAAAGCCTGGCAAGCTCCCCGTGGCATATTTGATATGCCAAACACAGTAACAACAAAGTCTCACAATGGAGACGTTACTGGGCCCGCTCGAGCAAATAATTGAACAACAGGAGGACAGTGATAGTGACAGTGATCATCAAAAAGATTAAAGTGCATAAGGGAAAAAATTAACCCCCAAATTAGACACACACATACACACAAATTGGAAAGACATTCTATACTCATGGGTTGAAATCAGCATTATTGTGAAAATGTCTCTGCTGATCATTAACATTATTGTAAATCATGGTGCCTAAAATTAAAAATGGCATCCATACTAGCCAAAATTATCTGCATATTTAATTGATCTTTATAAAAATTCCAATGGTATTTTACACTGAAATACAAAATTTTAAGATTTACATAGAACCACAAAAAAGCCCCAATAGCCAAAGCAATCTTAAGAAAGAACAAAGCTTAAAACATCACATTTACTTATTTCAAACCATATTGCAAAGCTATAATGATCAAAAATCATTCTGGCAACTAAAACTAAGCCAAAACACGCCCTCCCCCCAGTGAAATAACTGTCACTTAAAAAAAGGATATTAGGATACTAGACACATACATTCAAATGAAACTGAACTTTGAACTTGCACCATTTTAAAAAGTTGACTTATAATAGGCACGGAAGAGCCTGGCAAGCTATCCGCTGTGTATTCGATATGCCAAAACCAGTAACTACAACTGGTCTCATTCACCTGACCCTGAAGGCTTCACCGAAACGGTTTGAGGCCCTCCATGTTCCCGGAGCGAAGAGATGCCATTGGGCTACACTAGCACGCGACAGGGACAAATGGAGACGTTACTGGCGCCCGCTCGAGCAAATCGACGACTAACGGGAAGTTAAGTGATTAAGTGATAATAAATGAAAGACACAAGTGTAAGTCTTAAGGCTATACAACTAGAAGAATGCAGAGACTTAGCTCCTGACAGATTTTTTTCAGTGACATTTTGCAAATAATTCCAAAACATAGTAACAAAAGCAAAACCAGATAAATGGAACTTTATCAATCTGAAAAAAAAGTAACAAAGTCATTAACAAAATAAAAGTGTAACCTATTGAACGAATTGAAATCACTTTGTCATTTGCAATCTATAACCTGCTAAGGAGTTAATATCCAAGCTCATTATCAACTAAATATCACAAACCCCCAAATAATGCAAATGGGCAAAGGACATGCTTTCTCCAAATAAGACATACAAATGACTAACAGGTGCATGTTAAGGTCCTTAATAACACTAATCACTGGGAAAATAAAAGTTAAAACTATCACTTCACACCTATTAGAATGTCTATTATAAAAAGTACATGAGCACTGGTGAGAAGGAAGACTTTGGTCACTGTTGATGGTTCTCTGGTGGGTTCCCAAGTTGCCACAGTTATAATGAAAAACAGTGTGAACATTCTTCAGGAGATTGACACTAAACAACTATATGACCTAGCGATCCTACTTCTGGGATTGTAGCACTGTAGCACTGTCTTCCTGTTGTTCTTCGATTCGCTCAAGCAGGTGTCCGTAACATCTCCATTGTGAGACTTATTGTTACTGTTTTTGGTATATCGAATATGTCACAAGGAGCTTGCCAGTCTCTGCCGTGTGGGCGGGATACTCTCGGTAGCTTGACAGGGTCTCTTTGAGAGAGATGGAGGAACTGAACCTGGGTCAGCCACATACAAGGCAAATGCCCTACCTGCTGTGCTATCACTCCGTCTGTTCTGGGATTATAGCTGAAAGAAATGAAAATAGTATTTCAAAGAAATATCTGTGCCTCTATGTTTATTGTCACATTGTTCATAATAATGTGTATTGTATAGAAGATTATATCATTAATGCATATAATGTATTATATAAGATACATAATACAGTGACTTTTAATAGGTGGATAAAGAAAATATGCCATTTATGCAGTATAATTTGGCTAGAAAAATGAAAATTTTGCCATTGAGACCACATGAATGAATCTGGAGGACATTATATTAAATAAAATGAGCCAGGCAGAGGAAGACAAATGGTGTATGATCTCATGCCTATGTGGGAATAATAATTAAATTAAAAAATGCCAAACTAATAACAGCAAAAAGTTGAATAGTACTTGCTAGAGTCTAGGCACAGAGGTTCCTAAACTTACTTTATTTACTGACTCTTTTAGGAAAAAACAAACAAAACAACCCATCACTCAATGCCCCCTTGGGAACCCACCAGAAACCAGAGTCCATGATTGCCCCCACTGGATCATTCCAGCACCCTTTGGTGGGGCATTTGGTGGTGGGGAACAGAATTGAAGCTTTGAGAAACTGTGGTCTAGGAGGAGGGCAAATAAGAATCTGTTGAACAGAATATCTATGTTCCATAAGAACATGAGCATGACGTCTACACAGTCATTGCAGTTAATAATTCTGCCTGGTATGCTTGCACTTTGCTGTTGATCTTAAGCCTGGTTTCACCACACACACACAAACACACACACACACACATTCTCAAAGAAACTTGGTGAGGAGATGGATGTGATTCACTTTACTGGCAACCATTATACAATTTGTACATATATCAATTATTTATGTTGCATGTTTAGATTTTTTTGTTTTGGGGCCACACCTGGCGTGGCCCCAAACTGGTGGGGCTTGGAGGACCATATGGGGTGCTGGGGATCCAACTTGGGTATGCTGCATAGAAGGCAAGCGTCCTTCACCAGCTCCTCAGACTATATTTAAAATTTTGTTTGTTAAGATGCTTCAATCAAATGGAGGAAGAAGAGACATTTCTCCTCTTCAAAAGATATTGGGACTGGGGAAATAGCTCAGGGGTGCATATCTTGCATGTGCAAGATATGGAGTTTGTATGACCCCTAAGTTGGATGCAATTGTGGAGATGACGCTGATATTCCCCAGCACTGTTGGACCTGAGAGACACCATATCACTGGATCCTAATTTTGAACTGTTATGTCCAGATGGCTGAATATTACCAGGATGTGGTTCCTTGACCCCTGAGCACTTCTTAGGAGATCAGTCCCCCAAAATGTTTATTTTTCTGGGGCTGGAGCAATAGCACAGCAGGTAGAGCGTTTGCCTTGCACACGGCTGACCCAGGTTCAATTCCCAGCATCCCATATGGTCCCCTGAGCAATGCGAGGGGTGATTTCCGAGTGCAGAGCCAGGAGTAACCCCTGTGCATTGCCAGGTGTGACCCAAAAAGAAAAAAATGTCTGTTTTTCTTCATAAATATGATTCAAATGTTTGGATGTATATCAGAGAGCCAAATGCAATAGAAATTTAGACTATCTTTCCTCCTAAGATGAAAAATATTTGCATTCTGTTGGATGAATAACCAAACATTTTTAGACCCAGAGGTTGTATATTTTGTGATGTGGCTGCTGTCTAATTTCCATGATTGACTTTTTCATATAGTTAATTTAATTTCTTTTTCCTACACATAAAATTGTATGTCCCGCAGGGAAAAAAAGACGTAGATCATTTCATTCTATTTATGAGTTTCCTGTATTTTTAATAAGCTCCATGATCACTGCAGATATTTATTTGGGAAAGAAGCAGAGAAACATAAAACCTCTTGACTTTCAAGAGTTTACCTCATGGTCAGGTTGGATTCAAAGTGATGAGATTAAAAAAATGTATTTGTGTTGGAAAACAAATATGTTAAGAATAGAAATCATGTTCAGTAAATTTCCTTTTCAACTTTCAAATAAATTGCCTGTGAGATAGGCCGAGTGTGATGCTGGAGTTTGAACAGCTCTATACTCATTTCCAGCTGATGACTCATTTCCTCCATTTAGTCACTGAGTCATAATTCTTCTGTGTTCATCATATCTACGCAAGAGGTCTCAGGATGAACTCCAATGGACTTGATGTTCTCTTTAACTAGGTAGGGAGATATCTACGTGCATTTCTGTTTTCCTTCAAATATTTATAAAGTTTCTTTGGTGGAAAGCAACCTGAGATATCATTTAACCTTGATGAGATGGTTCAGGCTCTCTCCTGATTATACTGATAAAAAGAATCTATAAATATAAGAATTCTGTATGGTCTTCTGTGGTCATTTATCATGAGACAGTCAATTGGATTGGCACCTTCACCCTCTGTCCAGCGGTGGTTCGGTCGCAGAGAAGGAGACAAAGACACAAAGACACACAGAATAACACACAAGAACTGTCCAAGCTTTGGGGTCACCTGGGCAGTCCAAAGTGAGCTCACAGGCTGGCCAATTATTCAATAACGGCTGGCCCCCGCTCCGGTTCCCAGAACTTGGGCCATTGTTGAAGTTGCTAGACACATCAAAATTTAATGGTTATATAAAGAACCAAGATGGGGCTAAACCAGCCCACAACCTCAAAATACGAAGTTGTGATTTCCTATTTTATTTTTGCCTAATGTTTCACTCTACATCAAAAAGGCCCTAAACTGTTTTATTCTATCTTTTCCTGGGCACATATTTGTCTCCATTTATTTTTCTAAAAGAACTAAACTGTTTTATCCAGAGGACTACATCTGCTTTGGGGTTTTTGTTAGGGAGACAATTTGCCACATTCTTAATGGTTCTACGAAACTGGCCTTGCTAGTAGGAGTAGACTTAAAATTTTCTCATGCCTGATCATTTTACAATATGAACCCCCCCCCAAAAGTTCCATACTTTTAATAGTTACTCTCCTTTAGTCACCTGAGAATTATCCTACACTTCTTAGATTTAGTTTCTGGACCCAAACAATAATTTCTTTTTCTATCAGGTTCTCAGGCTCAATCTGCCAGTTTTGATGAACTAATCAATCAAGTAATTAACAATAGTGTCCATACCCAGTGGTGTTTGGGGCCAAGCAGTACTCAGAGATCACAAGAGTACATGTGGCCGTGCTCAGGCTCACTCAATAGTGATGGAGACCCAGGGCATGTAAAGGGAGTTATTTAACTCAGAGTATTACACATGCTAGGCAATGCTCTACCCAGGACCTGTGATAGGGTCATTCTTAAGAGGAGAGAGTAGCTGGATTCAAAATGTAGAGGCAGATGTCTGAAAAGTGGACAAATTTGTTCTTGTGTTCTCAAGTTAAAACCATGACATGTATCTATCAATATTGTTACAGGATGTCTCTATAATGACACGTAAAGTTTATTTTATTTATTTTTTTAAATATGGCTTTTTTTGTGTTTAATTTGGTGAATACCCAGCAGTGCTCACAGCTTACTCTTGGCTCTGCATTGACGAATAACTCCTGGTGGGGCTCAGGGAACCCTATAAGGTATCAGGCATTCAACTAGGGTTGATTGTGTCTGAGGCAAGCAGCTTACCTGCTATACTATCTCTCCAGCTTGTCCCAAATATTCAATAAGGTTTATTTTAGCTATTGTAGTTTTCCTGTTCTTACCATTTAGCACCGTGGGTAGGGCGTTTGCCTTGCATGTGACTGATCCGACCGACCTGAGTTGGATTCCTCCACCCCTTTTGGAGAGCCCAGCAAGCTACCAAAAGCATCTCGCCCACTCAGCAAAGCCTGACAAGCTACCCATGACGTATTCGATATGCCAAACACAGTAACAAGAAGTCTCACAATGTTACTGGGCCTGCTCAAGCAAACTGATGAATAACGGGATGACAGTGACAGTTCTCAAGCTAAGAAAGGCACTAACTAATAGGTGTGGGCAGAGTTTATTACTCTGAGTTATTCTCAATTTTTCTCCATCAGGGAGAAAGAAAACAGTAGGAAACTTGGGTTGTATGGTCAGAAAAGGGTGAAACAGTGTGTGATGAATTGTATGGACTTGGGGGGCTCTCCAAAGATGCTAGGAATAGAGAGTATCATGATTGATAATAGTATTTGTTCTTGTTTGTAATGAACAAAAACTCTACTTTTAAATAAGAATGCCACTAGGATTTAAATAATGTCTGAGAGATTAGGTTTTGGTTTTGACATATGTCAATAGTCAAAAGATAAAGTAATTTTTGAACAATATACCCACACTTACCCTTTCTATAGAACAGAGATGACATTATTGAGAAAAAATTTAGCATCCATGAAGAACCAGCAGAAGCATTATCAGGCATAGGTCAGGATGAAAAATCCTCATCCTTGAGTGCATGCTGCAAGTGACTCCTTTTGAACATTTGTATAAAGAATAATGTATTGGCTAAAACTAACAATACCCTATTGTGCACTGGAGTTTTTTTTTTTTAAGATAGGTGATCTCATTGTTAAGTGTTCTCCTACATTTAATAACCACAAAGAAAGAAAAAAATAGCAAAGGACAAGAAGAAAGTTGAGGTGGTGGATATGTTTATGCCTTGACTGAGAGATGGTTTGATAGGTGTAATATATGCCCCAACTCGACAAATTGTGTATATTAAATATGTGCATTTTTGTATATTATTTGCATCTTAATTTTCATTTCATCATCCTGTTATTCGTCGATTACCTCGAGCAGGCCCCAGTAACGTCTCTTTCATCCTAGCCCTGAGATTATATTCAAGGCTCTTTAGGAGAATGAGACCCATCATTGTTACTGGTATTTGGCATATTTGGTACGCCACGGGGAGTTTGCCAGACTCTGCCCTGTGGGCAGGCTACATTTGATAGCCTGCAAGTTTGTCCAAAGTAGGAATGAGACAATAAGATGTCATAAAAAAAAAAAAGTTCTGATAAGATGTTGTGCGGCCGCAAATGCGGCTGTGCGGTTCCGGAATCTGGATTTTATAGTCTCTGAGTCTTGGCCGCTGATGGGATTACACGGCGCCAGGGGGCCAGGTGGTGGGTGTGACCCCCGCCTACTGGAATTTGGAGGATCTGGGTGGAAGATGCTCGACTCCAATTCGAGTAGGCTTGGAGGTCTCGGCCCCGGAACCCGCGTGGCTTTGTCCCTCTGCCAGTACCTTCATGTGTGCGGAGAGTGGTCTCAGCATGGTGGCGGCTGGTCCTGGAGGTCTTTGGCTGCCGGAGCCCTGGTCGGGGCAGGGAGGAAAGCTCAACCCGCTCCCCTCCAAGGGGCCCCGGGAAGGAAGGAACACCCAGGCGCGGGGGCAGAAGACTGCACTGTTCTCATCCGGGATCTGGATTTTATAGTCTCTGAGTCTTCTGCCCCCACGCCTGGGTGTTCCTTCCTTCCGGGGGCCCCTTGGAGGGGAGCGGGTTGAGCTTTCCTCCCCGCCCCGACCAGGGCTCCGGCAGCCGAAGACCTCCAGGACCAGCCGCCACCATGCTGAGACCACTCTCCGCACACATGAAGGTACTGGCAGAGGGACAAAGCCACACGGATTCCGGGGCCGAGACCTCCAAGCCTACTCGAATTGGAGTCGAGCATCTTCCACCCAGATCCTCCAAATTCCAGTAGGCGGGGGTCACACCCACCACCTGGCCCCCTGGCGCCATGCATCTTAATAAAGCAATTTTAATTTTAATGCTTGGCTTTGGGACCACATCTCATTGTCTTCCGGACTTCCTCCAGGCTCTGGGCTCAGAAATCACTCCTGGGCACCATATCTCATGCTGGGATCAAATCTGATTCAGTTTCATGATAAACAAGTGGCTAGAGCGATAGCACAGTGGTAGGGCGTTTGCCTTGCACGCAGCCAACATGGCCGACCCGAGTTCGATTCCTCCACCCCTCTCGGAGAGCCCGGCAAGCTACTGAGAGTATTCAATATGCCAGACACAGTAACAACAAAATCTCCAATGGAGACGTTACTGGGCCCGCTCGAGCAAATCGATGATCAACGGGAGGGCCTTACATCTAACATGTAACATTTACATATAGCATCTCCTCAGCCCCTCAATAAAATACTTTTTAAATACTTTAGAAAATACTTTTTTTAAAAGATAAAATGATAACAGAGAAAGCTATACTGAGAACATATTTGCAAGCAAAAAAAGCAGATCTGAAAAATATAGAGAATGGTTATAGGGGTGAGGTTGGGTGAGGTTATAGATGTAGTCACCTCAAGCATGAACACCGATTTCCTCTCAGTGCCTCACTCAGCTCCTCACTCAGTTCCACAGACCACTGCTTCCGAAGTTAGACTGTAACTGTGCCTTCCATGACAATATGGATACACGATAGCTCCAAGTCTTCAGACCCAGGCGGATTTTGTGTCATACACCTGGCAAGTCACTTTTGTCACGGAGAAAAGTATGGGTATTTTCTTGCCCTTGGTAAAATGCACTGCTTTCTTTTCCTTTCTCTTTTTAAGTGCTGACTAAACCATCTTCAATTTCTCTGAACTGATGTCAACTTGATGAAAAAGTAGTTTGTTAATTTCTAACCCTCAGGGATTTAGTTCCCTAGACTTTGTCATAAACTGAAAGTTAAATGCATTACCTGTTCCTTAATGAAAAGCATGGCTAGGAAAACTCCCTCAAGCTCATGTGATTCACAAGAAATAAATGAAAAGGAATCTAATGAAACAGTATCAATTCAATTGATCTTTTCTTCTGGTAATTACAAAACCTCCATTTCATTTGGGTTCAGTACATTTAACAAAGGAAGAACAATTTCTATGGAAAATCAATCCACTTAAATATATGAGCTAAGAGCTGGTACTGACACATATCTCAGAGCTATAAAATTATATTTTTTATTTAGTAATTTTTAAGGAACATGCTACATTTTCTAACACAATTAGTGTCTGGAGGGTGTTGGTGAGAGGGTTGCCATACTAACTGCTCCTCCGAACTTTAGAGATGGAAGCCTGGAGGAAAAGAAATGTGTAAAACTTTATCAAGTAGTGTCATGTCTGAAGGGTACATCGATTTAATGTTAAGTCTTTGAATTGATCAGTTAAATTTATGGATTCTATCAAAGCCTTAAAAATGCATCTCTCTGAAGCATTCAACTGGGAGGAAGAAGTAGTGCTAAAAAAAAGAGGTGGTGATAAAGTGTTATGTATGAACACCTACCGCAGGGCAAAAACGTATTTTGAAAACTAAGAAAAAGCCACCTCTCCTAGAAGCAGATCGTTGGGTCGGAGGCAACGGGGATATCAAAGGGCGTTGGTGGAGGGTAGTGGACACTGGCGAAGGGAATGGTGTTGAAACACCGTATCAATCACAAATCGCTTTGCAATTTCAAAGTGACTAAATTAAAAATGAAATTCATCCCTCTGCCTGATACATTGCTATCACTTCACGGTTGGTAATAAACATTTCATCCTGCACTTCAAGAGTTTCTTCCAAAAGGATAAAGAATTTCATATTATAATAAAATTTTATAGTACATAAATCAAGGTATTTAGAATTCTTTCTCTCTCTCTTTGTCACAGACGAGCGTGTGATTTAACTACTTTACAGAATTCTGGTGGTCAAGTTGTTCCCAAATGTAGGAATATGTCGTATGACTATGTCTAAGAAGCTTCCAATTCTTTGAGTAGTATTTGTTCACAGAAGAAATTCAGTGTGACTACCAGTCAGGTCAGCTATTACATGTAGGGGCAGTAAACAATTTGTGGGTGAAATAACCTGATTATAGGGAACAGGGAAACTCTAGATGACTAGTGAGTAGTTTTGAGCTCAAGCTTTTGTGTTAACTAGGAAGATTCTGGAAAATCAAGGAAGGAGTCCATCCTCCTCTGAGTTTGCAAGTTCTTTCTGAATAAAGAACTTGCAAGGATAAAGTTGCAGGGATCAGAGTCTTAAGGTCTGTTTTTGTTTGAATTACTTTAAATATAGATTGGAGGAAGGGAGGGGGTTTCCTAGTCTCATTGAGGACAGTCTTTCGTTGGTCAGGGATTATCTATCCTAAGTGTTCATGAGATACCAGTATAGCTTTAGAAGGACCACTATCATCCCACTTGTTCATCTATTTTCTTGAGTGGGCACCAGTAACGTCTCCATTGTGACACTTGTTGTTACTGTTTTCGGCATATCGAATATATCACGGGTAGCTTGCCAGGCTCTGCTGTGTGGGCGGGATACTCTTGGTAGCTTGCCTGGCTCTCCGAGAGGGATGGAGGAATCGAACCTGGGTTAGCCGTGTGTAAGGCGAATGCTTTACCCGATATGCTATCGTTCCAGCCCATTAATTAGAAGGTCCATATTTATTTGTTTTTGTTTGGGGAGAACAAAACAGACAAACATTGTTAGCCTTTGAGGAAGAAGGTTTACAATGACATAAAGTATCCTTATCCACTATGAGAAGACAAAAAGAAACATGAGTTTCTCAAAGGAGAAATAGTTAAGGGGTCACATCACAAGTCAAAATTGAGATACAAGGGAATCCTCCAAATGGAGATAGTCCTCCAAGTTGAGATGAGGTACTCAGGAGTTACACCTGGCTCTGTGCTTGAGGGCTGTTTCTGGAGGTGCCCGAGTTACCATATGATGTTGGGGGTTGTAACTGGATCTCCGCATGCAAAGCATGCAGTCCATTGAGTAAAAGTAAGACTAGAGAGAGCTTCCAAATGACACAGAAATTGCGCTTCTTGACCTCTATGCCCCAAATACAAAACCATAAATTTAAAATGTTATAATCATACCTATGTTCGTGGTAGCACTTAGCATAATAGCTAGATATGGAAATAGCCTAAATATCCAACAGTAGACAAATGAACAAAGAAATGAAACATATATAAATATAAATAAGTATATATACATATATAGCTACTTATATTACATATAAATATATATATAGATTTATATATATATAAATAAATATATTTATATATATGGAATATAAGTAGCTATAAGAAAAGATGAAATCGTGAAGTTCACTGGGACTTGAATGGAACCGGAGGTTACTATGTTGAATGAAATAAGTCAGAGGAGAAGGAAAACTACTGAATGTCTCACTCATCTGTGGAAGAGTTAAAATGTTGCACACAGGCGAGAGAGAATGTTCTGGCAATGTGGATTACAAAATGTCATTGTCTCCAGACTAAGCCAGTGCAAAAAATTTGGAGGTCTTTGAGATGAAGAAGCCCTTTTGAGAAGGCTAGAAATCCACTGAGATGCAGAAACTGGCTTCCAGTGCGGACTGATAATCCCTACCCCTCCCTAGAGGAGAAGCTACTGTGGGAACAAAGTCTGTGGTAAGGAAAGAGGAAACCTCAGTTTCCCCCTTGTTAATGAGAGAGGAAACCTCAGTTTCCTCTTGCCATATAGCTCATCTCTCCCCCATTGACCTAACATACCTCACTCCACGGTCCTGTCTGATGACATCCCAGGAATTCCCCAAGACCAGAAAATTCATCCTAGGATCTTAGGCTTACTGTGTGAATGCACAATGCCTAAAGCAGATGGCTAAATAGATAAACCAGTAACTTCCTTACATCCTCTGTAACACTTGTCAATCGATAGAAAATGTAAAGATCCCTATTGTCACCTAAAAGCATCTATGGAAACACTTTTTCTTTTTTTAATTTTTAGTAGTGAAACACCATGAGGTACAGTTGTAGACTTGTAAATTTTTGTGCTTGGGTTTCGATTATACAATGATCGAGAACCCATCCCTTCACCTTTTCACCAGTCACTTCTTTGCATCTTCTGTAACACTTGTCAATTGATCAGAAATTCTATTGACCAGAGAGCCTTTAAAAGAATCTATACAAACCCCCTTCACCGTTAACTTAGTCCTATACTAAAGTTCTTCCACATGTGAGGAGCTTCCTTTTCCTTCTACTTTCCAATAAACTCTTCTACCTTTCCAACTCCGAGTCTGAGCAACTTGATTACTCAATATTTTCAAAAATGTTGAAGAACCTGGGAATTTTGAATGAATGGAGACCCTCTGTCACTGCTTTTTAGCACAGCTGCATGGTAAAAATATAAAAGAATGTCAAAAACTCCAGCCTGGGGGCTCAGGGGTTTCTCATGGCTCTATACTCAGGAGTCATTCCTGCATATGCTCAGGACCATATGGGATGCGAGGGATTGAACCTGGGTTGGCTGTGTGCAGGACAAGAGCTTTACCCACTGTTGTAGGATAACATCGGTTTGTTCTTTCTACCTTGCCACAGGGAGTTTAGGTTTATTGGGTCACTCCTATCACAGCGTTTCCATTCCTTTGTGTTTATTTTCAACCTCTTTCTTTGTGTTCTGTTAACTTGTAAATATTGCTTTCCTCGTCTCCTTAGGCACTTTGCATAGTTAATTCAGAGCAATGTTTTATTTGTATAGACACAGGAAGATAGTTTAGTGTTATGCTTTTGTAACTTGGGAGCTAATTGGCTCTGAATGATATTCACCCCTGGGTATCTGTTGTCTCGACTTAAGCCTCAGTTGCCCTACTTTCTAGCATCCAAAAGTAGGGTTTCAATGAGGAACTGAATGGACCTAGGGCAAGCTGTGAGCTACCCTGGCATCGAAATGGGACAAGCCAAAGTGCCATAATACTTAACTATGTTAAGAGCATGGTCAAGGACAAATTCTGTCATGATCCATAAAGTAATAACTTGAGTAGGACCCTGCTGGGGTTAGAAATGATTAATCTGACTTGAGCACTCTAATCTGAGTCTGTGGTGAGGTGTCCCCAGGAGAGTCACCCTCCAAGCTTAATGCATCTCTTACTGTGTCCATACAAAATAGCTAATATTAAGAAGTGGAATTAAGATGTTAATTAAGAGGTTAATTAAGTTATTGGACTAAGGAGAGGAGAAACACTCCTAGGTGGTATTTCCCTCCCTTGAGACTGATCAGCGGTCAGGAAGGGCTTTTGATATGTTGATGTGCTACCCCTAATGCTGGAGAGTTGGAAGGGGACTAGAGAGAGACCAGGGCAGCAAAATGGAGCATGGAGAGACTAGCAAGGGGGACAGAGGGAGAAGACTGTAGGGGAAGAATGCAGGAGCAGGCTCATGGGGATAATGGAATAAACGGCAACTGATCACGAACGAACCTGGCAGCCTCGTTTCCTCCTTTGCCCGCCCATGGCATTGGCCGTCCTGGGTGGTGAAGTGTCCATCAAACACGGAC
The DNA here is from genome assembly GCF_029834395.1 of Sorex fumeus. Taxonomy (NCBI): domain Eukaryota; kingdom Metazoa; phylum Chordata; class Mammalia; order Eulipotyphla; family Soricidae; genus Sorex; species Sorex fumeus. The sequence goes on along the minus strand of NW_026606071.1, from coordinate 42,998,056 downwards.
ATCCAGAGAGAGAGAGCTGCCAGAACTTCCCTAGCTGTCAGGAGATTACACACACTATGTTATCTCTCTGGCCCCTCTTTTACTCTTTTTTTTTTTTTAAATTTAATTTTTATTAGTGAAACACCATGAGGTACAGTTGTAGACTTACAAACTTTTGTGCTTGGGTTTCAGTCATACAATGATCAAGTACCCATACCTCTACCAGTGCCCATTCTCCACCTCCCATCATCCCAATAGCCCTCCCATCCCCCCTGCCCTCCCCTGTCCCATCTCTGTAGCAATGCATTCCCTTTTGCTCTCTCTTTCTTTTAGGGTGTTGTGGTTTGCAATAGAGGTATTGAGTGGCCATCGTGTTGGGTCTATAGTCTACTTTCAGCATGCATCTCCCATCTTGAGCATGCTGTTCCCTTTACTTGGTGTTCCCTTCTCTAAGCTGCCTTTTTCCCCAGCATGCATGGCCACCTTCCAAGCCATGTGGCAAATCTCCTAGTATTTATCTCAACTATACTTTTTTTCTTCCTTTTCTTTTCTTTTCTTTCTTTCTTTCTTTTTTTTTTTTTTTTTGCTTTTTGGGTTACACCCGGCAATGCACAGGGGTTGCTCCTGGCTCTGCACTCAGGAATTACTCCTGGCGGTGCTCAGGGAACCATATGGGATGCTGGGAATCGAACTTGGGTCTGCCGCGTGCAAGGCAAACACCCTACCTACTGTGCTATTGCTCCAGCCCATATCTCAACTATTCTTGGGTGTTAGTCTCAAAAGACACATGAGAAAGTACCCTCTTTAACCTTTTAGAGGCTCCATACTTTCTCCTCTATTCCTCACATCATGCAATTCACCTGTTCCAGAAAACAAGAGAAATGCCAGTATCCTATTGAATGATGACACACACTTACTTGGCCTTGGATTACAAAGTCAGCAGCAAACAGTGGGGAGGAATGTAGAGGTGGGCTAAAGGTTATCCGGGGTCAGTCCCAGAGGCCTGTGGGCACTTTGCAGTCACTTGGCATATCAATCAATAAGCATTAACACTTTTTTTTTTTTGCTTTTTGGGTCACACCTGGTGATGCACAGGGGTTACTCCTGGCTCTGTACTCAGGAGTTACCCCTGGCGGTGCTCAGGGGGACCATATGGGATGCTGGGAATCGAACCTGGGTTGGCTGCGTGCAAGGCAGATGCCCTACCTGCTGTGCTATCTCTCCAGCCCCACATTTGCAGTTTCAATTAAGTTATTAAGTCATTAAGTTCTCCTGTTTTTCAAAATATAAAAAAAAGAGATGTCCACAGTGCTCCCAGATCTACTGAATCTGATTTTCTATTGGGAGGGTGTGACTTCTGGAACTTAAAATCTCCACTGGTTATTTGGGGTAGTCTGGTAGAGGGTGGCATCCTATTTGTGAATGGAGCGGGGCAGGGGCTTTCTTCCCTTCCCTGTTGCTTTCCGTCTGGGAACTCTTTCCTTTTTCTCCACAATCTGTTTATTGTTTACATATAACTTTTGAGTATTAAAAAGAACCTACATTAGAATCCTGTTAATAAAGTATGATATTTTCTTTTCTTTTCTTTATTTTTAAATTTTTATTAGTGAAACACCACGAGGTACAGTTGTAGACTTACACATTTTTGTGCTTGAGTTTCAGTTATACAATGATCAAGTACCCATCCCTTCACCAGTGCCCATTTTCCACCACCACCGGTCCCAGTATCCCTCCTATTCCCCATCCACCATCCCACCCTGCCTTTGTGGCAGGGCATTCCCTTTTGTTCTCTCTCTCCTTTTGGGTGTTGTGGTTACATAGAAAGATTGCATTCATCTGGGGAACATAAAGTAACAAAATAGGAGACTAACACCCCAGAGTGGCGGAGATTAGTACCAGGAATTTTGCTCCATGGCTTGGAGGCCAGCCACACATGCTAGGGGAAAAGGCAGCTCAGATAGAGAAGGGAGCACCAAATAAAGGGTGTTAGGAGGATCCTCCCAGGGTGGGAGAAGCATGCTGAAAGTAGACTATAGACCGTCTGGGAACTCTTATGTGAAGGTGTTTTTACATTTTGAATTTCCTTCCTGGAAGGGTTAAAAATCATTACTGTGAAGCAATCTATACGCACGCCTCTCCCTTCTACCTGCTCTTCCTACTCTCAGGAAAAAATTTTCACCAGCAAAGGTGAAATTTTTTTTTCCCCAGAGTGGACAGAACAACGGGATGACAGTGCTATAGTGCTATATATGAGTGCATATCCGAGACCATTTTCCAGAACTTTCTTCTTTTAATTTCACCCTGACTACTTTTCTCCCAATTCTCTGTAGCTATATAATTTCCTAGTAGCTAAATCAAGACCCAGCTGATTAGTTAGGATGAGCTGGATGCATCATTTTTTTTTTAAATGGAAGTAGAAGAATTAAAGACTTCTAGGATTAGACAGGCTAGAGGCAGAGGTGGAGACTGGCATATGAGTTTATATATAAAGCCGTGTAGACGAATTCTTGGGTAATATTAGATAGAAAAGAATAAAAACGAAGATGTCTAACTAGGTCATGCTTCTTTTAAATGCAACTCTTCTCTGGAATGGATTATAGAAGTGGGTGTTTTTATCTGTCAGGTTTGCCAAAAGCATTTATGGCCTTTCTAATTATATATATAATATATATACATATATATATATAAAAACCTCAGGGCTTTCTCATGATTCTACATCATTGCTTGTAGTGTATTGGCATAATTTTAGCATTTCCCCCCTCCATCATAAAAAATATATCACATCCACTTTTAAGACAGAAATATTAAAGAAAGGTGAAGGCAGTGGCATGGAGTTTGCTCGTACTTTTTTTTTTTTTAATTTTTATTACTGAAACACCATGAGGTACAGTTGTAGACTTACAAATTTTTGTGCTTGGGTTTCAGTTATACAATGATCAAGTACCCATCCCTCTAACAGTGCCAATTTTCCACCACCACGGGTCCCAGTATCCCTCCCACCCCCCATCCCCCCATCCCACCCTCCCTCTGTGGCAGGGCATTCCCTTTTGTTCTCTCTCTCCTTTTGGGTATTGTGGTTTGCAAAATAGGCATTGAGTGGCAATCATGTTCGGTCTAGAGTCTACTTTCAGCATGCTTCTCCCATCCTCCCAACACCCTTTATTTGGTGCTCCCTTCTCTATCTGAGCTCCCTTTTCCCTGGCATGTGTGGCTGGCCTCCAAGCCATGGAGCAAAATTCCTGGTACTAATCTCAGCCACTCTTGGGTGTTAGTCTCTTATTTTGTTATTTTATGTTCCCCAGATGAATGCAATCTTTCTATGTCTATCCCTCTCTTTCTGACTCATTTCGCTTACCATGATACTTTCCATATTCGTACTTTTTTTTTTAATTAAAAAAGCATCATTTTTTTCCAGTTCCTCTAGCAACTTCCAAATTGGCCATAATGCCATCCTATTGCTTGTCTCTGTACAGGAGTCAGTGACAGTGAGGATTTTGTTTTTCCTGGATCATTGGTTGAAGGCAAGCAGGGAGACAGTGTAGAGCTGGTGGGTGGGTACACCAACCAACAGTACTGTTCTGTGGTGGTCTCCATATAATGATCTATTGATACAGGTGGTCGAGAAGCAGGGTGGATCTCTATCCACAACTCCCAGGGTTTTCAATATTTTCAAGTATGAAAATATTGAGTAATAATGATGTCAGACTCAGAGTTGGAAAATAGAAAAGTTTATTGGAAAGTAGAAAAGAAAGAAAAAGGAAAGGCCCATATGGGAAGGAATTTAGTCTAGGACTAAATTAACTGACTCTTTTGGTGGGAGTTTTATAGGAAAACTGGGCTTTTGTCTTACAGAAATTGCAAGGAAGTTCAAGATAAGGGTTTTCCTGTAGACCCTTTTAAATGAGAATTTGACTCTGCATTTCTTACCAATTGACGTAGTTACAGAGGGTTCAAGGATCTCACATATCTTTGTCTGGCCATTTGTGGCAGGTATTTCCTATTACTTTAGTCTCCAGGTGAGGTTAACTCTGGGACAGAATTTTTATGTTGGACTATTGTTAACCCCCTATTTATCAGAAAAAGCACAGGAAATCTCAGGAAGTCAAAACAGTAGGATGGGGACAGTCAAAAATGGGACTGCTCACAGCAGCTGGCAAAGATAAACTGAGGCTTCCTCATTCACTATGATGAGACCAGCTCTTAGGGTTCTTAGGATCACAAAATGCCCTTCAGCAACACCTACCTGAATACTTGGGGAAAAACAATAGAGGTTTATTACTTAAAATACTTTGATGTGGGGCTGGAGATAGCAGCACAGCGGGGAGGCGTTTGCCTTGCACCTGGCTGACCAGAGTTTTCAATCCCCGGCATCCCATATGGTTCCCGGAGCACCGCCAGGAGTAATTCCTGAGTGCAGAGCCAGGAGTAACCCCTGAGCATTGCCGGGTGTGACCCAAAAAGCAAAAAAAAAAAAAAAACAAAAACCCCAAAACCACAAAACTTTGATGTTACAAAATACACCTGGGTTACAAAGAAGTCATGGGTGGGAGAGGGGAAATCTGGGGTTCTTATTGAGACCGAGGGTGTTTTAGAGTTTGATCAGCTTGTTCTTTATTTTTTTAAAGTAAGCTCACTTATTGAATAAGTCTAATAAACTTGCTCTTTATTTATTAATTACTTTTTTTTTTGGCTTTTTGGGTTACACCCAGCAATGCACGGGGGTTACTCTGGCTCTCACTCAGGAATTGCTCAGGGGGACCATATGGGATGTTGGGAATCAAATCCGGTTCAGCCACGTGCAAGGCAAACACCCTACCTGCTGTGCTATTCTCCAGCCCCTATTAATTACTTTTTTTAATTGAATCACAGTGAGAGACAAATACAAAATTGTTCATGATTGGGTTCAGTCATACAATGTTCCAACATCTGTTCCTTCACTAGTGTACATTTTCCAACACAAACGTCCCCAGTTTCCTTCCCTACCCCTACCTGCTTCTATGGAAGTTACTTTTCATTTCTCTCTCTCTCTCTCTCTCTCTCTCTCTCTCTCTCTGTTTCTCTGTCTCTGTCTCTGTCTCCCTCTCTCACTCTCTCTCTCCCTCTCTCTCCTTCTCTCTCTCTCTCTCTCTCTCTCTCTCTCTCTCTCTCTCTCTTTCCCCCCCACCCCCCGCTTTGGGCATTATAAGTAAAGTAGAATCTGTACCAAAGGAACCCCAGAGTCTATTGGGGTGGGAGCTGGCTCTGATCTAGGGGTGTGGATTCCAAGCTTGAGCTCTTAGAAGTGGTTGCCTCATTGATAAAGATGCCTCAATCAGTCTCCAGTTTGAATCAGAGACATTACAGGAAGGAGAAGTGAGATCTGGAGTGTGCTTACAGTGCAAGTGTGTCCTGACACTGGGGGTGGGGGAGGGGTGGTGTAGGACAAGGGAACAGCACAGCAATGGTTGAGGAAAGTGGTCACTCTAGAGCAGAAGGCAGTGCTGGATGTCAAGTGTGGCTTGTCACAGCTTCACCTGGCTTGCATTTGAGTGACAAGCACTAAAACTCAGCCCCAGGCAAAGAAATGGGGAAGCTACTGTTTGAGAACAAAGTTTTTCAGGTTTTCGGAAGCTCTAGACTTTTTGGAAGACAGATGTCTGAGCCTTCATCCCATAGACGATTTCAGCAGGGACCTGCCAATTTTATTCATCTTTTTAGAACAGTCTGATGCAGGAAGTTTGCGGAACAATGGTTTGGAGAGACAGCTCAAGTTGGTTCTTAAGTTGACTAAGTGTTAGAATCACTGGAAAGAATTTTTTTTTCTCTTTTTGGATCACACCCAGTGATGCACAGGGGTTACTTCTCGCTTTTGACTCAGGAGTTACTCCTGGTGGTGCTCGGGGGAACATACGGGATGTTGGGACTCGAACCTGCGTCAGCCACATGTAAGGCAAATGCGCTACCCGCTGTGCCATCACTCCAGCCCCGGGAAGAATTTTTAAAGATCAAAACCATGTGCATACATGACCATTTCCCCAACTCAATCAGAAATTTTGAAGTTGAGAGACCGGCATCACTTTTCTCTTAAGGCGACTATACCTTGCAGTCAAGAAATCATTAACTAACAACATGCATGTACAGAGTGGAGTCAGAGAGAGTGGGGGTGGCAAGAAGATAGGAAACTATGCCTGCTGGCTCTTGTGAATCGCTTGGGGGAGTAGTGTAGAGGAGAGAGTCCCCCCCCCCTCTGTCAATCTGAGTAGAGAACTCACAACTGATGGACAGTGGAAAAAAAAAGTAATACATGAGAGATATCTCACATAGTCTTTCATGTTTTAATATCTGATTTGCAGGAGGGCAGGGTCACATGCTGTGGTCCTCAGGCGCTGTTCTTGGCTCTGTACTCAGGAGTAACTGTTAGGACCGAAGACCACCCGTCAATATTCAGAGATACAAAGAGTCCAGTGGGAATGCAAAACACACCATCAAGATTTTATTTTACTAGTTAGCTGGGGCCGAGTTGTCCTGACTTAGCAGTCAGGTCGGAGCTCGAAGAAAAATAATTCCAAAGGCAAAAGTAACTTACAAAGAGTCCAAAGTGAACAAAGGCATACAAAAGCATACATACAAATGTTTGTTATCAAGAAAACAAACATTCCCAATTAAGAAGACATTCCCAGTTCCCATACATCAAGAAAGCATCTTATCAGCTAGACACGAGAGCATGAAAGTATACTTCTCAAATGCTCGGGCACATGTGCTCAGCCACTTGGGCACAAGCAACACACAGGCACAGGCAGCATATGTGCACCCTTCCTTTGTTCAAGGTGGCCTTTATAAGATCTCTCCAACCCGTCCCCACGTGGGCTTCTACCTAGATAAAAGTCCGTTGCTAAGGCAGTTACCAGGGGGTTTGGGAATGACGATAGTCTTCTTTGAAATTCCTCTCCTGGCCTGATGTTCCTGCAGGAGCTTCTCTGGGTCTGTTGCTGTAAACTACTTAACTCAGTTAAATCATTTATCCCACTTGGCCAGAGCTGCCCCCTACAACTTTTACCACCAGGGTGAGAAGAGGTAAGCTAGCTGCTTCTCACATTCCCCTTTTCCTAGCATCTCACTGGGGAATCTTCTGCTTCTCACATTCCCCCCTTTTCTATGATCATATTGAGGAATCTTCTGCTTCTCACATAACCCCTTATGGTGCTGGGGGGGAAAATGTATGCAATGACTGGGGATAGAACTAGAGTTTACTGCATGCCAGGCAAAAGATTTATTGTTTTGTTTTTTGTTTTGATTTTTGGTCACACCCAGAGATGGTCAGGGGTTAAATTAATGCTGGCTCCACATTCAGAAATTACTCCTGGAGGTGCTAAGGGGGACAATCTGGTGTGCTGGGGATAGAACCGGGGTCAACTGCATGCAAGGCAAATTCCGACCCACTGCACTATAGTTCCAGTCAGGCAAGACAAAAGATTTAACCTCTGTTTTATCCTTTCATCCTTTAAAATCTGATTTTGAATACTGATTTTAAATGAAGGCATTACAACGATCCTCTTAAGGTACTGAGTTGTTTGCTCTAATGTGTCCACAGAGCACAAACTTATTAGTATTTGCACAGATTGTTGTGAGCAAATATTTATTTTCTTCAGGAAAAAACATTAGAAGTGTTAGTCTTGGAAATCTTCTGCAATCTTTGTAGAGATAAAGTCCCTTGTTGTTCATAATGCCTCCTAGTGTAGTCTAGATAAAGTTACAGGATGTGGACTATGGTGATTTGAATAGGTATTTGTCTTAAACAGCAGGTTTTGCTTTAGCAAGTTAGCAAATCATATGTGCTTATGTGACAGTTTTTACTATTTTTGTTTTTTTTTTTCTACTTTTGGGCTATACCTGAAAGTGTTCAGGGCTACTCCTAGTGGTGCTCAGGCGACCACATGGTGCCAAGAAATTAAACCCAGACCTTCTGCATGCAAAGTATGTGCTCCAGTCCACTGAGCTCTCTCTCTCTCTCTCTCTCTCTCTCTCTCTCTCTCTCTCTCTCTCTCTCTCTCTCTCTCCCCTATATTCTTTGTTTATTTATTTATTTATTTGCTTTTTGGGTCACACCCGGCGATACACAGGAGTTACTCCTGGTTTATGCACTCAGGAATTACTCCTGGCAGTGCTCCGGGGACCATATGGGATGCTGGGAATCGAACCTAGGTCGGCTGCATGCAAGGCAAACGCCCTACCTGCTGTGCTATTGCTGCAGCCCCTCTCTCTCCTATATTCTTAATTTTTAAAAATTTTAGCCACTGATTTAAAAAAAAAAGTAATGATTGAGTTGTTTCAGGCATACAATGTTCCAACACCAATCCCTTTGTCAGTGTTTCCTCACCACCAATGTCCTCAATTCCTCTCCCTCAATTCCCCCATCATCCTGCCTCTATCAAACTTACATTTCCCACCGCACTCCCCCTTTAAAGCACTGTATTACTGATTTATGTTACAGATAGCGTTTCATGCATAAAACTTCTTGAACAGAACTGGCCAATATGTTGAAAAATTGGCTGATGTAGTAATTGAAAGGAATGATGGTTTGCTAGGGCTGGAGCGATAGCACAGCGGGTAGGGCGTTTGCCTTACACGCAGCCAACATGGCCGAGCTGAGTTCGATTCCTTCGCTCCTCTCGGAGAGCCCGGCAAGGTACCGAGAGTATCTCGCCCGCATGGAAAAGTCTCGCAAGCTACCTGTGACGTATTCAATATGCCAAACACAGTAACAAGTCTCACAATGTTACTGGGCCCGCTCGAGCAAATCGATGAACAATGGGAGGACCATGACTCTGATGGTTTGCTGGACAATCTGGAAGGAACACTTTAATTTCTATTTTATTTCATTCCTCCCCCTCGCCTTCCCCTCTCCCACCACACATACACATACACACACACACACAAACACACTCTCTCTCTCTCTCTCTCTCTCTCACACACACACACGCTAATCCCTCATCTAGAAAGTCAGGGTCATGATAGAATAGAATGCAGCTCCTGTGCTTGTTGTGATCAGTGGAGGGGCATGCCATAAGATTAGCATGTGTTGGGGTCTCAGCAACCAGCCTGAGACCCTGGCTAAATCCCCTGCTCTTGGAAACAGGAGCTGGCTCTGTTTACAGGGGCCCAGGGCCCAGGGCCTTGTGCTGGAACTCTACCCAGAAAGGTCGTGGTTTATCCCCTCTCTGTGTGGTTCAGCGGGGGCCCGCGGGACACAGGAGGCCAGGGCAGAGGCTTCTGCCCATCCTCATCCCTCTCCTATAGAGAGTTAAGTCCGGCGGCTTGGGGCATCATACTCCAGTTTGCTAGGGACGACTGGCCAGGATCCTGACACCCCTAGTAAATTCTGGCCATTCCTCTTCTCCCTTAATAAATAGTAGTATCATATGGATGGGCAGCATCTTCCCATACAACTTCCTTCCTCAGCCATGACAGAGGTTGACAAGAATTTTTACTGTTTTTTTTTTTTTTTTGGAGCGATAGCACAGCGGTAGGGTGTTTGCCTTGCACGCAGCCAACATGGCCGACCCGAGTTCGATTCCTCTGCCCCTCTCGGAGAGCCCGGCAAGCTACCGAGAGTATCTCGCCCGCATGGCAGAGCCTGGCAAGCTCCCCGTGATGTATTCGATATGCCAGACACAGTAACAACAAAATCTCCAATGGAGACGTTACTAGGCCCGCTTGAGAAAATCGATGATCAACGGGAGGGCCTTTACTTTACCTTTACTTTACTTTACTTTACTATTTTTTTTTTTTTTTTGCTTTTTGGGTCACACCTGGCAATGCACAGGGGTTACTCCTGGCTCTGCACTCAGGAGTTACTCCTGGTGGTGCTCAGGGGACCATATGGGATGCTGGGAATTGAACCTGGGTCGGCCGCGTGCAAGGCAAATGCCCTACCTGCTGTGCTATCTCTCCAGCCCCAAGAATTTTTACTTTTAAGGATTTATCTATTTTTTTTCAAAAGCATTCCTCCTACGCTGCTAAAATAGCCATATCTCCAGTAGGAAAGGTTTAAATAATCTGGCAGACATCTGACTTTAAGAGACCAATTCAACCTTTTTTTTTCTAGACCCCCTACCCCACCTAATTGCACACTTAGATTCTCATTGTAAACACACCATTTCCATCTTAATTTCAAATGACATAAAATTGAAAGACAGAAGTACAATGGTCTGGTGGACTCACTAATGATACTGTAAAGGTTAACATTATTCATTACTGAACTAATTAGGCTAATTGCCTTCTCAGAGATCTAGATCTGTATATACGATAGACAGTAGAGTTTACCCCCACATAGCTAATTCTATGTTTGAAGTTTAATCAGCATTTCCATGACGGTCTTAAAATTAATTCAACCTTTAAAAGTTTGAGCAATCTCTCTAGGCAAAGGCATCATTAGTTGCATAAGTTGCAGAGTTCCAACCCTAACCCGCTCACTTGTGGGCCATTTCGTGTATAATGGGCCTCGTGGGCATGCGATTCATTGGTGTTAAACACCTATGTCTTGTGATTCCCAAGAGCCCTTCTGGTGCCACTAGAACGAGACCATTCCATGACCAAAGGTGGGTCCATTGAAATCTACATTTGCACAAGCTTCACGAAGTGCCTTTCATAGAGTGAAATGTCTCATGATCCTATTTTCTATATTGACCAGAATAAAGTACAATTTGGAAGGGTGGGGAAGGAACACTGGGAAAATGGTGGAAGAAAGCAGACACTTAGAAGGGGGTGTGGGCTGGAATATTTCATGTAAATTTCATGTAAGAAACCCTAATAATAACAGTGGATAAGCCATGGTGCCTAAAAAAATTAAGTTAAAAGAAGGAAAGAATAATGTGTATACTCTCTCATGCCTTGTTTGCTAATCTGTGTATTGATTAGTGATATTGGGACTATCTTTTCCCCTAAAAATAACTGAAGAAGACATCGATGAATTTACATTTTAAAATTACCCCCCGCCACTTGCCCTGAGAGTTATGTTTTTAAAAGTAGAATAATGTAATAGTTCAAAACAACCAATTTAACTTTAGGAAAATCTGGACCAAAACTTAGTCCACTATTTTCTTTTTTTCTTTTTGGGTCATATCTTGCACTCATGGACTGGAGCCATAGCACAGTGGGTAGGGCATTTGCCTTGCATGCCGCTGACCCGGCCAACCCAAGTTTGATTCCTCCACCCCTCTTGGAGAGCCCGGCAAGCTACCTAGAGTATCTCACCTGCACGGCAAATCCTGACAAGCTACCCATGACGTATTCAATATGCCAAACACAGTTACAACAAATCTAACAATGGAGATATTACTGGGCCCCCTCAAGCTAATTGATGAACAATGGGAGGACAGTGCTACAGAGCTACCTTGCATTCAGGGGTTACTCCTGGCTCTGCACTCAGAAATTACTCTTGGCCGTGTTAGGGGAACCATATGGGATGCCAGGGATCCAACCCAGGTTGGTCACGTGCAAATGTTCTACCCACTGTACTATCACCCTGGCCCCTTTATTTATGTACTCATTTATGGCCAGACATAGTAACAACAAAGTCTCCAATGGAGACGTTACTGGGCCCACTCGAGCAAATCGATGATCAATGGGAGGGCCTTTATTTTTACCTTCCTTTACTTTTACCTTATGGCCTCTACTATTTATGCATTAAAATTGCAAAAAGTAGTTAACAAGATCAACCCAGAAGAATTACAGGAGATATCATTTGCAAAATGCAATTTATAAAGCCTTATAATTGCCACACTGCATATCTAAAATAAAAATAGAGATTGTGTGTGTGTGTGTGTGTGTAGGTGTAGGTGTGTGCATGCATACATGGATATGTGGTTGATATCTGAGATTGAACCCAGAGCCTCAGTCATGCAAGTCAAATGCTCTACCCATGAACCACATTTCCAGCAAAGTAGATTATATTACTAGAGAGAGGACTTACCTATTACTAGAGAGAGGAATTACCAACTTGCTAGACTTTGGCCAAATGAACAATGCAACTGTTATTGTCGCTAATGTTTGGAGAATATTTATGAGTGCCGCATAAACTAGCTCTCAGTGACACACAGATCAAAAGACAGTACAAGATCTTGCTTTTTAAATAAGGAACAAGGTACAGTTGTCCCTGTGAACTTTAGTTATTATGAATATCAAATTCTTTAAGCCACAAAGCAGCTGTATGGATACCAAACTCAGATCTTCCATTTATAAATATCACTTGCGGAGACAAACCTGACACATCCCTGGCAGGAACATGCATCTTGCCAGATGTTAAATTTCATGTTTAACCAGATGGCCAGCATTTATTTTCCAGCCATCAATTACTAGAGACCATGAGGATGAGATCTGGAAACAAAGTAAGAGAAAAGGTCTCCAGACTTTCAAGATATGCTATCTGAAAAAAAAAAATAATAAAGGTAGTTTCCTGAATAGTATGCAAGAGCATGCAATTTCTCCAGAAATCCCCACCTCTGTGGAGAGCCTTTCTAATATCATGCAAAAAAGACAAATAAAAATGGATTATAGACCTTGATATTAGAGCTGAATCCAGAAATGATATTGAAAAAAACATAGATAGAACACTTACTGACATTAAAGCTAGGAGTATCTTCCAAGATTCAATGCCATGGCCAAGCAAATAGATGCAAAGATTTTAAAAATATGGGACTATTTAAAAAAAAATTAACCAACCCCATCAAAAAGTGGAGGAAGAGATGAATAGAAATTTACTCAAAGAAAACATACAGATTTCCAAAAATACATGAGAAATATCTCTGCATGACCTATCATCATGAAAATGCAAGTCAAGACTATAAGCCTCATAACAGTGAGATTGTCAAACATCATGAAAAAAACCAGAGTTGACATGGATGTAGGGGAAAGGAACCCTCATTCACCACTGGTGGGAGTGTTAACTGGTTCACATTTTGGAAAATAATATAAATATTTCTAAAAAAATTAGGAATTTAGTTGGATAAAGAAATTATTGTGCACGGGCCAGAGTGGTAGTACAGTGGTTAGGGTGCTTGCCTTACATGTGGCTCACCTGGTTCAATTCTCAGCACCACATATGTCCCCTCAAGTGTGCCATGAGTAACCTTGAGCCCAGGACCAGGAGCAAAGTTCTGAGAACTTGCTTGGCATGGCCCAAAAGTCAAGAAAAACAAAGCAAAAAAGAAACTATTGCACATATGCACAATGGAATACTACTCGGTTACTAGAAAAGATGAAATTATGCAGTTTACTGCTGTGAGGATGGGACATACTGAGTGATACTAGTCAGTGGAGAGGGACAGGGATAGAATGACCTCCTTATATGAGAGATAAAAAGAAACATAGTAGGGGAATAACAAATGACCAAATGCAATAGAAACTGAGATCTGGTCTTCAGCAGGAAAATTACCACAAGAGATTTTTTTTTGTAGGAGTACTGCTATTTATTCAGCCACTGATTAGCTGATTGAATTGGGCATGAACTCCACCTTAATTTTTTTTAATTTATTTTTTTCTTTTTATATTTATTTATTGAATCATTGTGGGAAAAGTTACTAAGCTTTCAGGTTTAAGTCTCGGTCATACAAAGATCAAACACCTTTCCCTTCACCAGTACTCATTTTTCACCACCAAGAACCCCAGTATACCACCCCCCCCATCCCTCCAAATGCCTGTGAGGCAGATGATTTCTACTTAACTCTTCTCTACATTGATTACATTTATTATTTCGATCAAAGATGCAACATTGTTGTTTAGAATTTCCCCCAAAACAATCAGAATTGCTGAAAAGGCATTCTGAAATATTTTGTTTTCTATAGCTGGTTATGAGAATCATATAATGTCACACGGCCACGATTTTGGATTTCTGCAAAGAGCCAGATAATTACAAGATTGGTTTCTGTGTGTCTGGTGTTATGGCTGTGCTGGAGAGCCGCCCATGGGGGGGTAACTCATGACCTTGGTAGGGCATGAAGGACGTGCCGGTATTGCTTCTCTTCCCATGAGACTACAGTTATCCCGTCACCACCGGCTCATACCTGGCTTTCCAATAAGCTCTGACGTGGCGGCCACCTACCACAAGGGATTTTGAGGCCCTGGGGGAATGGAACGAATGGACCTGAACCCACGACAATGGTGGAGCGAAGCAGACACTTGAGAAGGGTATAGTGTTGGAATATGAAGCGTAAAACTACCATCAGCAGTGTTGTAAACCATGATGCTTCAAAGAAATAAATTATTATTATTATTATTATTATTATTTGCTTTTTGGGTCACATCTGGCGATGCTCAGGGCTGACTCCTGGCTCTGCACTCACGAATCATCCCTGGTGGTGCTCAGGAGACCATATGGGGTGCTGGAACTGAACTGGGTAGGCCGCATGCAAGGCAAATGCCCTACCCGCTGTGCTATCACTCCAGCCCTAAGAAATAATTTTTTTAAGTAAAATGATATGCTTTAATTTAATTTTTGCTGAAATTTCATTAGAGGAGCTCAGATTCATGTAAAAAATTAATTAGTTTGTGCCATTTTTAACTTCCTAAATCAATCTTTACAAGTCAGTTCTCCATCAATTTTTTTTGTCTTTGTTTTTGGGCCTCCTTTTTTTAAAAATTGTATCACCGTGAGATAGAGTTACAAAGCTTTCATGTTTGAGATTCAGCCACACAATGATGGAACACCCATCCCTCCACCAGTGCACATCTTCCACCACCCACATCACACAGTCCTCACCTGCCTCTATGACCGACAATTTCCCCAATACTCTCTCTCTCTAATTTTTGGCGTTATGTTTTGCTCGAAATTTCCCACCACTTTTCAAGCCTACCTTCCAGGGGCAGACGATAGATAATTTATTTTCTATTGCTTATTTTGAATATCACGAGAGCTCTCACGGCCATGATTCTAAATGTAAGTTTTTAGATTGTAAATGGTTGGGTTCCAGAGACATCTCTGTATGGCACCTAATTCATTTTGGGATTCAATTGGAGTCTCTGGGTCAGGGCTATTGGTGCACTAAGAAGGCACCTGGAGGCAAATTGTGGGTGTGACAGTCAGTCTTCTGGGCAGGCAGGGACCCGGGTGGGGATAGTCTGGGTCCTCTACTGCCATGCAGCCTGGGAGATTCAGTCCTGCAACCTGCACACCTGGGCCTTGTTTGTGGAAGCTCTTGGTCACTGGGATTCCATTTGGAGTAGGGGGGAGACTGTGCCTTCTCCATCTGGGGTGCCCTGGTGAAATTGGCCCAGTATGGGGCCTGGAGAGATCTCCAGTGCTGTGGTGTCTTTGGGGACTTGCTGCTGTCTCTGGGTCAGGGCTGTTGTTGTGCTAAGATGGTGCCCAGAGGCAAATTGTGGGTGTGACAGGCAGTCTGCTGGGTGGAAAGGGACCCAGGGAGGGACAGCCCAGGTCCTCTGCTGCCATGTGGCCTGAAGATTCAGTCCTGGAACCCGCACACCTGGGCCTTGCTTGTGGAAGCTCTTGGTCACTGGGATTCCATCTAGAGTAGGTGTTTTGGACCACTTCTGGCCATGCTCTGGGATTCCTCCTACCTCTGCACTCAGGAATCATTCCTGGGCTGGCAGTGCTTGGCAGATCATATGGGATGCTGAGCCTTGAACCTTGGTTGGATGCATACAAGGCAAGCACCTTACTTGCTGTACTATTGCTCCAGCCCCTCTATTAGAAAAATTAATATACAAAATAGTTTGGGGACTCTTTTAGCAGTGCTCAAAGGGTCTAGTGGTCACTTTCTGAGATATTTGGCCAACTGGGCCAGCAGTTAAATTCTGAGTCCTGAGGATGCAGTGCCGCTGAGGCTCTTTGGTGCCCAGAAACCCCAGGGCCAGCACGGTGAGGCTTGGGGGTCCTTTAGGTCTCAACCGCAACAGAAGTGTCTCCAGAGCCATATCCTTGTGATGTTAGGGAGGCCCTGGAGTGCTGAAAATCAAAGGAGGTTAGGGCACTTGTGCCCTAATCTCTACAGTAGCTTCCTGACCCTATTCATACATTTGAAAAAGTCAGGGCACTTTTAAAGCGTCCAATTCCCTGGTCCACACTGGGAGTTTGTATTTTCATCAATTACCCAGACCACTTTTGTACATCCAATTTTGTCCTCATCTACTGCAAGCCTCCTACAGTAAGCTGACAGCATCATTCTTTTAGGTCTTGGAATTTTACTTATGAGGACTGAATCAAAGAGATTCTATCTAATCTTTAAAAAAATTTTTTTTAATTGAATCACCGTGAGATACAGTTACAAAGCTTTTATGTTTGAGTTTCAGACATACAATGGTCAAACACTCGTCTCTCCATCAATGCACATTCTCCATCACCGATGTCCTCAGTATCCCTCATCCCCTTCTCACCAACCCACCCTTCCCCCTGCCTCTATGGCAGATAATTTCCCCCATACTCTTTCTCTACTTTTGGGCATTATGGTTTGTGATACAGATACATCTTAAGCTGACACTTCATCAAAGCACACGTTATAACTTAAGAAGTATGTATTTTCATATCTTTTAAACTCAAATATTTCTTTTCCAGGAGAGGTGATGGAAGCTTAACATTCAGAATGCAGTGATTCCTCTGAACTTAAAAAAAAATCTCTTTGCATAGCAGACCAGATGAATGAGGCAAACTTTGGGTAATGAGGCTTTCATCCCAAAGATGCACACCTTACTTGGTTGGTGAGGACAGTGCATGGAGAGGGACCTCAGACAGAAATGGACATAACCTGCTGACCCATTGAGCTTCTAAGACTTTTTTACAAAATCACTTTCTTTCCGCCTTTTTGATATTCTCTCTTATTAAGGAGATGAGACATACATAATATCTCCTGGGGGAAATCAAAAGCAGCTTACCCCCATAACTTTCCTAATTCTTTTAAGCATATCAGAGGGGACTTCAATTATTGGTTTAATGTTCTGGAAGCACAGCCAGTCGCTTCCTTAGTCATCGCTTGATTTACACGATCTCATTTCCTCTCAAACAAACGAATGCTAGTTCCCTTGCTTTTTAATACTGACATCTTAGATAGTAGAATGTCAAATAAACTCCTTTTTTTCTTTTCTTTTTTTTTTATCTGGTTCACACCTGACTGCACTCAGGGTTTACTTCTGTTTCCTCACATGGATCACTACTGGTGGGCTTGAGGTACCATATAGGGTACTAGAGATTGACCCCAAAGTTATTGCACGTCAGGCAAATGTCTTACCCACTATAATATCTCTGTAGACCCCCAAATAAACTACTTTTATGCTAACCAGGTTAATAAGAAAGTCAGTTACTTGGAACTTTAAGAAATGTCCTATTTCTGGTTTTATCTTATTTATACACTTTTTTTTTTCTTTTTGAGTCACACCTGGCGATGCACAGGGGTTACTCCTGGCTCTGCACTCAGGAGTTATTCCTGGCGATGCTCAGGGGTCCATATGGGATGCTGGGAATCGAACCCAGGTCGGCCACGTGCAAGGCAAACGCCCTACCCACTGTGCTATCTCTCCAGTCCCTATTTATACACTTTTTAATTTTGGGAGTAAAATACAGTTTTGTCTTGAAATATATACTATTTATAATATGCTATATTATTAGTCTTTTAGATGAAAGGTCTCCATCATGAGACTTTGTTGAAAGGTGGCTAACTCCACGGTAAGCTTATACAGCGAAAGGCTTTTTTTTTTTATGTCTCTGAGATTGTATTTGCCCAAAATTTCCCATTTTTCCCATTTTTATCTAATAGCACAGTTAAGAGATACAAGCTAGATATATGTTGGTCGCTTTGGGATAACCCACTAGCAATTATTGGATGATTATGATGAAAAATGCTCTATAGTGACAAGAGAAGTGGTGGCTTGGGAGCTATTTCTTCGTTTGGAAATAAATTTGCAAATATCTAGCTATTTGAATTAGGGAATTTCTCTATGTGACACAGTCCAGTCTTATATTTAAAAATTTTCTATTGATAAGCAGTGGGGGGAATATGATTTAAAAATCAATGAAAATGCTGAAAAAATATCATGAAACAACAATAACTTTTACTGAGTATTTATTATATGCAAGCACTCTTAAGATGTTCAAATGTTATTTTCCCATTAATCATAACTTGCTGTGGAAACTGAGCTCTGGGGAACGTAAATAATTTACTCATTTTTCAAGGGAACTAAGGTTCTTGACAAAAAACAGAGCTGGGCCCATTTTGCTTCAGTCAAAAGTGTATTGCTCATACAATATGCTCTAATGTCTCTTTGCACTTTAGATTAGGAAAAAAAATATGCAAGTTGTTAATTTTGTAAAAAAAATAAGGGAATGGTGTTTTTGCACAACACATGTTCACAAATATTTATTGTAGTGTTTTACCGAAAATTTTCATAGGGGCTGGAGCGATAGCACAGCGGTAGGGCGTTTGCCTTGCACGCAGCCAACATGGCCGACCCGAGTTCGATTCCTCCGCCCCTCTCGGAGAGCCCGGCAAGCTACCGAGAGTGTCTCGCCCGCATGGCAGAGCCTGGCAAGCTCCCTGTGACGTATTTGATATGCCAGACACAGTAACAACAAAGTCTCCAATGGAGACGTTACTGGGCCCGCTCGAGCAAATCGATGATCAACGGGAGGGCCTTTACTTTTTTTTTCATGAAAAACTTTATTTAACAAAGTTGTTCATAATGCAGCTGTTACAGGCTTTCAATGTTTGATCACCAATCCCACTACCAAAGTAATCTTCCCCATTTCCCCAACCACCCCCCAAGCCTTCCCAAGACTTCCCATTTAGCAGGCATACAATAATGTATTTTACACTGCTTGTTACAGCCAGATGGCTAAAGAATCATCAAAAATTTCAGTAAAAGAAAATATGTGAAAATTGTCTAAGAAGTTACTAAGCTACTAGTTGAGCCTTCTATGTTACAGTTGGCTCCTATATTTTCTCCCCATCTACTTTGGTATGCTCCTATTGGAATTTAATATTTTGGAGGTGTTGTACGTGCATGATACAGAGACTTAAGGATCTATGGTCTGGGTCAATGAGTTGATACCCATGGCTGCTGGGACTTCCGGAAGTACAGAGGGATGAAGTAGGGGGAGGCTGCCCACCTCTACTCCAAGAAGACCTCAGAGTTCTTAGCCTGAACACCAGGACATCTGAAATTTTTCTTGGTTTGGTATCTTGCAGAGAGTGTTAGTGAAGTGGTAGAGTTAAACTGTTGGCGTGGCTGCAGCAGACTGTGTGTGTGTGTGTGTGTGTGTGTGTGTGTGTGTGTGTGGCTGCTGGAGCTTCAGCAAGGCGTGGATTTGTCGCATCCACCTCCCTAGGGTACCCCAGAGTTTTCAGCCAGGGGGTGTTTATAGATTTTAGCTCTCGGCTTGCATCTCCTCAGAGATTTGGTTGTGAATCGGTAGAGCAGGGCCAGTGATTGAGCTGACATGATGATAGCTTGGGAGGTGCGCCAAAATTTTTGTAGTTTTAATTCTTATGTTTATTTCTCTGAACCATTTCAAGTATACTTTTATATATTGTATGAGATAGGAGGACAAATCATCCTTTTGTATGTTTATTAGGCAATTGACCCGGCTTCATTTGTTGGAAAGACTTATTTACTTATTGAATGGTGTGGACATTCTTGTGAAAATCTGAATGAAGATTAATATAAAGGTTTTTAGGTGAGTTCTAGATTTGTATCACTGACCTCTGTTTATTATAATACTAGTGCAGGAATATTCTGATTAGGATAATTTTGTAGTAAGTCTTGAGATCAGACTCTTTAAACTTTGTTGTTTCTGGAGAGTTTTTCCATATTCTTTTTTTTTTTTACTTTAAGTTTCTTGCATTTTTGTATGACTTTTATAGTAAGTTTGTAAACTTATTTTCAAAAAAGTATATTCAAGCACTGTGATTTACAAAGTTATTTATAGCTGAGTTTTTAGACATAAAATATTCCAATACTGATCTTAACACCAGTGTCCGCTTCCCTTTGCCAATATTCCTAGGTTATCTCCTCTACTCCACACCCCCAACCTGGAAGTCTTTTTTTAAAAAAAATAATTTAATTCTTTTAAGTTGTTCACAATAATTTATTACATTCAATATTCAAGTACCAATTTCATCATCATTACACTATTATTTCAAATTTTCCCACCACCACCCAAGCCTGACCCCAAAGCAGGTCCTAAATAATTTATTTTGTATTGATTGTTATGAATAATCCATTAAAAATGATCCCCAAAAGTTTCCTTAGAGAAAAGTGTGTGAAGGTTGTTGGATCTCACCCTGGAGTCATTAAACCCTTATAGTTATTAAACCCTAACATGTTAACATGTTGTTACAGGTTAGTTTTTACATATATATATATACATATATGTACATACATACATATATATTTGATTGGAATGAGATCCGTTGCCTTCTACTTCACAGTTCGTCAAATATGGTGTGCTCCTCTTGGTACATCCGTGGTTTAGGGTATGAGATGTCATGCAGCTTCAATGCCATGCTCCAGAAAATCTACAATTTTAAATAGGATGATACAGCTGGAATTAAATTTTTAACTGGTGACTTTGGGATCTGAAGGCATCTCTGCAGCTTGTGACTCTCTTCCAAGATTTATTTGTGAGTCCCTGGATTATGGCCATTAATGAGCTCATCTGAGGCAGTTCGTGGTAAGAACAGGGAGATGGGGAGAGGTCACCTATTCCCGACTCCATGGTAAAGTAAAGTAAAGGCCCTCCCGTTGATCGTCGATTTGCTCGAGCGGGCCCAGTAACGTCTCCATTGGAGACTTTGTTGTTACTGTGTCTGGCATATCGAATACTCTCGGTAGCTTGCCGGGCTCTCTGAGAGGGGCGGAGGAATCGAACTCGGGTCGGCCATGTTGGCCGCTTGTAAGGTGGACGCCCTACTCGCTGTGCTATCGCTCCAGCCCGACTCCATGAGAGTCTGGAAATTTTGGTCACAAAACCCACTACCTACGTTTTTCAGCTAATTCATTCTCATGAATGAGGCTTGTCAGAGCCTATGGAGATGGACCATGAGAATGGTGGTGATTGAGCTCTGGAGGTTTTCAACTGCTGGGGCTCTACTGGAGCAGGTGGTGGGTTCACCTGCTTCACTCCCGGATGCCCAGATGAGATTTAGCCTCCAGCCTGGAACTCTTGACAGGCACCTTTTTAAGTTCGGTTGTTAAAGTTTGGGTCTCATGATTTCACGGCTGTTGACTTTGTGTTTTGGATATTTAGCTCTATCAGGTCTTAACACCACCTTTATACCTGGTCCCCCTGTCTTGTACCCTGTTGCTTCTCATCTGTCTCTTCTCCCCCTTTCCTCCACTAAATATTTTTCCTTCTTCTTCCTATACTCTGGGGCCAAAGGTGATCTGAGTATCCCCCTTTAAACCATTACAGTGCCTCGTTCAGTTACTCTAAACACCACAAATAAGTGATACTACCCTGCATTTATTCTTCTTCTGGATTTTTTCATTTAACGTGATATCTTCCAGTTCCATCAATATTGCTGCAGGAAAGTAACTGGGATTTTGATGATTATTGCATTGAATCTTTAGATAATTTAAGGAAGCAAAAATATTAAAACCATTTGAATTCTTACAATTTATGTATGCAAAATATCTTGTTCCTTTAGGTCTTGGATTTCTTTAAATAGAATTTTTAGTGCAAAAAAGCCTTAGGTTTCTGTTGAAAAAAAATTGTTGCTCTAATTATCTTATTATCTTTAATGTTGTCTAAATACACCCACATGCATCATCATGATATAGTGATCAATGAAAGCAAATAAATCAATCATGCCGTGGTCCAGACAGTGAAGTTGCTTAACTTCATTAGTCATCTGGCTTCTGAGGTTGTCAGTTTAGGAGGGATGCTTTGAAGTTGGCAGTAAAATCTTCATCTAACTATTATTCAGAGGAAGGAGCTTATGCATGCTTATCAAATGGCCATCTCCTAACAACTATAATCACTTAAATCCTAGCTGATCTCCATGAAAAGCTCTTTATAATTTTTCTTTTTATTAGGAAGCTCCAAACTAAAGCCTATTGAAAATCAAATCTGAAAAATTCAGCTCTGATGTGGCTGAATGGTTGGTTAGTTTTTGAAAATGACAGGTTTTGGATGAATTAGAAATTAAAGCTCTGTGACGCTTCACATGTGGAGCCGGAAGCGTGCCATCTAAGCATCTTCCTCTGATAATTAAAATGTAACTGGGATGCCAGTCGATTTCATTGAGCTTGGTTGTTTTTGCCGGAGTTCCATTAGTAAGGGTTTCTTCAGTGAAATTTGCTATTACTTACAACTTTAGTTTTTATATTAGGATTTTTTGCCAAGAGAAGAGAAGTGAAAAACACATTTGTTTTGTTAATGCTGTTTTTTTCTTAAAAAGGAAATTAAGAATTGGGTCAAAGAGCTAGTACACCAGGTAAGACACTTGCCTTGTTTGTGGCTAGGACAGCTGTGACCCTGGTTCCTGTCTTTGACACTGGTCCCAATACTTGGCACTCTATATGACCCCCCTGAACACCCCAAGGGTCACTCTGAGGACAGAGTGAGAAATAGTACCTGAATGCTGCTGGGTGTGGCCCAAACGCTACCCCTTTCCCCAAACAAAATTTGAATGGTGGGGGTGATTTTCCTTAAGAAAAACAGTAACATAGAAAACTTGTTTAGATATCAAGGGATTTGGTGTAAAATAAAAATAGGATGCATTTGAAAAAATATCACCTTAAATTAGGGTTCTGAAGGATGCATGCTAGGGATAGAAGATGCCATGCTGCTGAGGTCTGGGTAGTCCGGCAATGTTGGCAAACATCGGAGCTGCACCTGGTGCTACTTGGAGGGTGAGGGAGGGCTCCAGGTACACATGAAACTGGGATCCTGAGCACATAAAGCATGTACCCCTGACAACTGTACTATCTCCCTGGTCACTTTATTTTCTTCAATCACTTTTAATTCCATTTTCCAGTCATTTTTTGAACAACTTTATGGGGGTATAATTGATATACAAAATCAAATATACTTTTTGTTTTATTTGCTCAGGGCTTATGCTCAGGGCTTACTCCTGAATCTATTCTGGGCTTAATCACATCATTTCTTATGTAAATATAAAGTAAACTGAAAAGCATTTGTTGAAATCTATCATTTCCCCATTTTATACTCTTGATGTCCTTGTTGAGGACTTATTGACTGTAAGTTCTCTATGTCTGTCTTTGTATCATACCAAACTGTTGCACCACATGCTTTTAAATACTCTACAGATTTAGTGAAATCTCTCTTAAAATACCAAGCACATATTTTGTAGAAATAGATAAAACATCCTACAACTTTAATGATATCACAAAATCCTCCAAATGGCCAATCTAGTTTTGAAAAACAAATATCGGAGTTGACAGTGTCTTGAGTGTGAAGGAGCTGAATATTAAAACCAAAGTTCCAAGCAGGGCACCACTCCAAGGAAGGGAAGTTTTGAAAAGGAAAAGCCATTTGTGAGTCAGGAAGACTGCAAGGAAGTTGGTCTCAGTTAGAAAGCAGGGAGAGGTGAAATAAAATGTGCAATCTCCCTGGTTTGAAACTTGAATTTTAATTATCTCTGCGGTGAGGAAATCCCAGGATAAGAAATGAATATAAAAGTTAGACTCAGAATACAGATTCTACAGGGATAAGTGGTAGAAGTTAAGATGAAAACTTCAGAGGTATATTTCAATAATCTGACATTATAGAGAAGAAAATTGTCACTCAATATATGGTCACAAAAAAAAATTAGAAACCATGTGAAAGCACCTTATTTAAGAAAAAAATAGATGAGAGAGAGACAGAGAGAGACACGCAGATACACACACACACACACACACACACACACAGAGAGAGAAAGAGAGAGTGAATGATCTCTCCCCAGAACTGAAAAGACTGAAGAGGAACTAGGAATTATATTTGCATTGATTTAGAAAGGGGAAAAAAGGAGTATAAAAAGCATATGGAAATAAAACACAATATTAGAAATAACTTGTGTTTGTTACAAATGTTGGGAGGCCCCTTAAGCAGTGCTCAAGGGTCATTCCCAGTGATTTTAGAGAATCAGAAAGTTGGGTTGAATACGATGACCCGAGGATGTAATGCTGCTTGTGTTTTGCAGTGGGGTACCTGGGACCACCAGGGCCATGCACAACTATGTTTTGGAGTTATGTGTGCCAGGATTAAACCCCGTACTACCTTACCAACCCCCAAACAGTTAGGTTTCCAAAGGACCATAGATTACAAAGAAAACTCAGTGGGTCAATTAAAGGAAAGATTAGGTACAGATAGAGAAAAATTACAGGTAGCTGAGAAATTACCAATATGTTGACAATTGCAATAAAAGGCTAATTCTATACTCGATGCCATTCAGCATAATCCATTTATATTTTATTTATTTACTTGGCCACACCCAGAAATGCTCAGGTCTTACTCCTGGCTCTGGGTTCAGGATTTACTCCTGGCAGGTTCAGGGGATCATATGAAATGCTGGGAATCAACATGTCGGCTACATGCAAGGCAAATGTTCTACCTACTGTACTATTGCTCCAACTCCCCACTTTATATTTGTTAATTGTTTAATTCTCCCAGAAACTCGGGAGAAAAAAAGCAATATTTAATTCATTTTTGTGGACTTAATATTAAAATACAATATTTTCATCTAGATTTAGAAATATTGAAATATAAAGTCGTCTTGCATTGTAATGTTGAAGTTCAATTATGAACTAAATGCAATATTAACAATTGGATCTCAAAAATCAGCGTATTATAGCGATCTAATCTAGAAGTCTGAGTATTTGACCTTTAGCAAAAGGAGGAAAGGAATATATAGAAAAGAAATTCAAAGTAATTCAAGAACAAGATGAACAGAATTATAAGTCAGGTTACTTAAATATATTCCTGCTATTTTTCTTCCATTCCCTTCATACTCTTTGGTAATTTACATATACCTTTTCCATTTGATTCCTTATCTGTTATGTTCAGCATCTGGAAAAGTTCAGTTAGGTTTATGTTGTTCCTTAGTCTACTATATTTAGAAGTAATTTTAGGGTTGCAGAGAAGTTACAAAGGAAATACGGAGATTTTCTGCATATCATTTATCCAGCTTTTTCTAAGAGTAACATCTACATAATAAAGACATCAAAACTGGTGCTATACTACTAACTACATTTCTGACTTTAATTGGATTTCACTGTTTTTAATGCTAACATCCCATTTCTGTTTCAGCATCCAGTTCAATTCACCGCATTTCATTTAGACGTGTCTTTTTTAATCTCTGTCAATCTTGCCTTTTATTTAATTCAAAGCAGTTGAGAATCAACTATCAACTTAAACCTTGACATTTTTAAAAAACCAATACAATTTTTAGGATGTCCGTGAGTTTGGATTTGTTGCATGGTTCTCCTGGAGTTTTAAGGTATTTTGAGAAGAATCACTGTCACTGTCACTGTCCTCCCGTTGTTCATCAATTTGCTCCAGTGGGCCCAGTAACGTCTCCATCATGAGACTTGTTGTTACTGTGTTTGGAATATTGAATACGTCACAGGTATCTTGCCAGGCTTTGCCCTGCGCGACATAGTCTCCATAGCTTGCTGGGCTCTCCGAGAGGGGTGAAGAAATTGAGGGGTGAAGAAATTGCATGCAAGGCAAACGCCCTACCACTGTGTTATTGCTCCAGCCCTTGAGAAGAATGTCAGAGAGGAAAAGCATTCTTTTTTAATTATATATGAACTATTGAAACCCATAGTCTAGTACTGGTGATGGTAGCTTGACTCAATGGTATGGTGAGTCTTGCCAGGCTGTTTTCTTGTAAGCACCTGTTCTGTCCCACTGATAGACACTTTGCCTCTCAGAAGTCAGTCACTAAATCCAGCCCACATTTACAAGCAGGCAAATTCAGTTCCATATCTGAGAGGAATCGCAAGGCATGTCCTTATCTATTCGTGCTTAAAGAAGTCGTTGGCAATGGGAACATTGGTGGAGAGAGGTCACACTGATGTTGGGATTGGTGTTGAACGACTGTAGGCCTGTACTTTGAATTAATTGTGAATGGTGAGACTTAATAATAAAAATTAATAAAATTAAATTAAAAAACAAAGCTCATGTTCCTGTTGAGACATGAAAGAAATTATCCTGTACCCTGTTGGACTTTTCAGAGGCTGGACAAATATTCCCACAAGCATCAAACAGATTGATGAGGAAAAGTAAAAAGGAGCTTATTGGTAATGTCTACTTCCAGTGTACATAAGAGAGAGCCAGTAAAACTGAAGTAGTTTCAGAGCTCTTATTTAAATAGATTCATTTAAATGTCAGCAGAGGACATTTATGAAGAAGAAGGGGAATGTCAGTAAGGACCACTATCAGAAAAAACAGTTAAACAAAAGTGTGTGGATTTAAGTTCTGTCTTCTCCAATGAGAAGAGAAAAGGAAATTAGCTCTTCCAGGAATGTATCCCTATTTCCAGGGATAGGTAACAAAGGTAGAGACTTGCCGATATATATTTATATATGTATATATACATGTGTATATATACGATCATGATCACGACCATCCTGTTGTTCGTCGATTGCCTCAAGCAGGCCCCAGTAATGTCTCCTTCATCCTAGCCCTGAGATTTTTTTAAAAAAAGTGCCATATTAAAGGATCTTTCAGGGTTAGGAGAATGAGACCCATCATTGTTACTGGTATTTGCGTATTGGGTACACCACGTGGAGTTTGCCAGACGCTGCCATGTGGGCAGGTTACATTCGGTAGCATGCCATTTTGTCCAAAGTAAGAATGAGATAATAAGATGTTGTGCGGCCATAAATGCAGCCGTGCACTTCCCGGAGCTGGGTTTTATAGTCTCCTGCCCCCACGCCTGGCTGTCCTCACCGGGCCCCTTGGAGGGGAGCGGGTTGAGTTTCCCTCCCAGCCCCGACCAGGGCTCAGGCAGCCGAAGACCTCCAGAACCAGCCACCACCATGCTGAGACCACTCTCCACACGCATGAAGGTACCGGCAGAGGAACAAAGGCATGAGGGTCCCGGGGCTGAGATCCCCAAGCCTGCTCGGATCGGGGCTGAGCATCCTCCACCCAGATCCTCCATGTATATATACATATATACATATTTGCAGAAGGTGATCTACACCCAGACTTCTAGAGCTTTCCATGAATTTCACCTTTTGTGAAAGATTTTGGGATGGCAGATTTTTCTTCCTTATATTACCTTGGGGGCTGGAGTGATAGCACAGCGGTAGGGCATTTGCCTTGCACGCAGCCAATATGGCCAACCCGAGTTCAATTCCTCCGCTCCTCTTAGAGAGCCCAGCAAGCTACCGAGAGTATCTCGTCTGCACGGCAGAGCCTGGCAAGCTACCGGTGATGTATTCGATGGAGATGTTACTGGGCCCGCTTGAGCAAATCGATGAACAACGGGAGGACAGTGACAGTGACAATATTACCTTGATCAGATGATGAATATATATACACCCTTATTTTAGCAATTTTTTTATATTTGGGGCTAGACCTGGTGATGCTCAGAAGTTACTCCTGGCTGTGCACTCAGGAATCACTCCTAGTAAGTTTGAGGGGACCATATGTAATGTCAATACTATGCTACCTGCTATACTATTGTTCTGGACCTATATACACACTGTTAAAGTAATCCCTGGCAAAAATAACAGAATTCATGCTGAAAGTAGGCTAAAGATCAAACATGCTGGTCTCTCAGTATCTGTATGTCAAACCACAATGCCCAAAAGCATATATATAGAGAGAGAGTAAGAAGGAAGGGTGCCTACTGCAGAGACAGGGGGTGGGATGGGGTTGGGGTGGTGGGAGGGATACTGGAAACATTGGGAGTGGAAAATATGCACTGGTGGAGGGATAGGTGCTCAATCATTTTATGACTGAAACTTAATCACGAAAGTTTGTAACTGTATCTCAGGGTGATTCAATAAAAATAAATAAATAAAATAAAATTTAAAAAATTAACAGAATGTCTATGGAAGGCTAAGACTGACCCATGTTGATGCTTATACCAGGGGGCATTTTCCTGTAACACTTTGCAAGGAAGAGGGTGGATACTTTCCAAGAAAGCACTGGAGGATGGATTTTGGAATGGCAACCTAGTCTTCTACCAGGGCCTGAACATTGTAGTGATACTGTTGGGACTGTATGGAAAAAAACTGTTATATCCAGTTATAGTGAATCCTGTTTATTTTTTAAAAAAGAATTAGATGTCACTGCTAATAGATCCAACTTCACTTGTTCCATATTTAATTTTCTTATAGTTCTTTTGATTTGAATTTGTGTTATAATCATTCTGTATTAGTAGCAAGCCTTTGCATTTTATTTTTGTAAATTAATTTTTCCTTAGAATTTTTTAATTAAGATTTTTTACACTTTATTTATTTATTTATTTATTTTTTGTTAGTGAAACACCATGAGGTACAGTTGTAGGCTTACAAGTTGTTGTGCATGGGTTTCAGTTATACAATGATCGAGTACCCTTCCCACCACCAGTGCCCATTCTCCACCCCCACCAATCCCAGTATCCCTCCCACCCCCCATCCCCCATCCTACCCTGCCTCTATGGCAGGGCACTCCCTTTTGTTCTATCTCTTCTTTTGGGTGCTGTGGTCTGCAGAAGAGACATTGGGTGGCAATCATGTTCGGTCCATGGACTACTTTCAGCAGGCATCTCTCATCATGGGCAGATCTTCCCAGCACCCTTTATTTGGTGCTCCCTTCTCTATCTGAGCTGCCTTTACCCCTAGAGTGTGCAGCTGGCCTCTAAGCCATGGAGTGAACAACCTGGTATTTATCACAGCTGTTCTTGGGTGTTAGTCTCCTATTTTGTTACTTTATGTTACCCAGATGAATGCAATCTTTCTATGTCTGTCCCTCTCTTTCTGACTCATTTCGCTTAGCATAATATTTTCCATGTAGTACCACTTGTATGTAAATTTCATGACTTCATCTTTTCTAACTGCTACATAGTACTCCATTGTGTAGATGTACCAAAGTTTCTTTAGCCAGTCATCTGTTCTCGGGCACTCAGGTTTTTTCCATATTCTAGCTATTGTAAACAGTGCTGCAATGAACAAACAAGTGCAGATGTCACTTCAACTATACTTTTTGGCCTCTCCGGGGTATATTCCCAGGAGTGGTATTGCTGGATCAAATGGGAGCTCAATTTCTAATTTTTTGAGAGTCTTCCATACTGTTTTCCAAAAGGGTTGAACCAGTCGGCATTCCCACCAGCAGTGAAGGAGTGTCCCTTTCTCGCCACATCCGGGCCAACACAGGTTGCTTTTGTTCTTTTGAATGTTTTCCACTTTATTTAAACACCACGGATTTATAAAGTTGTTTATGATGCACTTGTTACAAGCATTCTGTATTGCAACCCCAACCCCCACCAGTGGCCACCGTTGTCCTCATTTTCCCAACCACCTTTCAAGCCTGCCTCTGTAGCAGGCCCCATATAATTTTATATTGCTTATTATCACCAAATGGCTAATGGAATCACCAAAAGTATATCAGTAAAATAAAATTTGTTCAAATTGTTATGTCTCATGATGGGGACATTAAATCCTTGTCTGAGGGTTTAATAAGCTATTGTTACTGATTAAACCTTCTGTGTTAAATTTTGCTCATTGTGCTTGGTTGACTTCTACATCACGCTCCCACCCATTCTGGTGCAATTCACTGGGTTGTTAGTGATTTTGGAGAGTTGGAGATGTCAGAAAATCCAGAATATTTAACTGGTCAGTGAACTCGCATGGTAGTGGTGGTGGAATGTGGGTGTGGCTGCCAGGGCTTCTCGAAGAACAGGATGGGGATGGGGGAGTCGCCCACCTCATTCCAAGAAGGCCCAGAGTTTTCAGCCGAATACACCTGGTGTACCTGAAATTTTTGGCAGTTTAGCATCTCTGTGGAACTCAGTCTTGAGGTGGTGGAGTCTTACCACAGGCGTGGTGGCAGCTGTTGTAGTGTGAGTGCAGCTTCTGGGGCTTTGATAGGGTGGGAACTTGGCCCACCCTCTCCTGAGGTTGCCCTGCCTTGAGGTCTCAACCAGAGCCCTGTGTATCAGAGAAATTTTTGCGGCTCGTTGATTTCATTTGAGATTTCATCATGAGTCTCTGAAGCAGGACTGATAGATGAGCTTAGTGGCAGTGCCGGTGGAATGTAAATGAATTTTTTTTTCTGATGCACTTACCTGCTAGGACATTTTCCTGACCTTAAATAAAGAATAGTGGTACAGAATTAAGAAAATTCTGAAGTAGTTGTGATTCGTATTTTTAAAAGTAATATGAATGAATATATCTAAACCAATATCATAAAAAAATACATCATGGTCTTGAAATATTTTCAATATTTAAGTGAGTGAGAATGCAAACTTAAAAGTATTCCAGGGAGGTGGGTCTGCATTGTATGTGTAGAGTTGCATGTGCAGGCTCTCACACAGCCCACATCACTGGGTATTATTCCCAGATCCCTGACACCAAAACAAAAAGGATGAGTGACTCTAGGTGCACTGAAACCAAAAGTGTTGACACCCAAAAATGCAACAAGTGTTGAGTCCCAACACTGCAACAACAAAAGCAAAGCAATATGATAATTTTATAAAATTAACATCAGTGATGATAAGATAACCGAATAGCAGCCTGAAAAATCCCTATTACCCAGGAGTTACTGATGCAAGAGAGAAATGCATGTTCACATTTGTTGTGAACTAAAGTCTCTGTCAACTGTTGAGTTCTTCATTTTTGGCTCGACTTGAAAACTTTTAACATATATGCCCTTTGTTGGGCATTGGGAATACTGATAACTTTAACACTAATGAATTCTTTCTTTGCCTTGATCAAAGATTGTGCAGCAATTAAGAACTGTTTCAAATCCTTTGTTACAAGCTAGGAGTATTTTAGCAATTAGTATTACAAGATCTCTTGTTTTTTGAGAACCCCCTGCAGCAAAGAGTTAATGTTTAAGCTATTTAAAATTCAGTGATGGCTAATAAGGCAGTTTTAAAGCCTCTTTCTAATTTCATGGCTACATTAGAATTTCCTGATGCAGTTTTCAGTTATTCCAGTCATTTATTAAAAATGCATTTTCTAATTTCAGGTGCTAATTTTAGCAATTCAATTCATTCCCTACCCCCCATGTCCCCCCCCCCCCCCCAACAATTTAACCACTATTTTTAGATACTCTCACATTTCCAAACTAAGTATTCGGGGCTGGAGAAATAGTACAGCGGTTCAAGTACTTGCTTTTCACTCAACCTACTCCTGTTTGATCTCCAATACCTTACATGGTACTCCAAACACTGCCAAGAATGGTTCCCGAGCACAGGGTCAGAACTAGTGTGGAGCAATGCTGGGTGTGACTCAAAACCAACCCCCAAACTAAGTATTAGATGTGGGGATTCCAAATATCCTGCATTTCTTAGAAAAATAACCCCTCTATTCTCTTGTAATCTTACTCTCAGACATGATATTATAGATCCCTTAATCTCATTCATTTATGGTAGTTTATGTTGTATACTTCGTAGAAATTGTCATCATCATGTACAATCCCTTGTTGGCCTCAGAGAAGAAAGTGGATGCATGGGTGCCGAGAACACACATATTAATAAGCTAATTCTTCACTTTTAGGTACTCTCAGTTAATTGAGGCAGATACCCATAGAAACAAATGTTGACAATACAACCCTACAAGGAGAAATAATACAAGAATCAAAGTGTTGCATGTATGTGCTAGCCCGCGAGGAATGTCAAGGAAAATTTACTGTGGGAATAAAATCCAGGCTGAATCTTGAAGCAAATGAAGGCGTTTTCAGAGAATATGCAAAGGGGTTGCTACCAGAGCAGTTCTTCACTTCGGGAGTTTATATAACGATTAAAGGTATTTTATGAGCCAAGGAATTCACCAGTATACCTATCAACATGAATTTGCATTTATTTTATCAGCTCTTTATTACTACTTCTTAACATTCCCTCCCTTTGGAAATAAACATTTTACATTAAAGCTCCATGAATATTTTCCCCTCTGCATTGTGTGTTTTGTAGTTATTTAACTCTTTACAGATAAAACGTTTCCTGAGGTCTTCTGTATAAGGAAGGAAGAAATGGTTTTCTATCTCTCCGATTACACCATTCACCTTCACTTCTGTTCTTTGTCTCATATTTGTATTCTGGTTGTTTGACCAGCTGCTCCTTTGAATGTGTTGTCTATAATTTCTGCGTCTTGTGGGCTATGTAGAGTTTACCAAAGCCATTTGGCAAACTTGGATGATCAAAACTTTATTTTTGCCCTCTTATGACAGAATTCCTCTTTGGGGATTTTTACCCCTTCATTTGGTGCCTACTCATCTAATCAATATGCAAATTTATTCTGTTTGTTCTTCAATCTCTAGCAGTGCAGATACGTATTCCTTTGTTAATTAGAGGCTACATTGCTTCTCTCTTTCAAAGCTTCTCAACTTTTAAGGAAATATGACTCCACTCCCACAATAGAGACAGCTGAGAACTCTGAGGCAATTGTGACCAATCAGTCATAGGAATAAAAGACTGTTGTTTTTTGACTAGAATGGTAGGGAGATGGGAGCTTTTCTTCTCTCTGAAGACTTACTTTTTTGGTCTTTATTCAATAGACTTTATATTTTTGTTGTTGTTTTTAAGCAGTTTAAACCTTTTAGTTTTAAAAAAAACTCACATTTTTTTATGCTCTTTTCAGCAGACATATACTGAAATTGGTATTATGCAGAGAAATTTAGCATGGTCTTTATACAAGAAAGACACACACATTTGTACAGTGTCCCCTACTTAAAATAAATGACAAGTTCCATCTCTGGCATCAGAGAACCTTCCAAGGAGATCCTGGTGACTCTCATATACTGTCAATCAGAGTATTTCCAGGAATATCCTCAGGTCTAACTGCCTGCTGTGTACAATACCAAGATATAATATCAAAGCTCCAATACATGCGTGACCAGAGTCCAAAATACCTATCTATATGCACATGTATTAACATACATATTTATACACACAATATCTTTATATGTCATACATTTTATTATTCAATGTAATATTAATATTTAATGTAAGTAATTATAATGATAGATTTAACTTTTTTTCTTTTTGGGTCACATCTGGCAATGCTCAGTGGTTACTCCTGGCTCTGAACTCAGGAGTCACTCCTGGCGTTGCTCAGGGGACAATATGGGATGCTGGGAATCGATCCTCAGGTTGGCTGTGTGCAAGGCAAATGCCCTACGTGCTGTGCTATCACTCCAACCCCAGGGTCACCACTTTTATTTGCTTTCTGTATTTATTTTTTTTATCTGTCTCTGTTCCTTATGTCTTCTTTTAACCTTTTAGTATAATTTTCATTGTTGAAGTGTTATCACTGTATACTTTTGTGGAATATTAACAATTAGTTTAACATATTAACATTAATATTAAAAGATAATATTTAAATAGTAGGAATATTACAATGCATATAAGAATTAGAATAACAAAAGTCAAAGATATATTTCTGCATATATATCATGAAGAATTCACACTTGAACATTTATATATCTAATGATGGTTCATAAAATATTTACAGCAATTGCCAAAGGGTCTGAAAGAAGATAATGACAGCAAAACAATAGTAATTGGAAGCTTCAACAGTATTTTATCACCTCTGGATAAATCAACTAAACTAAAATTCAACAAAGAAATACTGCCTTTGAAAAATGGAATAGAACAAATAGGTCTAACTGACACATGTAACCTCTTTATCTCCCCAAAGTTGAATACTCATTCTTATCCAGTGCACATAGAACATTCCCCAAAATATACGATATGCTGAGTCAAAAAACACACCTCCTTAAAATCAAAAGATAAAAATGGTATCAACCAACTATCCTCTCAAAATCATTATGCATTGAAAATGGAAAGTTAATCACAAACAGATATGAGGGGAAAAATCCAACACTTGGAAATTAAACAACTCATTGAATAGCCAGTGGGTCAAAGAGAGAAAATCAGAAAGGAAATAAAATGATTCCTGTAAGTAAATAAGAATGAAGATATGAGCTACCAGAACATATGGGATGCAGCAAAAGCTGTACTAAGAGGAGTGTTGATGGTAATGTAAACATTTATTAGAAAGTAATAAAGAGCCCACTTAAATAACCTAACTGCTATGCATAAGCGTCTTGTAAAAGACTAACCAAAGGAACCTAAAGTAGGGAAAAGGGCAGAAATCAAAAAACTTAGAGCAAATGTCAATGAAATGGAGACTAAAATAAAAACAATTTAGATGATCAACAAAACTAAGAACGGATTCTTTGAAGAAGTAGACAAATTTGACAAACCGTTTACAACACTTACAAATAAAAAGAAAGGAAATCCTCGTAAACTGAATCAGAAATGAAAGAGAAGAGATCACAATAGATACCACAGAGATCCAAAGGATCAACAGGGATTGTTTAGAAAATTTTTATGCCATAAAACTGGAGAACCTAGAATAAAGGATAAACTTTATATAACTTCTCACGGTTGAATCAAGAGGAAATGGAGCATCTGAACAGACCAGTTACTATCAAAATGGCAATAAAAAGTCTCCCAAAACACAAAGCTCAGGACCAGATAAGTTTACTAGTGAGTTATTTCAAACCTTTAAAGAAGATCTATTACCAGTATCTTTCAGGTTCTATCAGCTGAAGAAACAGGAATCCTCCTGAACTGCTTCTATGAGGCAAGCATCATCCTCATACCAAAATCAGATGGAAACTTCACACATAAAGGAAAACTATAGACCTATGTCCCCATTGAACACAGACACAGATATCTCAGTAAAATTTTAGCAAACTACACTAAAAAGATTACCATCACGACAAACTAGGATTCATCCTGGGATGGAAGGATCGTTTAATATATGCAAGTCAATCTATGTAACACACCATATCAGCACAAGAAAAATAAATTTTATATGACCTTGTCAAAAGAATCTCCTGCCCCCGCACCAGGCTGTCTTCACTGGGGCCCCTCAGAGGGGGATGAGTTGAGTCTCCCTCCCCACCCCAAGCAGAACCCCGGCAGTCAAAAACCTCCAGAACCCAGCCACAGCCATGCTCAAGGCCACTCTCCACATGCTAGGATGAGCCTCATGCATGAAGGAACTGGTAGAGGAACCCAGGTATGCGGGACCCGTGGCTGAAGTCTCCAAGCCTTCTCAGATTGGAACTGGGCCACCTCCACCCAGATCCCCCATTTTTCAGTAGCTTGGCAGTTACACCCACAAACTGCCCCTGGCGCCAAGTAATCTCATCAATGGCCAAGATCCAGAGATTATAAAACAAAGCTCCTGGAAGAGAGAGATGCAGTTTCTCCCTCTCAGAGAGCCCGGTAAGCTACCGAGACTATCCTACCTGCACGGCAGAGACTGGCAAGCTATCCATGACATATTCAATATTTCAAAAATAGTAACAATAACGGGTCTTATGACACTGACCCTGAAAGAGCCCCCAATACACCACTGGGCTATGCTAGCATGAGACAGGGATGAATGGAGATGTTACTGGCGCCTGCTCGAGCAAATTAATGAACAACGGGACGACAAGTGATACAAATGATGTCAATAGATGCAGAGAATTAATTTGATAGTATCCAGTACCCATTCATGATAAAAACTCTCAATAAAGTGGAGGCGGAAAGAATTTCCTCAATATAGTTAAACTGTGTACCACAAGCCCACAGCAAACATCATACATAAAGGTGACAAGCTGAAAGAATTCCTTGTAAGATTAGGCATAAAACAAGTTTTTCTCACTCTCACCACTTCTATTTTAGTACAGTATTGTAAGTCTTTGCCATAATAATTTGGCAGGAAAGAAATATTAAGGACATACAGCCCTGAAAGTAAGTCAGAAGCACACTATTTGTGGAGGGGGAGTTATGTGGTGGGTTTCAGAGAATTGGAACTGGCTCACCATTTGCAGACCCCTTTCCAACATCTTAAACACAAAAGCCTAATTCAAATGGATTAAAAACCATAACATTAGATCTGAATCCATAAGCTAGATTGAGGAAAACTACTTTCTACTTTTTCTCTAACTCTTAGGGCTGGAGCGATAGCACAGCGGGTAGGGCGTTCGCCTTACAAGTGGCCAACATGGCCGACCCGAGTTCGATTCCTCCGCCCCTCTTGGAGAGCCCGGCAAGCTACCGAGAGTATTCGATATGCCAGACACAGTAACAACAAAGTCTCCAATGGAGACGTTACTGGGCCCGCTCGAGCAAATCGACGATCAATGGGAGGGCCTTTATTATTATTATTATTTATTATCCCACTCCTACTATCATTTGTCTCTGTTTCCTTCATAAACTGAGGGGCCTATCACCTACATCAGGATCTAACACCTTCGATTCACTTTGTGCCAGTTCTAATGGGCTCATCAACTGTGTCAGTAGAATACTCTGAAGTGTTGGATGCAACTGATAACTAAAAGGCAAGGACCAAGCTCAATCTTTTAACCCTACATTCTTGTATGACACCTTGTTTTTGGTTACTTCATCAAGTTCTTCTTCCAACAAGTCAGTCAGTCTCCCAAAGTGGAAAATGAACCATCTTTTCTATCTCTTTTTAGGAACAAGAAGACATATTCCCGCCAACAGAGGCCATCTCACAGCCTAGAATTTTATTGCATATTCACGCACTTGTGCAAATCCATTCTTGATAGGGGAAACATCATTATTGCCTTGAACTCATCAGCCTCCCTAGATGGTGGATGGCTAGCCTTTCTTGAAGAATATCTTGAATGTGAATAAAGCACTTAAAAATAGAGTTTTCATAAAGAAGGAAAAGAAAGAGATGGCGCGTTTGAGGTAAGCAATCAATCATGTTTAAATTTTAATTAGTCCTATCTCTCACTTTTCCTGCATCTTTGCCATTATACTTTGCAGACAGAAATCATGCAGTGTGTGTGAAGGAAGTTCAGTTAGGGCACTAACACTTCCCAATGAGGTAGTTCTTACAATAAACATTTGATGGCAAAGATAACTAATTTTCCCAGAGAAGATATTTTAAATTCCAGATTGCTTCATCCCTTAACATTCCACACCTCTCCCTCACACCCTGAAAATGACAGAGAAAATTGCCAATATCAGACAACATATCTATGAATTCTCTAAATCACCTCTACAAATGTGCTTACATTCATTTCTTCCTAGGACAGTAGAAAATTTGTCTCTCGTTCTAATTATAGAACAGTTCACTCTTGAGCAATATGGAGGTTAGTTTTAATTTCCTCACCACAGCCAAGTCAAAATTTCATTGTAACTTTTTTTTTTTTTTGCTTTTTGGGTCACACCTGGTGATGCACAGGGGTTACTCCTGGCTTTGCACTCAGGAATTACTCCTGGCAGTGATCAGAGGACCATATGGGATGCTGGGAATTGAACCCAGGGCAGACGCATGCAAGACAAACACCCTACCTACTTTACTCTTGGTCGAGCCCCTCATTGTAACTTTTAACCCCCACGAGAGTCACTATTAGTAACCTGCTGCTAACTGAAACTCTGGTAACAACCAATTAGCACATATCTTGCATGTAAGATATTGTATTCTTACAACAAACCAGAAACAAGAATGTTATTCAAATCATAATAAAAATTATCCTTATAGTACTATGCTAGTTATTAATACATTTGTTTACATGGTCTGTTTACAAGTATAAATAGAAATTTACAGTTCAAACTTTCTTGTTTTTCAAAGATCAACTGCAAATCATTTTACCTCTAATATGTATTTTTTTCTGCTTTTTGGGTCACACTCAGCAATGCACAAAGGTTACTCCTGGCTCATGCACTCAGGAATTACTCCTGACTGTGCTCAGGGGACCATATGGGATTCTGGGAATCGAACCCGGGTCAGCTGCGTGCAAGGCAAATGCCCTACCCACTGTGCTACTGCTCCAGCTCCTAATATATATCATTTTATTCTCCTTCCAGGGTCCTTCTGCCAGTAACTTACCTATCTGCATTATTTTCTACCCTTCCTTCACTTGATCATAACATATTCAGTTCAAACCGAAAATTAAAAAAAAAATACTTCCATCATCCTACTTCAATTCCATCTTTTCCCCCCTCTGCAGTAATTTCTTGGGGGGAAAAAGTAGTATTTATTTCTGTATCTTTTTCCTTACCACTAACTACTCCACTCAAGTCTGGTGTGTGCTCCCATTATTCCACTAAAACACTCTAGCCATGCTCACTAATGAACATCAGTGAACCCAAATCATTTCCAGGCTGTATTTGATTCAACCTCTTGGCAGTACTCAGTACATTCTTCCCTCTGTGAAACATCCTACTTACTTTGGTACTCATGACACCACTAATTTCTTTTTCTTTTTTTTTTGCATTTTTATAGTTGACTTTATTTTTTTTTTCTTTTTATTAGTGAAACAACATGAGGTACAGTTGTAGATTTACAATTTTTTGTGCTTGGGTTTTGATTATACAATGATCAAATACCCATCCCTCCACCAGTGCCCATTTTCCACCACCATGGATAATATCCCCCCCACCCCCAGCCCCCCATCCCCCCCTTCCTCTGTGGCAGGGCATTCCCTTTTGTTCTCTCTCTCCTTTTGGGTGTTGTAGTCTGCAAAAGAGGTATTGAGTGGCAAACATGTTCAGTCCATAGTCTACTTTCAACATGCATCTCCCCTCCTGGGAGGATCCTCCAAACACACTTTATTTGGTGCTCCCTTCTCTATCTGAGCTGCCCTTTCCCCTAGAATGCCCAGCTGGGCTCTAAGCTATGGAGTAATCCTCCTGGTGCTGATCTCAGCCATTCTTGGGTATTAATCTCATATTTTGTTACTTTATATCCCCCAGATGAATGTAATCTTTCTATGTCTATCCTTCTCTTTCTGACTCATTTCGCTTAGCATGATACTTTCCATATTGTACCACTTGTATGTAAATTTCATGACTTCATCTTTTCTAACAGCTACATAGTACTCCATTGTGTAGATGTACCAAAGTTTCTTTAACCAGTCATCTGTTCTTGGGCATTCAGGTTTCTTCCAGTTTCTGGCTATTGTAAAGAGACACCACTAACTTCTTTCCTGCTTCTTAGATTGCCCTTCATCCTCTGCCCATCCCTATGAAATTGATGGATGCTAAGCTTTCAAGCAGGGATGTCTTCTCATTCTATTAGATATAAATTTTCTGCATAATACCACCTAGTCTTATCTCTGAGATTATTGTCTGGGTAATGTAGAATTAGTACATCATAGTATAAGACTAATAAGACTAACTGGACTTTATTTTATTTTTGAGTTTTTTAATTGAATCACTGTGAGATAGAGCATTACAAAGCTGTTCATGATTGAGTTGCAGTCATACAATGTTCCAAAACCCCTTCCTCCACCATTGTAATTTCCCAGCACCAGTGTCCCCGGTGGTCTTCTCAACCCTCCAAGACAACCCCCATCCCTGTACTTAATTTTAGATTTTACCCTTAATCCTTATTTATGTAACATGGGCAAGTTACTTAACTTGTGTAATCCTTCTTAACACATACCTTCAAAAAAAGATAATATCCTTCCTTCTGACACAACTATGCAGAAATAGAATAAAAACTATAAACCACTTAATGTGATCCCTAAATATACCTAACTCTAAAGCGTTAGCTTTTCATGGTTTATTTCATTATGCTGATAACTTTCAAATCTGCTTGCCCGATTCAAATCTCATACTGAAATTGTAGAACTTTATTCAATTGGATAGTCAACAATTTGGTCTTACCTCCCAGGGGCCACTCAAACTGAAGAAAACAAAAGGTAAAGTGTTCGTTTTCACTCCACTTGTCAGGCATGACGCTTCCTCTGTGCTCTCAGTCTTTGAGAATTGCAGTTCCATCATGGTATTGACCATATCAGAGACATGACATGGACTCCTGAATTTTCCTATTCTTGAGCCAGTTCCAATCCTCTGAAACCCACCACTCGACTCCACCTCCACCTTTCTCATCATCACTGTTGTCACCTTGACTCAGATCATTCCCTCTCACCTGATGTCTGTTGCAAAACGTCTTAAATCCATTCTCCACTCTGAAGACAACATTTTCATTTTACTACTCTAAGAAGAGGCCTTTTGACCTCCAAGTTCTGGTCTTACGTCCTAGCTTTATTAATTTTTTTTGTTTGCTTCTCATGCTTGTTATGATACTCTTCCTCCTTCTCATCTCTGATCTTTAAATAGGAGCACTACTTAAAAACTTCACATAAATTCCTTTTCTTTCAAATGTCTTCCCTTACCACTCTTACTGTAAATATCCACTGAGAAAGCTGATCTGACCATTTGCTGCAGAAAATTGGGTCCTTGGGGTAGTTGTAAAGAAGTGGAATTGCTGAATCACTTACTCAGTTCCAGTTTTTTGACAAGTGTCCATATTGTTTTCCAAAAAGGTCGGATCAAATAAAGCCCCAGCAGGCATGCCCACATTCCAAAGTTACTGTCATACCTCTGGCCAGAACCCACCATCTCAGGATTGAAAGCCAGAGAACCTAATATGCTAAAAACACCAGGTACATGGGTCTGTGTGGCTGAAAACTCCAGGACTTCTCAGAGTTGGGATGGGTCACCTTCTCCTCCCTCCTAGAAATCACACCCACATCCCACCACAGCCATCATGGAAGCTCATTTACCTGCCTTATTTCAGAAACTCATAAATAAATCTTTAGGTTTAGTGTTATAAAGCCCCAAATAATGAGAAAATCAAATAAATAATGATCAAGAGGGAGGTATTGGAGAGAAGGTAAGAACTGAACTCATTCAGATACTTTTGGATTTTTCTAATCCTGTTCTTTAAAATTTATTTTACTTGATTTTAGGCACTGTGGTTTACAAGACTGTTATTAGTAGGGTTTCAGCACCATCCCCTCCACCAAAGTGTCCATTTCCCTCCACCATTGTCATTTTTGAAGGTCCATTTGGTTTTATTTCAGCAACTGTGCATATTCCTGCTAGCGAACTATCCAGAATTCTGGCAGCAAGATTGTAGAAGGAAGAGTAGCTTGTTACCTTTCATATATTTGGGAAATAAAGAAGAAAATGGTATAGTTTGCAGAACAGCTGCAGGGAGATTTCATTTTAAAGAGGAGCTGTAAATTGTATTTTCCCACACAGGCTTTCTGCCATTTGAAGAAGATGATAATTAGCAAGGCGACTATTGTCTATCTAGTGTACTTAATAGCTTATGCTTGATTCACAAAAGCTGCAAAGCAGAGTAGTTACTGTGAAACAGTGCATTTTTATGGGATGCATTTACTTTTAATGGAAAAATTTGTGCTACGGTGTTCATAATATAACTGCCTGCCTGCTTCTCCCGTCTTCATTTCTTTCACTGATACCATTTTTGTAACAGGTTGTACTTCTGGAAATAGTGCTGAATGTTTTATTCATACTTTATATAAAATGAGGAATGATGAGTTCAGGGGGAAGATGTAGATATAGCTGACAAAAACCTTGTAATTGTACCCTGTGACACACCACAAGCATCTCAAACTTCTCACTGCTGTTTGGCCTCATCTAATTGGTATGGCTTACACTCTACTTCTTCCTCCAGGCTCTTATTTTGATTTGTATGATAGATAAATAGGACAAGACATTTCTTATAGACAAAGCACTTATTACATTTTTTGGGACAGTCTTGGACTCTTTGAGTGATAGTGAAGACATTTTGACTTTATTTTAATCACCTTTCATCTTTTAAAAAATTTATTTTCAGAACTCTGCCTAACACCATGTACAAAAGTAAGATCAAAATGGATTAAAGACCTCAACATCAGACCAGAAACCATAAGGTACATTGAAGATAAAGTTGGCAAAACCCTCCATGACATTGAAGCTAATGATATCTTCAAAGATGCCATGCCACTGGCCGAGCAAGTGAAAACAGAGATAGATAAATGGGACTATCTTAAACTAAGAAGCTTCTGCACCTCCAGAGAAACAGTGACCAAAATACAAAGACAGTCTACAGAATGAGAAAGGATATTCACCGAATTCACATCTGACAAGGGGTTGATATCCAGGATATACAAAATACTGGTTAAACTCCACAAGAAGAAAACATCCAACCCCATCCAAAAATGGGGCAATGAAATGAACAGAAACT
Source organism: Sorex fumeus (assembly GCF_029834395.1). Taxonomy (NCBI): domain Eukaryota; kingdom Metazoa; phylum Chordata; class Mammalia; order Eulipotyphla; family Soricidae; genus Sorex; species Sorex fumeus. The sequence goes on along the minus strand of NW_026606071.1, from coordinate 42,955,912 downwards.
TTCTCAAAGAAGAAATCCGAATGGCAAAAAAGCACATGAGAAAATGCTCTACATCATTAATCATCAGGGAGATGCAGATCAAAACCACAATGAGATACCATCTCACACCTCAGAGACTGACCCACATTCAAAAGAACAAAAGCAACCGATGCTGGCGTGGGTGTGGTGAGAAAGGGACACTCCTTCACTGTTGGTGGGAATGTCCACTGGTTCAGCCCTTCTGGAAAACAGTATGGACGATTCTCAAAAAATTAGAAATTGAGCTCCCATTTGACCCAGCAATACCACTCCTGGGAATATATCCCAGAGAGGCAAAAATGTATAGTCGAAATGACATCTGCACTTGTTTGTTCATTGCAGCACTCTTTACAATAGCCAGAAACTGGAAGAAACCTGAATGCCCAAGAACAGATGACTGGTTAAAGAAACTTTGGTACATCTACACAATGGAGTACTATGTAGCTGTTAGAAAAGATGAAGTCATGAAATTTACATACAAGTGGTACAATATGGAAAGTATCATGCTAAGCGAAATGAGTCAGAAAGAGAGGGATAGACATAGAAAGATTGCATTCATCTGGGGGATATAAAGTAACAAAGTATGAGATTAATACCCAAGAATAGCTGAGATCAGCACCAGGAGGATTACTCCATAACTTAGAGGCCAGCCGGGTATCCTAGAGGAAAGGGCAGCTCAGATAGAGAAGGGAGCACCAAATAAAGGATGTTTGGAGGATCCTCCCAGGAGGGGAGATGCATGTCGAAAGTAGACTATGTACTGAACATGTTTGCCACTCAATGCCTCTTTTGCAGACCACAACACCCAAAAGGAGAGAGAGAATACAGGGGATTGCCTTGCCACAGAGACAGGGGGGATGGGGGGATGGGGGTGGGAGGGATATTATCCATGGTGGTGGAAAATGGGCACTGGTGGAGGGATGGGTATCTGATCATTGTATAATCAAAACCAAAGCACAAAAAATTGTAAATCTACAACTTTAAAAAAAATAAAATAAAATAAAGGGAAAAAAATTTATTGTCATGATCAGGTTTCAGTCAGACAATGTTTCAACACCCATCCCTTCACCAGTTCCCATTTCTCATCACCAATGACATCAGTTCCCCAGTTGTTCTCCCATCACCCACCCCTCCCCGAAAACACACAACCTGCTTCTATGTTAGGCAGCTCCCCTCCTTTTCCTCTCTCTCTTATCTCACCTTTCACGTTTTTATTTGAGGATTTATTGTCTAAAATCATACTGATCAACCTGTCAACTCAGCTACCTTGCTTGTCTTTACTCATCAAGAATACAGTTGTTGAACATAAAGAATAAAGAAGTCTCATGGCCATGCTTAGCTTCAGATGAAATAAAACAGTGCAATTGCACATATACTCAGAAAGCAGAACACCAGAAATATTAAATGAATAGAACTAACCAACTCTACAGAAGGAATTTATACTTACAGAAGAAAATTTGAGAAGGCAGAAAAATACATTAAAAGAAATTATATTCGTCTGCTCTACTGACTACAGTAAAATTGGAGACACCGGATGCTTGAATATCAGAAACATTTTATGGAGTCTAGAAAGTCCCTAAACAAGGTGTGGGAACCCCCGCCCCCACCCCAAGCCCCACTATTTTTGTCTCCCAGAAGACTTCTCTTTTTGGCTTGCTGATGTCCATCTTGCTAAGTCCCCCTGATTACATGACATGAGGGTGAAAAGAGCTTTCTGGAATTTAATAAAAGGACACAAATCCTCTCACATTAGGGTGCCCACCCCTGTGTTCTCATTCAATCTTTTTTCCTCTTCAAGACCTTAGTTCCAAACAGCATTAGGGTTAAGACTTCAACGCATAAATTTTAGAGGGAGTCATTCCGTTCATGACACAAATGTGACCAATAGCTGTAATTTTAATAGCATAGAGGACTGAAGAGATATGGAAACTCTTTTCACTAATAAAACTACAATTTGGGCTCAGTTACAATAAACACTTTTTTTTATTCTTTTTTTTTTTTTTGGAATGGGCAAGAATCAGTGAGCAGTTCAGTGTGATCAAGAATAAAACAAGTAGCAAGGGAAACTTGGATTCTAAACTATTTTTCAAAATAGTTTAGAATTCTAAGAATTCTAAGAATTAGTTTAGTATTCTAATTTAGTATTTATAATACTAAACTAATTCTAAACTGAATTGAGGGTGAAAGTCGAAAGGAAAAGAACCAAATGACAAAACTGAGTGTGGATGGAGTCAGTCTGAATCCATTCTTGTAGGCCTAGTCATTTGGGTCAAGAGAGAGCTTGAAGGAATATCTTCCATCAATTTGAAAAGCAGAATTCCGTGATTCCAGCCTTTACAAAGAGTTGATGAAATAAACACTTTTCTATTTGAAGGAAGTGTTCCAAACAGTAAGACTCAGTTTAAAGCACAGTGGTCCCCCCCCCCCAACCCCATCAAACACACTTGTCTCTAAAAGCAGATAGTGCTTGAGTTCATGTGTTCCCCAGACCAACAGCCAACAAAAAATCAGTTGAACAATTGTTACGAGTTATGGGAATACTCACTATAGCTATCCTCCTAGGGCTCAAAGAAGAGAGAGCGGGTAAAGCTACCCATCTCATATTCACTTCCTGCACAGAGTCTGACTGAATATAAGGTGCCACTTGAGGGTCTGACTTGTACTCACCCAGCATACATTGAGTATGCTTCTAGCTGCCTACTGGATAGTGTTGAAACTCTGGCTATCCAAACACTGCATGACTATGGGAATCTCAAAGAATAAAGACAGTAAGGTAGGCTGGACAGTCACTAAGGTTTGGAAAGCAGCCAGGAGCTCCTGGCTGATACACACAATTCAGGTATTATGCAACCAGCCTGCTAAACCTGAATTAGGTAGCTTTCTAAATAGAATATGCAGAAACCAACAAGGAGGGAAGGGGAAAAAAGAGGAAACAGAGGACCATGTTTTCACTAAAAGAACCCAATAAAGATCAAGAAGGTGATGGAATGGAAATAAATGGTTTGCCCAATTGAGAGTTTAAACAAATCATTATAAAGATGCTCATTGTGTCAGAAAAGCTGCAAAGGCTTTGGGAAATAGGTAGAAAAGATGAGGGAAGTATCATAATTTTTTATGATAAAATACACATTGTTTTAATAAAAACCATTTTTATTGAAGTACTAGAATTGACTGTCAATCCTACTTTTTCTGGATACATCATTTCAGCACCACACCCATCACCAGAGAGCCCACAACCCCCCTCCAGTTTCCCAAGGATTTCTTCCTCCTCTCCAGGCAGACTCAAATCTATAGACTAAATCTTCAGTTCTGATGATTTTGACCATTTATTGTTCCTTTACCATTTTTCTTTTTTTTTTTCCTTTTTATTTGCTCAAATATTTGGGGCTGGAGCGATAGCACAGCGGGTAGGGCGTCTGCCTTGCATGCAGCCAACATGGCCGACCGAGTTCGATTCCTCCGCCCCTCTCGGAGAGCCCGGCAAGCTACCGAGAGTATTCGATATGCCAGACACGGTAACAACAAAGTCTCCAATGGAGACGTTACTGGGCCCGCTCGAGCAAATCGATGATCAACGGGAGGGCCTTTACTTTACTTTACTTTACCTTTTTATTTAAGATCGGTCTCTCTATTGTGGAGGTGTTAACACCAATATACCTAGGTAAATGGAGCTAATTTGAATTCCACAACATTGTAAATAAATGAGAAATTGATAAAATAACATTTTAAGTAAAAACTATATATTTTTGAAAATATGTAAAATTTAAAATATCATTTGCTCGAGCGGGCCCATGGATAATTCTGTGCTCATATATTTTAAGATTTACATGACATAGATAAGTCATACAAATGTAAATTTTAGTAAGAGTAAAGAAGATTTATAAAAATTAAGAAAGACAGTCTGCATAGGTCTGTAGAAATAGAAATTATTTTTTAATTTTATCCTAAGAAAGGGAATGTTGGTTTTATATTATAAAATATTATAGCTACTGCTTAAGTGTCAGCATTAATAGGTAAAGGATTGTAATAAAACTCTCTATGGATAGAAAAATAAGACATCTAATCACATAATTAAAAGGTAAAGGCCCTCCGGTTGATCGTCGATTTGCTCGAGCGGGCCCAGTAACGTCTCCATTGGAGACTTTGTTGTTACTGTGTCTGGCATATCGAATACGTCACGGGGAGCTTGCCAGGCCCTGCCGTGCGGGCGAGATACTCTCAGTAGCTTGCCGGGCTCTCCGAGAGGGGCGGAGGATTCGAACTCGGGTCGGCCATGTTGGCCGCTTGTAAGGCGAACGCCCTACCGCTGTGCTCAATATAAAGAAATGTTCATTCATTTTTGTGAATGCATAAAATACTTTAGCAGGATAGGAGTAAGTAAATCATTCATAATGTAGAGGACAAACATAAGCTTCATAAATAGAAGCCACATTCAGTGCCAAGTGCTGCAGAGTTTGTCTTGCCTTTTAAAGAAACTCCCTTAATGTTTTTTGCAAGATAGGCTTTTAGACAGTGAATTTTCTAAGTTATTTCCTATCCCGGAAGCTCCCTATTATTCCTTCAGATATGAATAATAATCTAACTGGATGAAGTATTCTTAGTGAAGTGCTCATTTCATGAAGATGCTTTTTCTTTCTTTCCTCCTTTCCTTCTTTCCTTTTTAATTTACTTTTAACTATATCCATCCACTCTCTTCTGGCTCATAGAATCTCATTTGATTGAGAATCTCATTTGATAGATCAGCTGTGAATCTAATGGGATTTCCTTTGAAGATAAGTTTCTATTTTTAATCTTGCTGCTTCAATATTCTGTCTCTTTTTTTAGATTTTTGCCATGTTGAGTGCAACGTGTTTGGTTTTTTTTTCTTATTTGAGTCTATTTCCACTGGGCATCCTTGGGTTTTTCGAACTTGGTTGCTTGTATTCCTCAATTCTGAGATTTTTGTCATCAAATTTGCTGTGATGTTCTTCAGGGATTCTTCTGATCCTTATATAGTTTCTTTTGAATTTACCCCATAGTTCTCTGAGAAGATGCTCAATTTCTTTTCTGTTTTTTTTCCCCTGCCTTCTGTTGTTTTCTAGGGGTTTCCTTCATCTCATCGTGATGTGCCTCAATCTTTCACCCAGCTGCTGTTATTCTGCTGGTCAGACTTTCTATTGAATTTTTAATATTACTTACCATACTCTTCAAAAATAGTTTTCTCATTTTGGGTCTCATAATTCCTTTTGCCACCCATGCCATCATTTCATTGTGCTCATCCTTTTGGTGGCGTTATGAAGTCATTGTCTGAGGATTTACTGAGCTGATTGGTGCTGGAACTAAAACATTTTAACAGATGTGTAATATGTGATGTCAAAGACGTAAATGTATGTAGAAGCAGTGCAAATTGTACAGTTTTTATACATGCAAAGTCAATTTGCTACAAAATTAAAAAGGATTGCTATAGTTATAATTATGTAAATCTCTTGGCGACCATAAATCAAAATATTATGGTAAATATTCAAAGGGCTGAGAAAGGGCCAGAGGTGCGGCTCAGGAGGACATGTCTTATATGTGTGAAGAACTGGACTTGGTCCACTGACCTGGAAACCAAAAATAAATAGATGCATAAAAGATAAAGATTGGACCACTGAAATTTTGTAATGTGCCTGCCATTTTACAGGTGGGGATAGTGTAGGGATTGGGGTGGAGAGGGAATATGAGAACACTGGTGGAGGGAAGAGGACATTGGTGGTGATACTAGGGTTGAAATATTATATGCCTAAAACTCAACTCTGTAAATCACAGTTCTTTGGTTAAAAAAAAATGAAAAGAAAACCAAGGGAACTGGAACCATTATGCAAAAAAAGAGAGATAAAGATAAAGGAATCTCTTCAGAAGACCATTAATTACAAAGGAGAACAGCAAGATATGAAGAAAGGAACAAAGCAACAGTACAATAACTAAACACACTCACCCTGAACAATTTAAGTCCTTAACCATCATTTATTACTTTCATTGTAAATGAACTAAATGACCCAATTGAAAAACAATGGCTGAATTAATTAAAATAAGATCCAACTCTATATTGCTTAGAAAAGACTCACCTCAATTTTAAGGACAAATATACTAAAAAAAAGAGGGCAAGAGATAGTCCATGCAATTGGAAACACAAAGAAAGCAGCAATGACTCTAGTGCATCAAGAATAATAGACTTTAAACTATCTGCTAACAAGACAAAAAAAGTCATTAAATAATATAAGGGATGAGTTCATTAAGATGAAATAGCAACTTCTAACATGTGCACAATATAGGACTACTGAATGAAACACAGCAAATGTAAATCAATGGTGGGAAGGTAGTCCAAGCCTTCAGTCAATCCCCAGCCCAGTTATGAAACTGATGGATATAGCCTGGTGGCTCCCATCACTACTAGACATGGCCTCTATTTATATAAAAGGTCTGACCTAAGTTAGCAGACATAAGTTGGGTCCTCCAAAGAATAAACTGCTCAGCACTTTAAGAAACATGTAACTATCATAGGAAATCACTTTTTATCTCAACATCCAAAGACAGTAAGTTGGCAAAAGATTCTACACGTAGGCTATTTGTCTTGCACGAGGCCAACTTGGCTGACCTGAGTTCGATTCCTCTGCCCCTCTCAGAGAGCCCAGCAAGCTACGGAGAGTATGTTGCCTGCACGGCAAAGCCTGGCAAGCTACCCGCGATGTATTGGATATGCCAAACACAGTAACAACAAGTCTCACAACGGAGACATTACTAGACCCACTCAAGCAAATCGATGAATGTTTCTAAAAATCATGATTGCACAATCTTAGTATTTTGGGTCACAGGCAACACGATTTTCCACTAAACAAGGAAAGTTCCTGAATTTAATTGAATTATGGCAGTAATTTTCCCCCCATAATTGCAGCACATAGGAAATATTTTGTTTCTCTTTAGTAGTTCAGAAAAATAGCTTTCTCCTGCTTCCAGAAAGTGAAAATTAAAGAATTTAAAGCAAAAGAAGAATACAATGAACATTAGTGAAAGAAAATATAGTTCCCCTACCCCACGTGGAGCTGATGTCTCCAGCGTACTGAAAAGGGCAAAATATTCCATTCAGCTGATTTATGCAGGTTTTTACTTCAGCAGAGGGTCTTCTCATCAACTCCACACCCTCCACATCTGCTCCATGATTTTCCTTTTCCTGTCTAATTAGATTGGAAGATGGATTATTTCTCCAGAGTATCTTATGGGAATTTGTCGAAGCGATGATACATCTGGAAGTTTCTATGGGTGAGTTCCCTGCTAACATTTCTGCTCTTCTCTGCCAAAGGCACTGGAGACTGGCACAAATGATAGCATTTACTGTTGGAAAATTTAATTTTCTTTTCAAAAAGATGAAGGTCTAACCTTGTGTCTTAATTCCCTCCTTTCCTTGGGCAGGGTCAATAAATTTTCACCTTCAAACAGTATTTGCAGGGGTTGGAGGAGGTCTGCCACTCATTTTTCTCTTCCATAAATTCTAAGCTGAGCAGGTACAAAATTCTGGATGAAGATTAATATGCTGACTCTGATTTTCTTATGATTAAAATGAGTGTAAATAATTTGACAGAGCTTTCTCTGTCTTAAAATTAGGACTTCAGGAACTGGAGAGATAGAACAATGGATAGGGTGCTAGCCTTGCACATGACAGAACCATTTTGACCCCTAGTATCCCATATATGATCCCCAAGGAACTGCCGGGAGTGATCCCTGAGCACAGAGCCAGGAGTAAGCCCTGGGCTTAGCCTGGAGTGACCTCCAAACCGCCTCTACTCCCCACCCCCATAAAAAAGAAAAGAAAAAAAATTAGGATTTCAGTGTCTTTCGTCTCTAATTTCCTAACGCAGGTGCAGAAAGAAAAGTCAGAACAGAACTTGGTGATTTCCTGGATGCATCAACCATATAAACTAAATGTGCTGTAGTCATCATTACTATGACTCATCATTTGTCTCTACCTCCTAATGCATAAAATACAGTATTTCTCAACCTTTTTTTGATATTGGGCAGAATGAATTAGCTCCAGCTAACCATTTGTTACAGGAACTGAAATGTATTACTTCCGGGTTAAAGACATAAAGGGATGAGTCTCTGTGATGGTTGACAAATCTAGGCACAGATCCTATATGTGATACTTAGGATTTCCAAACATATAGGATCCGTTCCCAGAGCTAGATTTGGGCACACATCTCCCATCTAGAATGACCCCTTCCAATCATCTTTGTCATAATGGACCCTTCTCTATCCTGATTGACCTCTCATCCAACCCACCCTTGAGGCAGGTTTCCAGCTGTGGACCATTCATCCTGGCCTTTGTTTCTACTGTCCTTAGGTGTCAGTTTCATGCTATTTTTTTTATATCCCACACATGAGTGCAGTTATTCTATGTCTATCTTTCTCCTTCTGACTTATTTTACTCAGCATGGTACTCTCCATCCACTTATAAGTGAATTTCATGACTTATTGTTCTCTAATAGCTGTATAGTATTCCATTGTGTAGATATACCATAGTTTCTTTGACCAGTCCCCTGTTCTCAGGCACTTGGGTTGATTCCAGATTCTGGCTGGAATATTGCTACAATGAACATATAAGTGCAGATGTCAGTTCTGCTGTGTATTTTTGAACGCTGGGGTATATTCCCAGGAGTGTAATTGCTGGGTCAAATGGAAGCTTGATTTCTAGTTTTTAAAGGAATGCTCATATTGTTTGCCAAAAAGGCTGGACCAGTTGGCATTCCCACGACCAATGAATGAGAGTTCCTTTCTCCCCACATTCATGCTAGCACTGTTGTTCTTGTTCTTTCTGTTGTATGCCAGTCTCTGTGGTGTAAGGTGATATCAATACTTGTTTTGATTTCCATCTCCCTGTTGATTAGCATTTTTTCTTTTTTAATCTTAGAAAGACTTCTTTTATTTATTTATTTATTTTTATTTTAATGAATCACTATGAGATACAGCTACAGACTTACAAACTTTCTGTGTTTACGTTTCAGTCATATAATGATCGAATACCCATCCCTCTACCAGTGCCCATTCTCCACTACCATGATTAGCATTTTTAAATGTGCCTTTTGGTTATTTGTATATCTTCTTTGAGGAAGTTTTTGTTTATTTTTTTCTCCCCATTTTTTGATGGGGTTGGAGTTTTTTTTTTCTTATAAAGTTCTACCAGTGCCTTACATGTCTTGGATGTTAACCCTATATCTGATTGGAATTGGGTAAATAATTTTTCCCATTCTGTAGGCTCTCTCTGTATCTTGATCACCATTTCTTTTGAGGTGCAGAAGCTTCTTAGCTTAATGCAGTTCCATTTGTTTATCTTTGCTTCCATTTGCTTGGTCAGTGTTGTTTCATCTTTAAAGAAGCCATTAGTTTTAATGTCATGGAGAATTCTGCCTTCATGTACCTTATGGATTCAGGTCTGATATTAAGGTCTTTAATTCATTTTGATCTGAGTTTTATGCAGGTTTCATCTCAGGGATGCAAGGATGGTTTAACACGCACAAGTCAATCAACATAATACACCACATCAATAAAAGAAAAGATAAAAGTCATATGATCATATCAATAGATGAAGAAAAAACATTTGACAAGATCCAGCACCCGTTTATGATAAAAACTCTTAACTAAAGAGAAGAAGGACCTGTACAAAGAAAACTACAAACCACTACTTCAGGAAATAAAAGAGGACATGAGAAAATGAAGAGGTATTCCCTACTCATGGATCAGAAGGATTAACATTGTCAAAGTGGCAATACTCCCCAAAGTATTGTACACATTCAATGCAGTCACTATAAGAATACCCATGATATTTTTCAAAGAAGTAGACAAAACACTCTTGAAATTCAAAATAAGACCCCACAAATAACTAAAGCGATCCTTAGGACAAAAAAGATGGGAGCATCACCTTCCCCAACTTCAAACCGTACTACATAGCACTAGTAATGAAAACAGGATAGTCTTGGACTAGAGATAGACCTGCAGACCAGTGGAATAGAGTTGAATATACTGACATAAACCCTCAAACATATGATTACTTAATCTTTGACAAAGGAGCAAGAAATATGAATTGGAGCAAGGAAAGTCCTTCAAGAAATGGTGCTGAGAAAACTGGACAGCTCCATGCAAATAAAATGAACTCAAACCTTTCCTTTGTGTTCTTAGAGGTCTGTTTCCCAAGAAGAGTTTTCAATAAATCTTCGACATGCATTTATCAAGGAATTTAACCTAAGGAAATTTGCATCTGAAAAACTGAAGGGAAGGATGAATGTTGCCTCTTAGAACCAGGAATTTTCTACTTAGGATTTAGAAAAGGGGCTAAACAAATCTCTAATGATGAGTGTCTAAATGAGTGCCTCACTGAATTAGGTTATTTCTCTCCTGTGAATTTTGCATCCTACCATGGAATTTGAGTTTAAGGAGGTCAAGAGAATTGTTCAGTCATTGCCTGTGTGCCAAACAGTAGCTCTTCCCTTTTTCACTTTTGGATAAAAGTCAGAGTTCAATAAAAGAAAAACAGGCAAGAAATCTAGCTGCAGGAGGAAACACTAGCAGTGTGGCAGACAGAACACAGATCTCTCAGAATTTTCCACTTTTCATTAAGTCTGTCTCAACCCTGTGGATATAGCTTTGTGGATGAACACTGTGTGTTTGTCTGCTTTATGTCTGAGTTTCTGCACAGAGCTTCCCTCACTGTTCATTTGAGGGAACTGATACAACCGGTCTTTACTCTCAGGGAACTGGTCTTTCTCCCCCTTTGGGTCCTCCTCTGGCTCGCCCACCACCAATCCTGTTTCTGCCTCCTGTGGGTGCTTCAGGAACCATTGTAAGAGTGATGTGTTCTCTCCAGCAAAAGTAACCTTACTTCTCTGATTTACGTTTTTTTTTTTTTTTTTAAGGAGACAATCACGATCACGATCACGGCCACCCTGTTGTTCGTCGATTGCCTCGAGCAGGTGCCAGTAACGTATTCTTCGTCCTAGCCCTGAGATTTTTTTTTTAAAGTGCCATATTCAAGGCTTTTTCAGGGTTAGGAGAATGAGACTCATCATTGTTACTGGTATTTGGCATATTGGGTATACCACGGGGAGTTTGCCAGACTCTGCCGTGTGGGCATGTTACATTTGGTAGCCTGCCAGTTTGACCAAATTAGGAATGAGATGATAAGATGTCGCGCGGCCGCTGAGTGTGATGATCTCTGGATCTTGGCCGTTGTTGGAGTTACACGGCAGTTGGTGGGTGTAACTGTCTAGTTACTGGCAGGTCCAGTCCCAAACTGTGCAGGCTTGGAGATCTCAGCCCCGGGTCCCACACACCTGGGTTCCTCTGTCAGTTCTTTTATGCGTGAGGCTCATCCAAGTGTGTGGAGAGTGCTCCCAGCATAGCCTTGGCTGGGCCTCGGTGGTCTTCAGCTGTTGGGCCCTGGTGGAGACAGTCAGGCATAGGGTAGGAGACTCTGTCTTGTTCTCTCCCAGGAGCTGAGTATATTAGGTTTAAAATATTACCATCATGGCCCTGGAATATAATCTTACATTCCCAAAACAATTTAAAAAATAATTTGATCTGAAAAGAGCTGGAGCGATAGCACAGCAGTAGGGCATTTGCCTTGCACACAGCCAACATGACCAACCCGAGTTCGATTCCTCTGCCCCTCTCAGAGATCCTGGCAAGCTACTGAGAGTATGGAGCCCGCACGGCAAAGCGTTGCAAGCTCCCGTGACGTATTGGATATGCCAAATACAGTAACATCAAGTCTCACAATGGAGACGTTACTGGGCCCTCTCGAGCAAATCGATGACAATGGGAGGACTGTGACTGTGACTGATCTGAAATAGTTCAGAGCATAAACTATTTTTGCTTATTCAAATTTGTTACTAAAATCTTTCTTCAGTACCAGGGAATAAAGCATGAATTTATTTTTAAATTTTATTTATTTATTTATTTGTTTATTTATTTTATTATTTTCTATTTTTCTTTTAATTAAACACAATGATTCCAACTAAATCTTTGATAGTTCAGGTTCAAAGTTTTATCTCAAAATAGTACTATTTCTGCATAGAACAATCTGTAAACTTAAAAGGTATAGAAAATTGAGATGAATACATACCATTAGATCATTTCCAAAATGTATTTTAAATAAGTTTGTAAGATTATTTTAATTGTTACTTCTCTTTTAAATAGCAGTTCAGAAACAAAATAAAACAAAACTTGCCCAATAGATGATTTTTTCCAGTTATGGTCTGCTTTGTTGAAACTTTACTGACTAGATTGAAAGCATTCTTAATTAGATACCATTGAATGATTTGAGATATAAAAATGAAAGTTAAAAACAAAAGCAAAACACGAACCTTACTCAAATGTGACTCAGGCTTTCTTTCCTTTTCTTTTTTACAATTACATATTCATCTTTATTGAAGAAGGTGGGTAAGTCCAGAGAACTACACCTTTTTGTGCATTTGTCTTATTTTCAGTAGTGCTTGCTTTCCTTTTTTTTAATGACTTATTACAAATTTCCTTGGACACATGCAGGGCTGTTCAATTTCCATGGAAATGTTGTATCCCCCATTGTTTTACCTTCAGGAAAATTCCCCTTTGGGAGACTATCTGTGCAGGTTCTATAAAGAGAGAACATGGCTTAAGAAAAACGACAGATGTTATCATTATCAAGGGGAAACTTGGACACCATATTTAATGCATTCTGAAATGGAAAGTTTATTCTTTGAACTTCAAAACCTTTGCATTTTTAGAACAAATAAACCAGCAGTTTAAGTTATATACACAGCTTATATGAAGAGTGAAATAGCAGATAAAAGAAAAACAGATTAAGATGAGATATTTGTGTATAAAAATAAATACATAATTAAATAAAAAAAGGTTGATATAAGCACCATTGAAGTCTGTTGCAGGTAATTTGGGCCATTTCACTTGGTTTATCTCTTATTGTCTCTTATTATCTTTTAAGGATTCCTTCTGAGACCATTAGAACTCATAGCACTGTAGCAATATCCTCCTGTTGTTCATCAATTTGCTCGAGCGGGCACCAGTAATGTCTCTATCGTGAGACTTGTTGTTACTGTTTTTGGCATATCGAATACACCACAGGGAGCTCGCCAGGCTCTGCTCTGCAGGAGAACATATATATATATATATATATATATATATATATATTCACTTTAAACACTGTGGTTTACAAAATTGTTCATGATTATTTGTTAAGGCATTTAATATTCCAACACAAATTCTACCACCACTGTCATCTCTCCACTATTGTCTCCATTTTCTCAACCACCCCTCAATCCTGTCCCCATAGCAGGCCCTCAGTAAGTTATTTTACATTACTCCTTACCACTAAATGGTTAATGGGATGATTAAAAAATATATCCGTACAAGAAAACCTGTGAAAATTGTATCTCACCATGAAGACATTCCATCTTTGAGATTTTGCTAAGCTCTCGTTGAAAGTTCAGCCTTCTGTGTTAATGTTTTTGTTAGTCGAGAATGGTTGGTCTCTATGTTATATTGCATCCAATCTGGTGTGCTACTACTGTGACTTCAGTGTTGTAGAGTTTGGAGATGTTGCCCCAGAAAATCCAGAATATTTAAGTAGGCAGTCTGGATGAAGGCAAGGCGGCAGCTTTGGGGTGTAGAAGCAGCTGCTGGAGCTTTGCTAGAGTGAGAGCTGGCATGCTCCACTCTGAGGTTTCCCATGGGGAGAGACCATTAGAACCCTTGACTGGAACTTTCTTTGTCAATAAACTGGATTATAACTGATTAGAACCTTCCACGTAGGAAATTCTGTTTTATCATATTTCTCAAATGATAGCAATGCACTGTAGCTCTGTTCTACCGTTGTTCATCGATTTGCTCGAGCAGGCACCAGTAACGTCTCCATTGTCAGACTTGTTGTTACTGTTTTTGGCATATTGAATACACCCCGGGGAGTTTGCCAGGCTTTGCCATGCGGGCAGGATACTCTCCGTAGCTTGCCGGGCTCTCTGAGAGGGGCGTAGGTATCGAACCCGGGTCAGCCACGTAAAAGGCAAAGGCCCTACCCACTGTGATATTGCTCCAGTCCTCTCAAATGATACTTAAAAAAATACGAATTTAGGGGTTGGAGCAATAGTGCATTGGGTAGGGCATTTGCCTTGCATGCGACTGACCCGGGCTCACAGTATCCCATATAGTTCCCCGAGCACCACCAGCAGTAATTTCTGAGTGCAGAGCCAGGAGTAACCCCTGAGTATTGCTGGGTGTCACCCAAAAAGCAAAACATACAAACAAATAAACCAAAAAAATAAGAATATATTTTTTAAAAAAGATATTTTAGCTCTCTTTAAAATAAAATTTGGAAGATTATCTAGCAGTTATAATCATCTCCATTTTCTATAACTCCTATATCATAGAACTGTTCCATGGTAATAAAACTCATACTTAGGGTTAAAGCATCAGAGAGACATTTCCTTTTTTTATTAAGGCACTGTGGTTTGCACATTTAAGACTGAGTTTCAGGAATACACTGTTTCAACATCAATCCCTTCACCAGTGTCCTTTATCTCTTCCAGTGTCACCAGTCCACTGCCCTCCCCCCAAATGTACCTGCCTCCTTTATGGGCACTCTTAAGAGAGTTGTAGGTGCTCTGGTTTACAATACTATTACTGATAGTTGTTTCATGCATAACACGTCCCCGTCTTTCAGCACACCCTCCTCCTCCGAAGTGACCTCTTCCCTCCATCACGGTCACAGTGTCCCTCTCATATCCAAAACCGTTCTTCCCTACCCTGTGGTTTATATCCTACTGAGATGAGAATGCTCAGTTTCTGTTGCCATCAAAGAAACACTTAATTTGAAACGTTCAATCTCAGCACGGCATATGAAAACTGACGGCCCTTTTCTCAGCTCTTGAGCGTTTTGTTTAATGACAAATGACACACAAATATTTAAAATTGAAATGCTATTAGGATTTAACCTTGGTTTTCAAAGTTCTTTCATCTGTGAGAATCCAGACATTGGAGTTTGGGGTCCTAGAGTCCCAACCTGGTGTAAACTATGTCTGGCACATCTTTTTTTAAAAATTTTTATTAGTGAGACATCATGAGGTACAGTTGTAGACTTAAAAATTTTTGTGATTGGGTTTCAGTTATACAATGATCAAATACCCATCCCTCCACCAGCGCCCATTTCCCACCACCCTGGATCCCAGTATCCTTCCCAGCCCCCATCCGCCCCATCCCACCCTGCCTCTGTGGCAGGGCATTCCCTTTTGTTCTCTCTCTCTTATTGGGTGTTGTGGTTTGCAAAAGAGGCAATGGGTGACAATCATGTTTGGTCTATAGTCTACTTTCAGCATGCTTCTCCCATCCTGGGAGGATCCTCCCAACACCCTTTATTTGGTGCTCCCTTCTCTATCTGAGCTCCCTTTTCCCCTAACATATGTGGCTGGCCTCCAAGCCATGGAGTAAAATTCCTGGTACTAATCTCGGCCATTCTTGGATGTCTGGCACATCTTAAATAGAAATTTGAGGTGTATTAGTGGTGGAAGGGATCTGTTCGAAATATTGGACTGTTGGTATTTGTAGGAGAAGTTGATGACAAGAAAAAGAGACCCAGAGAGAGTCAGCAATAGATGTCTTAAAACCAGGTTTGGGGCCAGAGCAATAGTATAGTGGGCAGGGTGTTTGCCTTGCATGTGGCCAACCCAGGTTTGATCCTCAGTATCCTATATTGTACCCTAAACCACCAGAGTGATCTCTGAGTTTAGAGTCAGTATAAGCCCTAAGAACTGCTTGGTGTGGCCCCCAAAGAAAAACAAAACAAAACAACCCCCCCAAAACCTAGGGTTTTCCAGAAGAGACAGACATACTGCCCACTATGTCAATTTCACTCATAGGAGTATGTGCATAGTCATTACCACAAAGCTCAAGGATCTATGTCATGTGTATGTAAAAACAGTGCAGTGTGGCAATTCAGAACAAGGATATTTGTGTTGGCCTGTCTGACTAAATATCACATGATCTATATGGAAGGCACCTGAAAAATTAATTGCAATAACAACTGTATTTGCTTCTCATGACTTTAGCATGAACTGAAGGAGTGAGTGAACATGAAATTCTTACTGTAATTTTCAGTACTAAGCAGTGTTTTTTGTTATTCATTCTTTTATCAAACGTTAAAATTTTGGGTTGGGGGGTGTGTGGAGAGATAGTACAAGGGTAAATTGCTTGCCTTGCATGGGCTGACCCTGTTTCTATTCCCAATCCCACATTTGGCTCCTTGAGTACCACCAGGAGTAATTCCTGAGTGACATCACCCCAACAATAATTATTTCTATCTTCTAGTTATTATAGTAAGTCCTGGAGTGATAGCATAGCAGGTAGGGCATTTGCCTTGCACATGGAAAATCCTGGCAAGTATCTTGCCCGCACGGCAAAGTCTGGCAAGCTACCCGGGACATATTCTATATGCCAAACACAGTAACAAGTGTCACAATGAAGACGTTACTGGGCCCACTACAGCAAATCAATGTACCATGGGAGGACAGTGACAGTGACAGTGACAGTTATAGTAAGTTCTGAATATTCTCTGGAAACTAGCCCTACACTCGTTGTTCTAGGAGCTAACAGTATTCCAAGTCATTAGTTCCTGGTACTCTCATATTCAGTTTTTTTTTCATGGATGGTCATTAATATGCATGTAGAAGAATTTGTTTTAGATAATCCATAACATCATTACTGGAGCCTTTATATACCATCTGAACAGAATCCATAGCCCCCTTTTCTCTGCCAGGCACAGCAAGGTATGTCTTGCTACAGGTAACCAAGGGTCTGCAAAAGCAAGGCGTGAACTCTACTGAGTGCTACCTCCTTCTGTTTACCTAGTTTTTGTCTAGTTTCGGTGGTCTCAGAGGAAGGTCTGTTATGCAGACAGACACTCAGATGTCCCTGTTTGCTGAATGCACCTCTACTCTTCACAGCACGGTAATGGAGGCCCCAGACATGTTATGGACCTAGGTCTGCAGAGTTCTGTTTAGAAGGATGGAAACTCAGGCCAGAAGCTGGGAAATCCTATGGCTCATCTGAGTTCCTGCTCAAATCCTGCCCGCAACCTACATGACTTGTGTGAGACTAAACTTCATCTTTGTCCTTATCCATAAAAGGAGAATGTTGTCTCTCCCAGGTCAGCTGGGAAAAGAGAAATGTTGCTGGCCTGTCTCACTCATGATCTTTTGGTCCATTTTTTAGTTTAATCATTCTCCACAGGTCAGAAGGTGATACATTCTCTTCTTAAAGCTGTTCTGTGAAATATGCATCCCTAGGGACAACTTGCTGATGTTTCACGCGCTGAAGGCAAAAACCAGCCTGTATCCCCAAACTGGGAGCATCACATCAGCTCTTCAGTTGGGGGGGGGGGGCGTGTTTCTTTAAAAACTGACTGCAAAGGAAGCAAACATCAGTCTTTGTAATACAATGCATTTCCCGGTGTGTCTGGGAAAGCAGAAACTGGTCTATTGAGAGAATCACTTAAATTCAGTGTACATATTGTATATAATGTACATAGTGTACATAAAGCCCCTATTTTGAGGGACATATGTTGCCAGATGTGATCAAGTCTAATTTTGATTGCAAAGCTACCATGTTCTTGATTCCAGATGGCCATATTAAATCTGCAATATGGGCTACAACAGAGGACGCTCTTCGCAAGCCCTGAGAAGCTGAGATTCTTGTGATTTCCTGGAGCAAAATACAAAAGTCATTCCACAAAAAGCTTCCACTAAGCAGGTCACCTGACTCCTGGCCCATCAAAGATGTCGAGATTCCATTCTGGTGAGTGGTTTGAATAATCAGGGAAAGCCTGAGAACAGTAAAGAGGAAAGCTGAATCCAAGTCACATGATCCGAGCTGTGATTAAACGATACTCCAGAGCTTGTCACTGTTTCCTTATAAAAAAATCAACATTCTCTCCCTCTGTAAGCCTATTTGACTAACTTTTGCTGATTTGGTGACCAAAGCCTTTGACAGACTCCCTGAACTTAATATATTGTCTAAACAAATGGCTTAAAGTAAACATGCAGTGGTCTGAATACAGAAACCTGTTTGCTCACCAGTAATCAAACTTACCTGCAGAGGCTCAGCCTGGGGTAGAACGCCTGGTAGCAGTCCTGTGGCAGTTTTGTTACAAGCCACAAAACAATAAGGAATGTTGGAAGAGACAAGGTAAATGCTGAAAACAGTACCCCACCACCAACTCAGCACCTCGACTTGAGATCACCGAGCTCTAGGAATGAGCCCTGATAAGACTGGGGGTGACAAAGAGACCCTCGAGACTGAACATCTTCCTCCTTGATTATTCCCTACCAACAACTCTCAGCTCAAGTTGAGACAGTTTGGACAAGGAAAATCACCCACAGAAAGAAAGAGGTAGCACAAAGGTTAAGGGTCATGCTTTCCCTTTAGCCAACACCTTTTTGCTCCATAGTCCTTAAGCATCTGGGTGTGGTCCTAGAAGTAAGAGCCATTGGGATGCTCTGAAAAAACTTTGGTACACAGCAGGACTGTAGCACTGTAGCACTGTCCTCCCATTGTTCATCGATTTGCTCAAGCTGGCCCAGTAATGTCTCCATTGTGAGACTTGTTGTTACTGTGTTTGGCAAATCGAATACGTCACAGGTAGCTTGGCAGGCTTTGCTGTGTGGGCGAGATAATCTCAGTAGCTTCCTGGCTCTTGAAAGGGGTGGAGGAATCGAACTTGGATAGGCAGGTCAACTCCGTGCAAGGCAAATGTCCTACCCACTGTGCTATCGCTCCAGCCGCCAAAATGTCTAAAAGTTTGACCTCTTAGTTCCACTTCCAGAGATCTATCGGGGAGGTCAATCAATCGGCTGTAGCAGCCTATATTTTCTAGCATACACTGGACTGCTGGGCCGGAGCGATAGCACAGTGGGTAGGGCATTTGCCTTGCATGCAGCCAACATGGCCTACCCGAGTTCGATTCCTCCGCCCCTCTCAGAGAGCCCGGCAAGCTACCGCGAGTATCTCGCCCGCCTGGCAGAGCCTGGCAAGCTACCCGTGACGTATTCGATATGCCAAACACAGTAACAACAAAGTCTCCAGTGGAGACGTTACTGGGCCTGCTCGAGCAAATCCATGAACAACGGGAGGACCGTGACCGTGACTGTGACACTGGACTGCTAAGTTGGCTGGGAATCACTGGGAGGGTCTCAGCATCACTTGGGAGATTCTCTGCCCCTCACCCCATTACCCTGTAACAACAGCTTCCAAAACGGCATCCTGGAATTGGCCGCATTCTAACACGGGATGCATAGTCTCTCCTCTATTATATAATCTTCTGGAGTTTTCCAGACCTTCCTTTAGGGTATGATTTGCTTTCACTTTGGGGACTCTCTTCTCTCTCATATTTCCCCAACAAAACTTGGATGTTTCAGATGGAGACTAACTCCTTTCGTTAATCTGTCTCCCTGGGCTCACACACTCCTCTCCCGGAGCGAGTCCTCTCCAAGGTGTTATCTGAACCCTGGGCTTTGGTTTGAGAGAAGAACAATAAACAGATAAAACTGATTTTAATGCTCAGCCTTGACTTAAGCGCATGTACCAAGCTCAGGTTTCCTCCTAAACACACATTTCTCTCTTTCTGTTTTTTTCCACCCTGGAGAAGCTCTTGTTCTCTCCTGAGAATAGTCCTTTCTCTTTCTCCCCGCAGGTGTTTCTAAGTAAATTTCTTTCAACAAAAACTATCTTGTTTCACTCCTGTTCAGTCTTGTTGTGCCAAAAACTTGAGTAGTTCTTGAGGTGTCACAAGAAATTAAAGATAAAATTATACCAGATCATTCTCTTCTCTCCTTTTTTAAAAACTATTTTTATAGCGGTACTGGGGTTTACAATACTGTTAATTAAAGTTTTGATGCAGACATTCATTTCAACACGACACCCATCATCAGTGGGCCAACTTCCCACCATCAATGTTCCAAAGGGTCCTTCCTGTGACCCTTCTCCTTTGAAGTTCAGTTCCATTGGGAAATATCCCCAGTTCTTTGGAAGTTATTGTTCCCTTACCATATTTCTTTTTATTCTTACACATGAAAGAGTTATCTGAAAAAACAGTTTATTGTGAAGGTGGTATGTCTATGCACACAGAAAGATTAATAAAGTTAAAGTCCTGCAAATCCACAAAGTTGTAAATCAATAATAAATTGATAAAAAATTTTGTTCAAAAGCTATATCTTTGTTTTGCACAACATAAAAATGCAAAAAGTTGATATTATGGATAATTCCATGGTGATACATTTAATTTTTTTATTAATTTTTATTAGTGAAACATCCTGAGGTACAGTTGTAGATTTACAAATTTTTTTGCTTGGATTTCGATTTTACAATGATCAAATACCCATCCCTCCACCAGAGCCCATTTTTCACCACCATGGATCCCAGTATCCATTCCCACCCCCATACCCCCCATTCCACCCTGCCTCTGTGGCAGGGCATTCCCTTTTGTTCTTTCTCTCTTTTTGGGTGTTGTGGTCTGCAAAAGAGGCATTGGGTGGCAATCACATTCGGTCCATAGTCTACTTTCAACATGTATCTCCCATCCTGAAAGGATCCTCCCAACAACCTTTATTTGGTGCTCCCTTCTCTATCTGAGCTGCCCTTTCCCCTAGAATGCCCAGCTGGCCTCTAAGTCATGGAGTAATCCTCCTGGTACTTATCTTGGCTATTCTTGGGTGTTAGTCTCTTATTTTGTTACTTTATATCCCCCAGATGAATGCAATCTTTCTATGTCTATCCCTCTCTTTCTGACTCATTTCGCTTAGCATGATACTTTCCATGTAGTATCACTTGTATGTAAATTTCATGACTTCATCTTTTCTAACAGCTACATAGTACTCCATTGTGTAGATGTACCAAAGTTTCTTTAACCAATCGTCTGTTCTTGAGCACTCAGGTTTTTTCCAGATTCTGGCTATTGTAAAGAGTGCTGCAATGAATAAACTAGTGCAGATGTCACTTCGACTATACATTTTTGCCTCTCTGGGATATATTCCCAGGAGTGGTATTGCTGGGTCAAATGGGAGCTCAATTTCTAATTTTTTGAGAATCGTCCATACTGTTTTCCAAAAGGGCTGAACCAGTCGGCATTCCCACCAACAGTGAAGGAGGGTCCCTTTCTTGCCACATCCACGCCAATATCGGTTGCTTTTGTTCTTTTGGATGTGGGCCAGTCTCTGAGGTGTGAGATGGTATCTCATTGTGGTTTTGATCTGCATCTCCCTGATGATTA
The DNA here is from genome assembly GCF_029834395.1 of Sorex fumeus. Lineage (NCBI taxonomy): Eukaryota > Metazoa > Chordata > Mammalia > Eulipotyphla > Soricidae > Sorex > Sorex fumeus. The sequence goes on along the minus strand of NW_026606071.1, from coordinate 42,934,581 downwards.
GTGATGTAGAGCATTTTCTCATGTGCCGTTTTGCCATTCGGATTTCTTCTTTGAGAAAGTTTCTGTTCATTTCATTGCCCCATTTTTTATGGGGTTGGATGTTTTCTTCTTGTGGAATTCAACCAGTACTTTATATATCCTTGATATCAACCCCTTGTCAGATGGACATTCGGCGAATATCCTTTCCCATTCTGTAGACTGTCTTTGTATTTTGGTCACTGTTTCTTTGGAGGTGCAGAAGCTTCTTAGTTTAAGATAGTCCCATTTGTCTATCTCTGTTTTCAGTTGCTCAGCCAGTGGCGTGACATCTTTGAAGATACCATTAGCTTCAATGTCATGGAGGGTTTTGCCAACTTTGTCTTCAATGTACCTTATGGATTCTGGTCTGATGTTGAGGTCTTTAATCCATTTTGATCTTACTTTTGTACATGGTGTTAGGCAGAGTTCTGAGCCCATTTTTTGCATGTAGTCATCCAGTTTTGCCAGCACAATTTGTTAAAGAGGCTCTGCTTACTCCACTTCACATTTCTTGCTCCTTTATCAAAGATTAGATGATCATATGATTGAGGGGAGATGTCACTGTATTCAACCCTGTTCCACTGGTCTGCAGTTCTGCCTTTGTTCCAGTACCATGCTGTTTTAATTATTACTGCTTTGTAGTACAGTTTGAAGTTAAGGAGGTTGATTCCTCCCATTTTCTTCTTCCCAAGAATTGCTTTAGCTATTCGTGGGGGCTTATTGTTCCATATGAATTTCAGTAGTGTTTGCTCCATTTCTTTGAAGAATGTCATGTGTATCCTTATAGGAAATGCATTGAATTTGTACAATGCTTTGGGAAGTATTGCCATTTTGACAATGTTAATTCTCCCGACCCATGAGCAGGGGATATCTTTCCATTTTCTCAGTTACATTTAATTTTTAAAAATTTATTTTTTTTGATTCAATGGGCTGGAGCAATAGAACAGCGTGTAGGGCATTTGCCTTGCATGTGGCCGACCCAGGTTCAATTCCTCTGTCCCTCTCGGAGAGCCTGGCAAGCTATCGATAGTATTCCTCCCACACGTCAGAGCCTGGCAAGCTCCCTATGGCATAGTAAATATGCCAAAAACAGTAACAAGTCTCACAATGGAGACAGATGTTACTGGCACCCGCTCGAGCAAATCAATGAACAACAGGAGGACAGTGTTACAGTGCAACAGTGTTATTGATTCAACATAATTTACAAAGTTGTGCATAATAGAATTGTTTCAGGTGTGCAATTTTCCAACACCAATCCCACCACCAGCACGGCCTTTCCTTCACCAATGTTCTCAGCTTTCCTCCTAACCCCTAATCTGCCTCTTTGGCAGCTGCATGATGCATTTATTTCCCATATATATTTTCATATTAATTTTTTATTCATTTATTTCATATTGACAAGATCATTTTCCTTTTAGATTGGATTCGAGAGACAGTTTATTTTGGTATGAATCCTGTTCACCAATATTTGCTTTGAGACTTTACACAGTTTATGTCATTTTTGTCTCAGTTTTCTTAGCAGTTAAACAGGAGTCATAGCACCTATTTATAAGATTTTTCACAAACCATACCTGCCAAATGCATAGTAGATGCCCTATAGATTTTAATAAAGCAAATATATAGGGTGATTAAGTCTATCTATACGTGCTGATAGACTAGTGTACATTCTTCCCAAATACTTAAACCAGTCAAACTAAAATATAAGGAGAAGCAGGCAGCCCAAGTTCTGTGCTACTCCTCTGAGGAACACAGATGAGATAAAAATCTCAGTCAGCTTACAGCACCATGTTTCTGATATTTTAGGCATCTATTTCACAAGGTGTATTTTCTGGGTTATTTGTAAGATTAGTCAAAGAAACATCTGCTGAGACCAATGATCATTTCTTTTTCTCCACCTTATTTGAACACTGCTGTTTACAAACTTGTTCATGATAATTTATTATAGGCACCATTATATCTCACCATTGGGACACTATGTCCTTGACTGAGGGTTTACTTAACTTTTGTTGCAAGATGAGCCTTTTTTGATAATGTTTTTGTCAGTCAATATTATTTGGCTCCCATCTTACATTTCCATCCAATCCATTGGGGTCCTGTTTCGATGTTAGTATTCTACTATTTTGAGATGTCATGGCCATGATTCAGAGAATCCAGATTATTTAACTGGGCACCATTAATTATTCTTATTATTTTTATTATTGAATCACCGTGAGATACAGTTACAAAAACTTTATGTTTGAGTTTCAGTTATATAATGATCAAACACTCATCCCTCCACCGGCGCACTTTCTCTACCCCTAATTTCCCCAGTATACCTCATCATCACCACTTTGCAACCCTCCCCCAGCCTCCATGGCAGACAATTTACCCCATACTCTCTCCCTACTTTTGAGCATTATGGTTTGCAATACAGATACTGAGAGGCCATCATGTTTGGTCCTTTATCTACTTTCAGCACACATCTCCCATCCTGAACAATTCCTCCAACCATCATTGACTTAGTGATCCCTTCTCTCTTCTAGCTGCCTTCTCCCCCAGCTCACGAGGCAGGCTTCCAACTACAGAGCATTCTTCCTGGCCCTCTGTCTACTGACCTTGGGTGTCAGTCTCATATAATGTTATTTTATATTCCACAAATGAGGGGCAGCATTAATTAACCAACTATTTAATGGTGGCAGCTGTTGGGATATGAATGTGACTGCCAGGGCTCTGGGAGGTTAGAAAATTGACCTGCTTCCCTTCCAAGATCACCCTGGAAATCTCAGCCCAATGATAATTTTCACCCAGGGCATTCCGGTGTTCAAATTTAACTTAAAAGTAATAAAGTGAACGCACTCAATGGAATATTATGCAACTACAAGGAATGATAAAATCATTCACTTTTCTGTGGATGCAAATGTGGATATAACTGGAAGGCATCGTGTTGAGTGAAGTAAGACAAAAGAATGATGCACTGGGGATATTGTACCTCCAGCATGTCAACCTGTACCTGCGGGGCTAGTGCATCAGAAGCCTCATGGTGCATTCAGGCTTCCTGACACCCCAAAATTGTTGCTGTGCCTGTGGCCAGACCCCATCATCTTGGGACCAAGTTTACCAAAAAATTAAATGGCCAAAAGTTAGGTATGTGGGAACCACACCCACAAACCATCTCCAGCTCAGCTATACAAGCTCACTTATTGGCCTTATTTCAGAGAGCCATAGGTAAATCTCGAAAGAGATCAAAAGCCACAGTTAATCTCAGACCCGCACATGGTTGAACAGACTGGGGTAAATTAGAGGGGGGCAGGTTGGCTTATGCCTGCCCAAGCAGATCCTCCAGCAGCCCCTTGGTTCCACAATCCAAAATCACTGCCATATCCCCAGCTAGACTCTACCATCCCAGGATGGACCTCACCAGATATAATCTGATGAAAATTCTGCTATGTGGGTTTTGTGACTGAAATCTCCAGGCTTTCTCAGAATTGGGGTGGGCTACCTCCCCCTACTTCCCAATACACATGGAAGCACTGGCTGTCACCCCCATGAACCAATTCCAGCGCCACCCTGTAAGCTCTAATGCTGGCCTTGCTTCAGAGAGCCCTAAATAAATCTTGAAAGAGATCAAAAGTTGCATAAAAGCTCAAACCCGTGCATGACTGGACAGATAGGGGTAAATTGGAGGGGGACAGGTTGGCCTGTGCCCACCCAAGCAGAGCTTCCAGCAGCCACTTGCTTCCACAATTCAAAGTTGCCACCAAACCCCAGCCTGACTCCACCGTCTCAGGATCGACCTCACCAAGATATAATTCTGCAGAAAAGTTTGTAATGTGGATCTTAGAGCACCAACAGGCCTGGCCCAGAGACACAGCAGCAAATCCCAGAAGACACCACAGCACCGAGATCTGTTTGGGCCCCATACTGGGCCAATTTCACCAGGGCACCCCAGATGGAGCAGGTGCACTTTCCCCACCTATTCCAAATGGAATCCCAGTGATCAAGAGCTTCCACAAGCAAGCCCCACCCACCCATGCGGGTTCCAGGACCAAATCTCCAGACCACATGATAGCAGAGGACTCGGGCTGCCCCTCCCTTTGTCCCCACCCACTCAGTAGACTGGCCGTTACACTCAAAGTTTGCCTCCGGGTGCCATTTTAGCACACCAACAGCCCTGACCCAGAGACTCCCAGTTGAATCCCAAAATGGATTAGTGCCATGCAGAGATGTCTCTGGAACCCAACCACTTACAATCTAGAAATTTTCGTTTACAATTGTGGTCATGTGAGCTCTCATGATATTCAAAATGAGCAATGGAAAATAAATGATCTAGCATCTGCCCCTGTCAGGCAGGCTTGAATGGTGGTGGGAAATTTTGAGCAAAACACAATGCCCAAAATTAGAGAGAGTATTGGGGAAATTGTCTGCCATAGAGGAAGGGTGAGGATTGAGATGTGGGTGGTGGAAAATGTGCATTGGTGGAAAGATGAGTGTTCCATCATTGTATGGCTGAATCTCAAACATGAAGGCTTTGCAACTCTATCTCATGATGATACAATTTTTAAAAAATTAATGTGGAGTTCATGTCCAATTCAATCAGCTTAATCAATGCCTGAACAAATAGCAGTACTCCTACATTATTATTATTTTTTTTAAAAAAAGAAATCTAACATATAGGATGGAGAAGGGACCACTAGGACAATAATAGTTGGAAATAATCACTCTGGACAAGAACCGACTGCTGGAAGGAAGTAAAGTATGATATACATAATATCCTTTCAGTAACAGTATTGCAACCATAGAGCCTAAGAGGAGAGAGAGAGAGAGAGAGAGAGAGAGAAAAGAGAGAAGAGAGAGAGAAGAGAGAGAGGGAGAGAGAAAGACAGAGAGAGAGTAAAAGTGCATTGAAGTATTCTGTGGAGTTGGGATGGGGAGAGATCTGGAGAGAAACTGGGGACATTGGTGACAGAAAATGTGCACTGGTGAAGGGACGGATGTTGGAACATTGTATGACTGAAACTCAGCTTTGTAACTGTATCTCATAGTGATTCAATGTAAAGAATTAAAAACATTTTATTAAAGGAAAGCTAACTGAAACATGGAAACGGACAAAAAGCTATGTTTTATCTATTTATGTTATGAACAGACCTCCTCCCTGGCTCCACTCCATTCTGACATTGAAGTCTTAACTCTTGATGTGCTGGGCTTTGAAGAGGAGTCCTTGAGGAGAGTAATTAGAGTCAGATGAAGTCATGAAGATGGTTTGCACATGAGGAGGGCAATACCCTTATAAGATGAAATACCAGACTCTCACACAGTTTGTTCCTGTGGGGACACGGAATCGCACAGAGAGAAGATAGCTGCCTATAAGGAAAACTATGTTGCAGGCATCCTTATATCAAACTTCCCAGGACCTCTAAACTGTACTAATAAATCCCTGTAATTTATATCACTGAGTTCAAGTTTTTTTCTATGGCAGTTGAAGTTAGACAATGTTAATAATTTTTTTTCCCTCCCAGTGGAATAGAGTCTGTTTCTACTAGGTCAACCCTTCTGGAAATTTTCTAACATTTCGTAAGATTAGAAAATTCCCAGATGTTTTGGCCTTGCACACGGCCGACCCAGGTTCGATTCCTTCATCCCTCCTGGAGACCCTGGCAAGCTACCAAGAGTATCCTGCCCACACGGCAAAGCCTGGCAAGCTGTCCATGACGTATTCAATATGCCAAAAAACAGTAACAACAAGTCTCACAATGGAGACATTACTGGTGCCCACTCGAGCAAATTGATGAACAACGGGAGGACAGTGCTACTGTGCTACATAAGATTTTTTTTTTTCTTTTTGGGTCACACCCGGCTATGCTATGCTCAGGGGTTACTCCCGGCTCATGCACACAGGAATTGCTCCTGGCGGTGCTCAGGGGACCATATGGGATGCTGGGAATCGAACCTGGGTCGGTCATGTTGGCTGTGTGCAAGGCAAACGCCCTACTCGCTGTGCTATCACTCCAGCCCCGCTACATAAGATTTTATCTTTGTTTGCCTTTCTATTCATTATGGGTTAGGCAACTCTACAATACTGTAAAGGTAGAAAGTAGTGTGTAGAAAAATAAAAAGACAATGCAAATGATGTGTGCTTTGGGAGTGAAACAATATCCCCACCCATGACCTAGGTCATCTTTATGGTTACAGTTTATTTATTGTCTAGTAGGACATGGACCAGCTTTTGTAGCTTCTTGTAAATTCATCTCAGTTTTCTATGAATGGACTTTAATTGCCATTTACACCCGTCTCACTATTTTGCTAGATTATTCATCTTAATGGCTTGAATTGAAAACTTGACATGCACATTTTTGGTATCTGTATGCAATCATATTAATGCTTTGAAAATCGCATATTAATGGGGACATCCATGAGTTAGTGTTTAGAGAGCAATGATCTCCGGCTGAAATAGGTTTCCTCACTGAAAGCATTATAAGAAAGAGCAGCTGTCTTTCTTACTTTCTGCTGGAAGTGTATCTCCCTTTCTGTTTCATAAATCAGGCTTTTTTCAGGAACCTCTGGATTAGATATCGCATAGATCCTCTTTCACCCAGTAGAGTGAAAATATGAGTCATTAAGGCACATTCTCCCATCAGCAATGATGTGGATCAGTTGCTTTTCAGCTTTCAAAAAATAACCTTTTCACCGATGGCTGTCTTTCATTCTAGGCCAAATGAGGTGTTTTGGATTGCATGTACTGAAATAGGACAGTCTCCTCATTGCCAATCTGCTAAAAATGTTTAAAACAGATAAAATGTCACCAGAGTAATTTGTGGCTGTTAAATTTTTTATTTCTCTAGACCTACAAATTAATGGAAACAAATCAAATGTCGCGGCACCCTTCAGCTACCTCATTCCATTCCAGGCCAACTATTAGGTGCCTCTCAAGATAAATTGAAGTGACAAATAGTTCTTGGTGACATGGTAAATTATGATAATTTTAGGTTTCTTAAAAAATTCATTACTGTTTCAACACCAAACTGAATTTATAGGTTTCTTCTATGTGCAAAAATAAAGAGAAAAAAAAACAAATTTGCAAAGTGAAAGCAGAAAAATCAATTCCTTGATGCTGTATTTCAAGTCTAGGTTATTACAAATCTCAGGTAATGAATTATTGGTAGAGGGTAATTTATCAATTCGGTGTGAATAGTGAATAGATTTCTTCTGTGTACAAATATAACTGCAGTGCTTTGTTTGATCAGTTGTAAATGAATTTATCTTGCACCCAGACTCTGTTGGACTAGTCTGCAAACAACATAGCCACCCATAATCTTATACAGTAGTGAACAAGTACTGTAAATAAAGACTCACATTGTTTCTCAAGTAATTTAAGAATTTTTCATTTTTACCTTCATGGAGGTTAGATAAATCAATCAAGAAATAATCATGCTGTAATTAAAAAGAACTAACTCAAGTATGGACTGGAGCGATAGCAAGGCGGTAGGACATTTACCTTGCACGAGGCTGACCCGCTCAACCCAGGTTCAATTTCTCTGCCCCTCTCGAGAGCCTGGCAAGCTACCGAGAGTATCTCGCCCACACAGTAAAGCCTGGCAAGCTACCTGTGACGTATTCGATATGCCAAACACATTAACAAGTCTCACAATGAAGATGTTACTGGGCCCACTCGAGCAAATTGATGAACAATGGGAGGACAGTGTTACAGTTCAGTGCTACTCAAGTATAGAGATCATAATCTGGGTGCTCCCCTGAGAGGTTGTGCAGGGTATGATTTTCCAAGGGTGAGAGAGGAGAGTAAGACAGAAAAAAGAGAGAGAGAGAGATTGTGCATGTGAGCACACATATGTATTTTGCTCGTGTCTTACAAAATAACACACCCATGCACTCTACCCGCTGAGGTACATTCCTGGTATTGAGCATAGCACTGTGAGGTACATTCCTGGTATTGAGCATAGCACTGTAGCACTGTCCTCCCGTTGTTTATTGAATTGCTCGAGTGGGCCCAGTAACGTCTCTCTCTCTCTCTCTCTCTCTCTCTCTCTCTCTCTTTTGCTTTTTGGGTCACATCTGGAGATGCACAGGGGTTATTCCTGGCTCTGCACTCAGGAATTATCCATGGCGGTGCTCAGGGGACCATATGGGATGCTGGGAATCGAACCCTGGGTCGGCCGCGTTCAAGGCAGACGCCCTACCCGCTCTGCTATTGCTCCATCCCCGTAATGTCTCTTTTGTGAGACTTGTTGTTACTGTGTTTGGCATATCAAATACAAGCCCGGCTAGGCCAGGATGGCTGTGTGCGAGGCAAATGCCCTACCATTGTGCTATCGCCCCGGTCCAGGTATTGAGCATGAGGAATTAAAAATTAAAAAGTCAGCAGGGAAGTGATATGAATTTGTTCGCTTATTTTTAAACATTTTGGACTGGTTCTAAAATTTACAGCCGATAGGGTGTTTGCCTTGCACGCAGCCGACCCGGGTGCGATTCCTTCGTCCCTTTCGGAGAGCCCGCTAAACTACAGAGTATCCCACCTGCAAGGCAGAGCCTGGCAAGCTCCCTGTGGCGTATTCATATGTCAAAAACAGTAACAAATCTCACAATGGAGACGTTACTGGTGCCCGCTAGAGCAAATCGATGAACAACAGGAGGACAGAGCTATAGTGCATATAATTAGTTAGAAAGGGTCTTCAGACATAAGGCTGCAATGTGGCATCTTATATAAACGGAACCTAATCTGTTAGGGACTAAAGATCTCCTGGAAATTTGTTTTTTCATAGTCACCAACCATAAATTGCTGGCTCAGATTACACTTTGGAACTCACCAAGAATTCTCAACTTAGTAGTGAGAGACAAGACGAAGTCTGTTTTATACAAAGTAAACACTACTACGCATGCTATAAAAAGGACCTAGTAGTTAAACCAATAATTAAAATAACAAGAAATAATATGGACTAGGAGTCCAAAGAGCTTACAAATATGGTATTCTTTTCAGGCTCAGTGTTTCTGATGTTTTCCTATTATTATATTTTATTTCTCTTTTCTTTCATTAATTTCTCCAAACCAAATAAGCATGGTATGTCCAATGATTTCTATGTGCTTTGTAATAAACTGGTTGGGAATTACAAACACTCTGGGATATGATTGAATAGCACAGTGGGTAGGGCGTTTGCCTTACAAGCGGCCAACTTGGCCGACCCGAGTTCGATTCCTCCGCCCCTCTTGGAGAGCCTGGCAAGCTACCGAGAGTATTCAATATGCTAGACACAGTAACAACAAAGTCTCCAACGGAGACGTTACTGGGCCCGCTCGAGCAAATCGACGATCAACGGGAGGGCCTTTACCTTACCTTTACCTGGGATATGATGAATAGAGTAACTGCACCAATTAGAGAATAGAACTTTATTGGTCTCCAGTGGAATTGACAGCTAAGAAAGGGAGCAATAATGATGATCAACTGTGATAAAAGATTATCAGAGGTAGGAAATAAGACGGAAAAACAGATGGAGAGAAGATAATTACTAGGGCCATCTAGGAGAAGTGAGATATAATTTTGTTTTATAAACATTTAAAAAAAATATATTTTAACCCCACGATTTTCAAAGTTGTTCATACAATTTCACATTGAGTGTTTCTGATACTCAATATTCCAACATCAATCCCACCACCAGTGTGCCCTTCCCTCCATCAATGTCCCCAATTTCCCATCCACCACCAGGCACAAAAATTTACTTCATATTGTTTGTTATAACACAAAGTCAAATGGAATTATCAAAAATTAAACCAATAAGTGTCCATTTGTGATCATTGTTGTATTTCACAATGATGTTACTGAAATCATCGTCTGAGAATTTTCTGGGATGGTCGGTGCTAGTTGAGCCTTTTGGTTATTGTGTTCACTCATTAAACTGGTGGGGCTCTACACAACTTTTCTCTCAGATTTGCTGTGATCCTACTAGGCTCACAGTACATGAAATTTTGAGGTACGGCCTCATGTATGGTGCAGGAACTATGAAGATGGAAGGATTTGGTGAAGTGGTAGCTTGATGAAGTTCATTCAGTTGAGGACCCGGGTTGTTTCATTGTTGGAGAGTGTCAGGTGTGGTTGCAGGCTGTTGTGTCTTCAGGCAGAAAGAGGAATGTGTTTCACCAAATTACTCAGGGATTACTCCTGGTGGTACTCGGGGGACCATATAGGATGGCGGGGATCAAACTCTGGTTGGCGGTACCTTCCCTGCTGTATTATCTGTCTGGCTCCCAAAACTTTTATTTTGGATATTTCTTGTTTGGAATTGAGAGCAGAGTCTCAAATTATTTAAGGAAAATTGTCTCAGGGCCTTTTCCAAAACTTACTTCAAGTCAGACTGGTGAAGAGTGTTGAACTGTTACTCTCGTTATTCTGATTAACAATTCAAAACCTGATTTTGAATTATTCATGGTGTTTAAATAACTTATCAACATGAACAAAAGTGATGTGAAACTGTTGCAATTAGAAAAGCTTACTTAAAGCTTGTAGACAAATATCTGTAATTAAGTAAAATTGCCTGCTGGAGATGGAGTTTCTGGGAACCTAAGAGGAATTGAGGAAATACAAGTCCAAGAGGGTCCCAGAAGGAGAGAGAACAGCCTCCTGATTTTAGAATGGTTGGGCAGCGTAATAAGCTGAAGTCTTAGATTACCTTCTGATTTAGGAGGATCTGATTGGTTAATACAAAAAATAAAAACAGTTTAGAGCATGGTGCATCCAATCTTCTATGTCTTTTTGGAGATGTTTATATAGCACTGTATAAATAAATAAAAATACTCATGTAGAGGCAGGAAAACTAGGATGAGGAAGGATAGGATTGAAGATTTAGACTAGCTGAATTAACATCTGAGAACTTGCAAGGATGTTTATGCTCTCTGGTTTCACTTAATGGGCCATCATTCCTACATTTCCACTGGGAATCATATTATTCTTAAATTCGCTGAAGTAAGGAATAGGTTGAAGGTGGATGGGAAATCATGCCATTACAAAGAATATTCCAAATAGCTTTTTTTTTTTTTAAGTGCCGCTGTGAATTTCAGCCTCCAAAGCTAAAATACTGCCTATTACTCGTCTCTTATAAAATGGGAGCCTAGTGAATGTTCGATGGCAGGAGAGTCTGCCTTGCAAGTACAAATCTGAGTTCAGTCCCTGCCTGGTACCTTCCTCATGTTCTGAGTGTTGTTCTGGCAATTTTGCTGTCTGGGATCCTGATGCCTCAGCAGAGGTTCCTATTCCTGGTCCACGGCAGCCAGGCATGTGCGAGCACCATAGTCAAAGATGTGTGAGCATTGTGCTCTGGGGTGTTATAAACAATACACTTGAGAACCACAATGAAAGTGCTCAATTTCTGGAGAGCCATAGGTGTGAGCACCACAAATATGTATACGTCTAACCATCAGTCATTGCGAAGACATTAGCAGAGAAAAAAGGGGAAAACAGATCTAAATACCTCTTGGGGGATTTTAGTCTGTGTTCTAACAGCACTCAGCAACGTACCTTCTATGCCATGAGCCTCGTTTTATTACTGCCTGTTAAGTGGATCCACACCATAAAGAGTGCATATGCATATTTCTCACTGTATTAGAAAGGTATCATTGAAACAATTTTATTATGTTATTCTCCTGTTCAAACACCACCAATGATCCTCTAGTGTTTGCTCACTCAGAACTAATATTCTCTGAAGATTTTCAAGGCCCATAATTTTCTGATACCATCAAGCCTACACAAACTTATTTTGATCCCTTCAACTTTTTTTCTGCTCTGTTTGCACGTCTTCCTTGTATCAAATACTTATTGCTGGAGTTCTTCAGCTTCGGTTGCTTTCTTTTGTAGGCACATGCCTCACTTTTAAACTTCCATGAAACAGTTCTCCTTTTTCTTACATTATCTTTCGGTCGACTTTTCCTTGAAAATTTAAATGCGTCCTAAACCTCTGAAATATCCCATTTGTATCAACGGGTAACCTTTGTCACTTTTTCAAGAGCTCCCTGGTCATGATATTGCATACATTTGATAAGTCCTTTGATTGAAAATCCAAGGTGTAGAATGTGCTTTGCATGTGTGAGACCTTAAGTCTAATCCCTAGTGGAAAGAAAGAGAGGAAGAAAGATAGAAAGAAAAAAAGCCAGAAAGATATAAAAAAGAAACACAGAGAGAAAAAAATTTAAAAAGAAAGGAAGGAAGGAAAGGTTGGAAGAAAAAGAGAAAAGATGAAAGAAAAAGAAAGGAAGAAAGAAAGGCAGGCAGGCAATAACTCTTTAGGATTTCTTTCCAACCCTTGAATTATCCACAATTTTTGTTCAATATTGACAGGATCGGTACTCCATGGAACCTTGGTTGAAAGTTTCTTTTTCTTAATTCAATGATTTTATTCATCTCTTAGATATTATATCTGGGGAAGGATGACTCCACTAGCTATTAATGGCATTTTTGATAAAAGATATTGTCCAATAACAATACAATAAAATGAGAAATTAGTAGGGAATTCTGGATAGCTAAAAAGAAGTATCACAAGCAAGGAAATAGAACATCTTAGTCCTAAATAAGACCATGGAGTCAAAGAAAGTCCTAAAGGAAATGAAGAAATAAGTAGGCAAATTATAATGAAAGCCTTAATGTCAAGCTGTCAAGTACATCTACTGGGTTACTTAGAAGGAAATGTATAGCTTTAAATACATTTATTATGAAACATGAGAACTTTAAAAACAAGCTAAGCATTAAGACTTTGAAAAAGTGCAATAGAATAAAAAACTGGAAGCAAGGAGAGCAAGTTATATATCAATCAATAGTTACTTAAATAAAAAAATTTTTTAATTATGTAGAGAACAGAGAAGTTTAACAAATTTAAATCTGGTTCCTTATAAATGTCAGTTCAAAAAAGACCTTTATTAAGAAAAAAGTAAAAACATAAAAGTTGTAATGCTAAACCTAAGAGAACTATAGATACCACAGACATTTTAAAATATCTAGGCATTACTGGGTTACTTAGAAGAAAATGTATAGCTTTAAATCTCCATGGTATCTCTACCAACCCTATAGGGAGAACTATATCTGTAGCTTCTAAAAGTTACTTTAAAAAATACTAAGACAAAAGCCTATTTTATGAGCCTATTTGTTTTTTTTTAATAATCCAGCCTATGCTATGAAACTACCGTAATCTTGATTCAAAAAGAGAAAATTTATAAAATATACTTATTTCTGAATGAAATATGACCTAGGAAAATCTAAAATTATTTATTAAGACATCACAATCAAGTAGATATTTTTCCAAGAAAGAAAGGATGATTCAGTATAAAAGAAAACTGAACATTTAAATTGCCTACATTAAGAGAAAAACTCATAACTATTTCAACTCATTCACTGAACGCATTTTAGGGCATATTAAATTTGTGATTAAAGAAAAAAGTATTTCATAACTGGAATTGTGGAAAATTATGGAATTCCCATAACTAGTAAAATTATATCCTCCCAAACTGTACCAAATATCATACCTAATAAACTTATGTTTATATCATGTTTAAGACCAGAAAAAAAGACTAGTGAATTTCTGTTGGCATACTACTAGATCCCATGGGCCATGTAAGAGTGTTGTGAGGCTTAGATTAAGATAATTGTTATTCATAGACAGGGATGCAGCAGGAATGAAAGGGAGAGAACCAGGTGAATATAGTCTGTCACATTATGTCTTGCCCATTGAACAGGTAGTCAATTAAAATTTAGATAATGGTATGACTGGGAGTGGGAGATAGCAGCAAATGAAAAAGGAGTTCACCGCCCTTTTTGCTCTCTGCATATTCCATAGACTGCAGCATCAGATGGCATATTCTGGGAGGGACAGATCTTGAACACAGAAGTCTTACCCACGTGCCCCGGGACATTGGACAGAGCTTAGAAAAACTAGGACAGGACAACAGCAATTGCTAAGGTACAGTTTGAGAGAGGGACAGTGACGGGTACACAGCACAGGGATCTTGCTCACAGGCAATCCATGTGCATGGAATACTTTTCCATTTCCTATGTAAGGTCTTCTATCTATCTCTTAAGTGATTGAAGGTATTTATGATATAGACCTCCTATGTCTTTTGTTGATTTCTAAATATTTGATGTTTCAGAAAACTATTTTAAATGAGATTTCTTTTTTTATTTGCTTTTTTTTTTTTTTTTGGTGGGGAGGTAGTCATTCCCAGCAATGCTCAGGGGTTACTCCTGGCTCTGCACTCAGGAATTACTCCTGGTGGTGCTTGGGGGACCATATGGGATGCTGGAGATTGAATCCAGGTCGGCTGTGTGCAAGGCAAATGTCCTACCCGTTGTACTGTCTCTCCAGCTCCATAAATGAGATTTCTTGATTCCCTTTTCACACCAGTGAGAATGACAAAAATAGCAGTAACAATCCATGTTGGCAGTGATGTAGTGAAAAAAAAAAAAACCACAAAAACAAAAAGCGAACCTCTCTACTCTCTACTTCACTACTGGTGGGAATGCTGTCTAGTTCAATTCCTCCAGAAAACGGTATGGAGAGTTCTCAGTAAACTTAGAATTGAGTTGCCATATGATTTAACAATTCTACTTTTGGGTATCTACCCTCAAGATAAAATAACTTTTATGCAATATGCACCCCATTATTCACTGCAGCACTTAGTGTAATAGCTAAGATATGGAATCAACCTAGGTGTCCAATGATAGATGAATAGATTGTGAAGATGTGGTATGCACACAATGGAATACTATGCAACTGCAAGGAATGATAAAATCATGCACTTTTATGTGGATGCAAATGTGGATGTAACTGGAAGGCATCGTGTTGAATGAGGTAAGCCAAAAAATCAACACACGCAGGATGGCCTTACTTTTTTTGTGGTATATAGAATAACTATATAAGTAAATGTAATGTACTGATGGTGGGATGCCTACATCACCCTTGATGCAGAATATAGGGTAGGAGAAGGGCAGAGGAAAAAAGAAAGGGGAAGGAAGGCGATGAAAAGGGGAAGTAATGGGGGAATGGGTATAACTATGACGTAGGAGAGTGGTATCGTTTTATATCCATAACACAGACTTAAGAACACTGTAGACAAGAGATCTGGACTACAAACACTGAACTTTGAAATGTGTCTGTCAAGGTGGCAGGACGGGTGGAAAAGGAAGGGCAGGAGGGATCCTGGAAACTTGGTGGAGGGAAGTTGACATTGATGGTGGGATTGGTGTTCGAGTATTGTATGTCCAAGACTCATCTACCAATAACTTTGTAAATCACGCTCCTTAATTAAATTTAAAAAATGTAAAAAAAGGGGGCTGGAGAGATAGTATACTGAGTAGGATTTTGTCTTGCATACTTGAGTATGACCAACCTATGATTGATCCCTGGCATTCCATATGGTCCTCTGAGTGCAGAGTCAGGAGTTATCCCCCAGCATCTCAATGAATGAATGAATGAATGAATGAATAAAATAAGCTCAGTAAAAATAAAGCAAAACAAAACAAAACAAAACCCCCCAAATTTGATCTTTATATTCGACTTTCTTACATAGGCACCATCTGCCCTTCTGTCAGCATAAAGAAGTTACAGGAGACACAGAAAGCAAGCAAGATACATGTACAAGGGGGAACAGGGAGCCCTGAGCCCTGAATGACTTTTGGAAGGAACTTTTATACAGTGTTTCCAGATGTACTTTCCTGTAGTTTTGCACATATAAAAGTTAATTGTCTGCCATAGAGGCAGGGGAGGGGTGAGGTAGGGGGGTGGATACTGGGGTTGTTGGTGGTGGAAGATGTGCATTGGTGGAGGGTTCGGTAAATCAGTGTATGACTGAAACTCAAACAAGAAAGCATTGTAACTGTATCTTACGGTGATTAGAAAATAATAATAATTAATAATAATAAAATACAATTAACATTCTGACAGACTGGAGCAATAGCACAGCAGGTAGGGCAACAGCACAACCGACTCGGCCAACCCGAGTTCAATTCCTCCGCTCCTCTTGGAGATCCTGGCAAGCTACCGAGAGTATCTCGCCCGCACAGCACGGCAGAGCCTGGCAAGCTCCCCGTGACGTATTCGATATGCCAAACACAGTAACAACAAGTCTCACAATGGAGATGTTACTGGGCCCGCTTGAGCAAATCAATGAACAACAGAGGACGGTGCTACAGTGATCACATTCTGAATAAAAAAAGTAATGTGGAGTTCATACCCAATTCAATCAGCTTAATCAATGGCTAAATAAATAGCAGTAGTCCTACTTATTTAAAAAAAATTAATCTGAGCATTGTGATAGGAAAGCCCTGCACTGTTGATAATGTCATAATGTCTTCCCATAATGTCATAGATTTTTCTGCAGCTTCCTCTTTTCTGTGGGTGGCCACTCTTCTCTGCAAGGGTCCTTGAATTTTTGAATTTGAGGGGTGCCTCAGTTTCTCCTCTCTAAAGAGCTCAGGATTTCATGTCAAAGGGATGTGTCTTCACGCCTTTGAGCAACATCAGCGCTAGGAAACCTCTTCTTCAGTTTTATTATTTTCCAAAGACACATTACCAGGGTCCCCTCACCTATATGACTGTAGCAGTACCTTAGATCATGGGAATGACAGATGGTTTAATAGGTAAGATTGATAAAAATGGCTGATATGGAGAAAAATAAAACTATTTTTTCTTCTTTTTTTCTTTTGCTTTTTGGGTCATACCTGGCAATGCACAGGAGTTACTTCTGGCTCTGCACTCAGGAATTACTCCTGGAGGTGCTTGGGGGACCATATGGGATGCTGGGAATCGAACCTGGGTCAGCCTCGTGCAAGGCAAAAGCCCTACCCTGTGTGCTGTCGCTCCAGCCCTCAACTGAGTGTCTATTAAGAACATAACTGGAGGTGGACCTTAAAGAGATAAAATGCATATGTAAATTATGTATGCATATTATATACATATGGATATACACACATAGTAAAAGTATAAGGTCATTAGTTTTAAAATGTAGAATATCTTTGGAACACAAAGGCAATGGAAAATCTTTATAAACAAAATCTTAGCAAAATGTAGGATTGAATATTGATCAGTTTAATGACTTCCAATTTAAAGACATGTGTTCAGTAAAAGATTATAGACAAATTTAGCCACAAAATGGTAAAAGGATTGTGATGTTTAAACTGACAAGTTATTTCTATTCAGACCCTACAAGATAGCAACCACAAAAGAAAATTAGCTAAAGAGTATTGACAGTTTAACCAGAAGGAAAATCTAAAGAGACATTAAACATATGGAGGGTTGTTGAAACTCATTAATAATGAGATAAATGTAAGTTAAATTAATGAAATGTAATTTTACAGATTTTTGGTCAAAAAGTGGGAGACTGGAAAGTACTAATAATTACCCAAGATAGGAAGGAATGAGATTAGGGAAGTTCAAAGCTATGGCCAGTGATCTATTCCATAGACAAATGAGAATATTATTACTGATTGAGGGACACATACAGGGATAGATTTTTGCAACATTGTGTGCAAGAATGAAGAGGTTGGGAGCAGTGTCAAGTATAAAATTGCACAGGACATGCTCCTAGCAACTAAGTCCAGGAGGAACAGTGATCAGGGATGCAGGGAGGCCAACAAGAACCAT
This sequence comes from Sorex fumeus, assembly GCF_029834395.1. Lineage (NCBI taxonomy): Eukaryota > Metazoa > Chordata > Mammalia > Eulipotyphla > Soricidae > Sorex > Sorex fumeus. The sequence continues at coordinate 42,916,960 of NW_026606071.1, read as the reverse complement.
AGGGAGATGGTCAAAAAAGAAAATTTACTTGGATTAAAAAACATAAAGAACAACAAAATCCAGATTTTTCTTCAAGAATACCAATAAATACCCAAACCCAAACCAAACCATATACTTCAAACACATTGGTATGCTTGCTTATGGTGCTGTGTTTAGCAACTGGAAACAGGAAGAACGGGGATAAAAGGGAATTTTTAAAAACTCGCCTTCCAGGAGAGGCCAGCGACTTAATTGGGTTTGGAGGGAGGATGATTTGACAAGATGCTCTCAGGCTGTCAATTAGGAAACAACAGGCGAGGTATCTGAATGCGTCACCTCCCCAGGCTCATCATCTCCGAGGCTGGAAATAGAATTCAGAGCTGGGGTGCCTGCCTCCCACAGATGGGGTCAAGGGGGGCTCAACGCTGGACTTTTAATTGGACACGCAGAGCTGGGAGCTTCCAGCACAATGCAGAGGATGTATGCTTAGCCTCTCTGACGCAGGTTAGTGAGAAAGGGAGAATGAGCTGCAGCATCCTATGATTAAGCCCTGCGAGCTGGCTTGCAGTGTTGTTATTTAAACAAGGAGATAGCTCATTCAGATGGTGTCATTCAGATTGTGTCTTTGGGTGACAATGGACTTATTTCCAGAAACACTCTGCCACGTCCTAAGGGCGTGCTCAGGAAGCAGATGCCTTCCCTCAGACAAATATTAAAATTAAGCCTCCCATTAGGGGCAAGCGGGCTGTATTATATACTTCAAAGTTGCTAAGAAACCAGGTCTTTAGGGTTCTCACCAGAAAAAGAAAAGTGCTCCAAAATGAGATAGAGGTGTGAGTTCACATCAAGGTGGGAAGGATATTCCATCAATCAGCTTATTCATCTTGATCCTGAATACAACGAGATGGGTCGATTATACCTCCAAGAAAACAAATGAAGTGAATGAAAAAAGAAGTGATTAGTTAGCACTTTGCTTGGCAATTTTGGAGTCTTGTTTATTGCCTTCCTTATTCATAAAAAATTTTACCACTTTCATGCAGCTGGGAGGTAGAGGACCTTAGGCCTTATGTCAGTAGCTAGTCAAGAATTACTCAGAAAGCAAGTTACTGAAATACAGATTCTCTCATTTGAGTTCCTCCCAGCCCCCAGATCTTAACAATTGAGCAATGCCTTTAATATGCACACCAGTGGGCCAGATTGTGGGAACTGGGCTGATCTTCCCGGCTCATGGGTTCTAAAGATGCCCCTATTGTCGCTTTCCTGGCAGCCCTCTTTTTTAGGGGAGCTCTGGGTATCTTGCCTCCCTGGGTATTAGGTCTGTCTTCCTCCCTGCTGTGTTTTCCTGACCATCAGAGCAGGCTTCTGCGTCTCTCTTTTTGTCACTCCTCCAGTCTTTTCCTGTGACGGTGAAATATTATATTTGTGATTCTAGGGATAGAACCCAGGAACTCAAATCATTGAGACCTGTACCTACCATTGAGTCACATTCTAAGCTCACATTCCACATTATTTTTTATTCTTAGAGTATCTTTCAAGCGTTAGGTACTGGAATAAGAAGGCAAGAATAAACAGAATGGAACCTTCTCTAATCAATCAGGGATGATATAAAGCACCCATGTGAATGAGCATGGAAAGACTGTTGAAGGTGTGTTCACGGCAGTCTGGATTTGTTTGAACCAGGAAGCGTAGCAAGAGAGAAGGTGCAGAAATGGAGGCCCTGAGGAAAGAAGTTAGAATCAGATCCCAGGGGATGGGGTATACAGTGCAGGCTTATGGACCACACGAGAAAGGGCCAGGATAGGTCAGGAGCTAGACAGGGGAAAAGAGCTTTGCCTGACACAGAGCCTTTATCTGGTTCTGGGTGAGAGGAAGTGGTGGCTAGGGCAGGGTGGGTCTGTTGGTAAGTTTGGGATTTGATAGCTTGAATGATTTTTTCTGACTTTAGATTGTAGAGCTGTTCCTATATTGTTCAGACCTGATACTGGAGTCATAAATGTGGTTCAGGGATATTATTGAGTTGACAGGTAAGAATTTGAGAAAGACAAAAATTAGGCTGTCAGCTATAGACTCGTTCTATATAGTTGTCTAACTCTCAGTATTAGTTAGCCTGTGGGGAGTCAGTCTATCTAAGATCAAGGTCTTAAATTCTTAGAATATACAGTCAACTGAATCAAAAGTTGGGTTCTTTGAGAGTGTGAAACAAAGACCCAGCTCTCCACTAGTGTCAGGGATGATTTTCATCAGGAAACGATGAACAACGTGAAGACTTCAGAGGAGAGATGTTTATTTGGAAGAATTAGATGCCATGTTCTACACCTAGGAATGTGGAAGGGGGGAGGCGCAGTACTGAAGGTCTGAATTACTGAGGTACATGAAACTGAAACTAGAGTGAAGGAAGTGTTGGAATAAGCTTTCTGATAGCCTTTCTAAGTGTTAACATAAGTGTAGCCATTTTAGAGGCCAGCCATGCTGTGACATGCTGTGACTGACAACTGAATTGGGAATGAATCCTAGACCGTATCCTGGAGCGCATCCTGGGAACAGAAAAAAACAAAGAGAAATAAAGGCTTGAGGCACTTGTGGTACTTGCAGGTGGCACCAGCCAATCAGTCAGTGGGTAAGTACCTGGTGGTCGGTCAGTTGGCAACAGCCAATCAGTGGATATTGGGAAAGTGCCAGGTGGTCAGTGGTCAATGATTGCATGTTACTTAAACTTCACCCTGTGGCTAGAGGGGGTTGTACTGTGATCATTTCTTTATGGAGTATGTCCTGTGCCAATCAGTTTGTAACACACACACACACACTCTCTCTCTCTCTCTCTCTCTCTTCTCTCTCCCTATCTATCTGTCTATCTGTAACATCTCTCTTTAATAAAATCTTTAAACTCCTTATGGGTGTCCTGTGTTCGAATCACGGACACTAAAAGAAGCAATACTTGTGAGGCTGGTATTACTAGGGTTAGTCTTACAGGGCCCGGGTGAAGGTATGATTGGTTACTTTGAGAGCAATGGCTAGTCATGGAGGGGTTTCAGTTGGAGGGGTTGAAGAACCAATACCCTATATGCCTGGCTGTCTCTCAGGCCTCATCTGGGTATGAACAGAACCTACTTCCGGCTAAGTGGATCCTATCACTGGCCTTCTAATGATTAAAATCACCAGCAATAGCACCATCTTCCGCATTTCTTCTCAGTTCACCTAGCTATGGTTCCAGCCAACACAATGGCATCCTACTGGATTTCATTTTAGTTGAGTTTGCAGTGTGTTGAATGACTTGGCAAAAAAATAAATAAATAAATAAAATAATCGTGGTTCTTCAGCCAGGAAGCACTACTTTTTTTTCCTGAGAGATCTAAGTTAATGAACGAGAGATTGGTACAATGAAGGGCTGAAATTTGTCTGGCCTCTCTCCATTAAAAAAACATACAAGTCAGCAAAACTCTACCGCAATTAGATGCAATTTGAAACTATTAGGTGGAAGGCAGATAGTTCTATGCATCCATTTTTACAGAATTCCCACAGAGATGTGAAGAATCATTTCTCTGCTGCATAGTCCTAGGTCTAAAATACAGAGGAATGAGGAATACCATCTTCTACTTCTTGTCCTCCAAGAGGTTTCCTTGAGTTCTTGTGGCTCTTCTCATCGCTTGCTCTGGCTTAGTTTTTGAAGAAGGGAAAAGGAAGAAAGGACAAACACAAAAAGCCACCAGCAGGGAGTAGAGGACTATGGTGTGAGGTGGGCTGGGATGGAGGGTCAGGAGTGACAGATGGACAAGAAGATGGAGCAGAGAAGGGTGGGGGATCAGGAGGGCTGGAGGGATAGAAAGGCCAGAGGGACAAGAAGAAGACAGGCAGGAAGATAGAGGAGAGAAGGATGCAAACCGGAAGAAAGGAAGACAGAAGGATCAAGGACAGGAACAATGGAAGATAGAAGGATGACAACCAAGAGGGGTGGAGGGACAATGGACAAAGGGATGGAGGACAGGAGGAAAGAAGCCCAAGAGGGATGGAGGACCAGGAGAACAGGAGGGCATCTTCTGCTGCCAAGATGCTTCCATGGCGTGCATCTTGGCAGCAGAAGATGGTCGTGCTCACTGAGGGTCTGAGAGGTGGAAATGTGACTGTTGACTGATGTGCTCACGCCAGTTTATTATTTTGTAAACAACTGGTATCATTAAGCCATTGGTTTAGTCTATGTAAACTAAGCAGGCAACAGTCGAGTTTTGAGAGTCAAGATCCACATCTGGATATGTTGTAGACGTTACTGCACTCTCTATGCCCTCTAGTTCCTGGGCTTTCTCTCTATCCACTTGGCCCTTCCATCTTTCCTCCCCTCTCTTCCCCTGTTCCTCTGGAACTGGCATCATTTTTTCCAGTCTTTTCTCTTCTTTTTTTTCCAGTTCTTTTGCTCTGATTCTTCATACCCCACGTCCATTTTCAATAGTCTTTCACTGCCTTATGGATTGGATTTCTTACCCTTAATTCCATCCATATAATCACAAAAGGCACCACTTCATCCTTTCAAGTGGCTGAGTAATTTCGTGGTAGTAACACTGCACGGTAGCACTGTCCTCCCATTGTTCATGGATTCGCTCCATAGGGCTTCAGTAATGTCTCCATTGTGGGACTTGTTTTTACTATTTTTGGCATATCGAATACATCACGGGTAGCTTGCCAGGCTTTGCCATGCGGGCGAGATACTCTCGGTAGCTTGCGGGGCTCTCGGAGAAGGACAGAGGAATCGAACCCAGGTTGGCCGCGTGCAAGGCAAATGCCCTACCCGCTGTGGTATTGCTCCAGCCCTTAGTGGTAATAGTAGAGTACATATTTTCTTTATATCACACACTCTGCCTATTTTTCCAGTCATCTGTCCAGGGCGCTTAGATCAATTCCATGGTTTAAATACAGGCCTGAAACCATAACACCGAGAAGGAGAAAGAGTGTAAGAGGGAATGTGCCTGCCATAGAGGCGGGGGAGGGGGACAAGGGGTGAGAATGGTGGCAGGGATACTGGGAACATTGGTGATGGAGAATTGGCACAGGTGGAGGGATGGGTACACAACATTGTATGACCGAAAAATAATCATGCAAGTTTGTAAGTCTGTAACTGTTTCTCATGGTGATTCATTAAATTAAAAAAAAAATAAGATAATAAAATAAAAATAAATAAATACAGGCCTGGTAATGCTGAAGAACAGACAGGAACTTGACCACAGACAGCCTGCTTTGGGATCTCTATTTAGTCAAACTGTGTGACTGTGGTTGGAATGATAGCACAGTGGTAGGGCGTTTGCCGTGCGCGCAGCCAGCCTGGCTGAGCCAGGTTCGATTCCTCCGCCCCTCTCGGAGAGCCTGGCAAGCTACCCAGAGTATTCAATATGCCAAACACAGTAACAAGAAGTCTCACAATGGAGACATTACTGGGCCCGCTCGAGCAAATCGATGAACAACGGGAGGACAGGACAGTGGACAGTGTGACTTTGGGTGAAAGCACTGAAAATTTCTCCTTCCTAATGGACAGCATGAGAAAACAGACTGAGACAACTTAGTTGGGAGTGGGCTTCTGTGCACCTGGAGAGCCGTGCTCATAGGCTGTGTGACATGTCCGGGTTAGTGGACTGTCCCACTCTCAGCTTTTTCTGGAAGTCTGGAATCTCAGGCTACCTCCAAGTCTGAACTTCATTTCCTTTCTGGTTGTGACTCAGGCTATAAATGGGTCCCATTAAAATGCAAATTAATTCTCCAGGCAGCTGCCCCATTGTTGTCCTGTGTTGTCCTTTCTTTCCTGAGAAAGTGATTATAATAAAAAAAGAAGCCCGCATTCCCTCGCATTCCCTCACCTGGCATCTCAGGCAGCCTCCTGGACTGGAGCTAAAAAGGATGCTTCGTACTCCATTGGTGGGAATGCAAATAGTCTCAGCCTCTGTGAGAGACAGTATGGAAACGTTTCAAAATATTAAAAATAGATTTACCATTTATGAACTCCACTCCTAGCTGTTTATCCAAGGAGCACAAAAAAAAAACCCAAAACCACAAATCTGAAAAGGCCTATGCTCGTTTCAGTGCTATTTGAGTGCCTGATGGGCAGACAGGCAGCTGGAGAAGGAAGGTGTGGTCGATAAATGCAAGGAATTACTTCTCAGCTGCAAGAACAGCTGAAACCCTGCCTTTTGCAGCAACATGGGTATGGAAGTAGAGGGTGTCATGCTCTTGGGAGGAAGTCAGGAGACAAATACCCGATGAGCTCACTCGGCTGTGGGGTCTGTAGAAAAGCGAAGCAAGAGAGCAGACAAAGCCAGTCCAAGGTGAACGCTTAGATTGCAGAACGGAGGGTTCCAGAGGGGGAGAGGAATTTTTTTTTCCCTTTATTTTATTTATTTTTTTTTACAGTTGTAGATTTACAATTTTTTGTGCTTGGGTTTCAATTATACAATGATCAGATACCCATCCCTCCACCAGTGCCCATTTTTCACCACCATGGATAATATCCCTCCCACCCCCATCCCCCCATCCCCCCCTGTCTCTGTGGCAGGGCAATCCCCTGTGTTCTCTCGGGGGAGAGGAATTTTAAGTGCAGTGGGAATCCAGTGAACTGTCCAAGAGGGATGTTGGTACTTCAATAGTGTGTGAGGTGTGGTGACATGCATTTGAAGAGTAATTTTTTTTTTTTTTTTTGCTTTTTGGGTCACACCCGGCAATGCACAGGGGTTATTCCTGGCTCTGCACGCAGGAATTACTCCTGGCGGCACTCAGGGGACCATATGGGATGCTGGGAATCGAACTCAGGTCGGCCGCATGCAAGGCAAATGCCCTACCCGCTGTGCTATTGCTCCAGCCCCTTAAGAGTAAATTTGTACCCTAAATAGAGTCTTGCAAGCTAACATCACCTCAGTAAAAAAAAATTTTTTTAAATACAACATGAATAACAAGAAAAAATATTCTGGCCTCCAGTAGGCAGTCTAAGGGTAAGGCTAGAGGCCGGAGTCCAGGCAGGCATGTGTGGGGGAAAATGGTTTTGGGGGACAGGGAGGCTGGGAGATAAACTGTCCTGAGGTTGTCTCAGCTCCTCCTTCTGGTAAATTCCTGAGCTTGGGCAAATGACTGAATCCTTCCTGCCTTCAGCTCTCTTTGTAAAATAGGAATTATGAAGGTACCTATATTCACGAGGATTCGAATGAATGAAGTGCCTCCCCCCTTTCTGGAAGAAGACAAACATTCCACAAACACTCACTGTTGACCAATTCAAACCTGTTTTTGTCTATGAATCTGTGTTTTCTCCACTGAGTTGCTCATTCCTTTCTCTGGGACGAAGACTTTCTTTCATTTCCTCCTCCCCGGCACCTGAAATCTTTCTCCTTCAAGGCTGAATTCAAGTTCTACCCACTACTTAGAGATTACATTTTTGGCTTTTGGGAGAATGAACCACTTTTATTCCTTCTTTCCTGGCACAGAGTTTAAAATTGCACATCTTTTTACACAACAGTGATTTCTGCAGAATCCTTGCCCCAACTCCATATGTCCACCCTCGCTCCCAGTCACTGGGATATGAGCTATAAGAGGGAGGGAAAAACAGTTTGGTCGTTCCAGAATAAAGCAGCAGCCAGCTCAATAGACCCATGATGAATAAGAAAGCCACTGAAAGAATGCTTGGGTAGAAGGTTACCTAGGCGGTGCTTCTATCTTCATCATAGATTTGTTGCTAGCAAAACAGAACTTCAAGAAACAAGTTATATTTTATTTAAAATAAAAAACCCCTGAGATACGTGCCTTACACCACTATTAATGGTTTCTCGGGGCTGGAGCAATAGCACAGTGGGTAGGGCATTTGCCTTGCATGCGTCTGACTCAGGTTCGATTTCCAGCATCCCATATGGTCCCTTGAGCATCGCCAGGGATAATTCCTGAGTGCATGAGCTAGGAGTAACCCCTGTGCATCTCTGGGTGTGACCCAAAAAGAAAAAAATTATAAAAATAATGGTTTCTCACGCACAAGAGTGAAAATATTGAATTGAATAATAAAGATACTCAGACTCAGGGTTGGAAAGTAGAAAGTTTATTGGAAAGTAGAAAAGAAAAGAAAAGAAAAGAAAAGAAAAGAAAAGGAGCTCCTCAAGTGGGAAGAACTTAGTATAAGACAAAATTAAAAGTAGGGGGGTCTTGTGTAGGCCGTTTTAAAGGCCCTTCGCATCAATAAATATCACAGAGAATGTGGGGAATCTTCAGTGATCTGGCTGGCTTGTCTTTCTGGTCATCTGCCTCAGGTATCCATTATCTTAGCCTTGTGACTCCTACTTCTTTTTTTTCCCAGCCCATCTTCCTTCCTTCCTTCCTTCCTTCCTTCCTTCCTTCCTTCCTTCCTTCCTTCTTTCTTTCTCTTTCTTTCTTAATGAATCACTGTGAGATACAATTACAGATTTACAAACTTTAGTGATTATGTTTCAGTCATACAATGATCGAGTACCCTTCCATCGATCGAGTACCAGTGCTCATTCTCCACCACCTATGTACCCAGTTTCCATCCTGACACCCCGCACCCCACCTCTGTGGCAGGCACATTGCCTTTTATTCTCTCTCTCCTTTTAGGTGTTATGGTTTGCAATACAGGTAGTAAATGGCCATCATGCTTGGTCTATAGTTTACTTTCAGCATGCATCTCCCATCCCAAGTGAGCCCTCCAAGCATCATTCACTTAGTGGTCCCTTCTCTATCCCAGTTGCTGTTTCCCTGACTCCTACTTCTGGGACAAAATAGTATGATCCTGGGAAAGCCATGAATGTTAAGGGTAGGGTCTTGAGAATGAGGTGTCATAGGTCAATTGGGGAGAAATGGAACTGTTGGTGAGGGGAAACAGAGGTCTTCTCTTTCAATATCTCCTAGTTCCATTTGCTGAAAATTACATGATATTTGTCATTTTTCTTAGAGCTGTATAGTATTCCTTTAAGCTTTAAGATAATGAGTGTTCAAAGAGGTTAGGGTTTGAGCTTTATGTTATAATTCCAGTGAGGGGATGACCAGTGTGGAGCCAGCAAGCATATACTAGCCCTACATAAGTTTTCTTCTTTTATTATTCCTGAAAACAAGTTCTTTAGTCTTACTTTGAGTTGATAGGGACAAGGAATTGCATGTGCGTTGACGACTAGATGAGACAAAGATGATTTAAATGGAAAAGTAGCAAAAATTCATATCCATACTGCTGAATTTTTTGCACCTCTGGCTAAAACTCTCAGTCATGGAGACCTTTGAAGAAGCAAATTACTTTAATAAGAGCTTCATGGGGTGAAATGAAAGAGATAATACTCTCATCATGTGACTGAGTTAGACCCGATTATACAACACTAACTAGGTTCTGGAAATTCCGAACTAAATTTAGAATTGTTCAGTGGGATTTCCACTGCTTTGAGAAATGCTTACCCATTTCTCTAGTTTAAATTTATTTCAATGGGAGATATAATGTAAGAGGGTAGGGCACTTACTTTGCTTGAGGCCTACATGAGTTTGATCCAAGGCATCTCACATGATCTCTCTAGCACTGCCAGGAATCATTCCTGAGTGGAGAGCCAGAAATAATCCCTGAACACCTGGGTATGGCTCAAAAACTGAAATCAAAATTTATTTCACTTCACTAATCACATTTTTCGGTGGGATAACTGTGATAGGAGAAGCTGTCTTCTCAGTGTGGATACTGGACTGAGCGAAATCTCCCAGCAAGTGTGTCCCACAGTTTGTCCAGGTGCTCAGCTGTCCTGCAGTAAGACAAAGACTATAGTAGGGGGAGCTTTATGGGAGTTTTGAGAAATCTGGCCCCCTGGTAGGGCTTTTAGGAAATAATCTCCAATGACATTATCAATCTTGACATTTTTCATTTTCATGTCTATATTTTTTTATGATCCACCCTGGTATGTTTTCTTAAGCTTCTCGGCGTTGGTATGAAGCCAGTTGGAAGGCATTTCTCAAGTCCCTAGAGACCCAACCCGGGGCACCCCCCCACCCCCGCTAGCTTTCCAATCTTGGTCTCAAGAGAATGCTGGCTTTTATCATCAAGTGCCTTTCTGCAGAAATTGGTTCTATAAACTCTTACCTTCTACTTCTTTCAATTTGCTGGCTTTTGTGATGAATTTCGAATGATTTTTCTTGCCTTTAATCTTACTGGTACAGAACAGCTCTCTTCAAATGTGTGTATGTTTCTGGATTCTGGAGCAAGGTCAGATCTGGTATTTACCCCAGGGAACCAGGAGGTCCAGAACCCATCCCAGCCCCTGGATGCATAGGAAATAGAGGACCATTCATTTCTTTCCCTTTTATTTATTATGTAGATGCAAGTTATTGTACAAATTATTAAGATCTCATAGAACGGAAGCACTGTAGCACTTTCCTCCCATTGTTCATCGATTTGCTCTAACGGGCCCAGTAACGTCTCCACTGTGAGACTTGTTACTGTGTTTGGCATATAGAATACGTCACACGTAGCTTGCCAGGCTTTGGGGGGGAGATACTCTCAGTAGCTTGCCGGGCTCTCCAAGAGGGGCGGAGGAATCGAACCCAAGGCAGCATGCAAGGCAAACGCCCTACCACTGTGCTACCACTTCTTAGATCCATAATGAAGATCTCATAATGAAGACAAATTAAGACTTCATATTTATTAATCTATTTAATCCTCCTAATATCCATCTAAATATAGGAATATCGTAGAGTGGTATAACCAGAAATTAAATGCAGGAAGTGTGGCTGTAGGTTCTTGCATTTAAGGCAGTCCCTGAACTCAAGTACTCATAAACAAAATGATGACAATACAGTGAATCACACAAAAATTGCCTATATTCAACCACTGTTTTTTTCTATTTTTCAAAAATTTTCTTTTATAAAGACAAGGTGATTTACAAAGCTGTTCATAATAAATTTTCAGGCATGCAGTGTTTCAACACCCACTCCACAAGTGTCAGCTCCCACCAATTTCCCCAGGTTTCTTCTCACTCCCCAGCCTGCTTCTTTGACAAGAACCGAATGACCAAATTACTAAAACTTGAAATTTAGTTATTTAAAGTTAGTTTGGATCTTCTGCTTATGTTGTCGGCTCTATGGTTTAGATATGTACATATAACTCACCTCTATGCCACAAGAGTACCCCAGTCCCTGCCATTTTGCCTTGCTAACTCCCATCCACCTCTTCTTATTCTTCGCCTCAATTTCTTTCCTTCCCTCTTTTTATTTCTAGAATCTAGAATCCAGGGTAACCTAGATATCCCTCGTTTGACATCTTGCATTTCCTTGACCTGTTAAATACTAAAAATTGTCATATGCCTCATAAGTCACTGTCCTCCCATTGTTCATCGATTTGCTCGAGCCGGCCCAGTAACATCTCCATCATGAGACTTGTTGTTACTGTTTTTGGTATATCAAATACGTCACGGGGAGCTTGCCAGGCTTTGCTGTGCAGGCGAGATACTCTTGGTAGCTTGCCATGCTCTCCAAGAGGGATGATATTTATTATTTGTTTAGGAGACATAAACCAACAGCATTTGAAAATATTCAACCATTTTTGATTAAAAATAGGAAACTTCCCACAGTTTAACATATGCTTTTTTTCTCTACCTTTTAGGCTAATTGTAATGGTATAGGAACTGTCAAGTGTATGACATATTAAACAGTTCATACACACTTGCTGTCACAATTGTGCTATTTTCCAATGGTACTTTTCCTATGATACCCTCCTAATGATACCTCCTAAGAAATCTTGAAATTGCCCTGTGGTATCTCCTTGAAAAAGCTGTAAGATTCTCATTCTCAATTCTCAGAACTCAAAATGTTCTGTCCAGACTTGCTGGATCCCAGGCATGTCCCTTTCCTGGTCTTAAAATAGTCTCTCTTTAAGACAGAATCAGATGTGTGTGAGACTCAGTTAACATCTACAACAGGTAGTGGCTTCTGGAGGCTCACCAGTGTGTGTGTGTGTGTGTGTGTGTGTGTGTGTGTGTGTGTGTGTGTGTGTGTGTTGGGGGGTGTGTGGTCTGAGCCATGAACAAACACATCTCTAGAACAAGCTTTCTAGAAGAACCAAGTACCCTGGGTTCATGGGAACCAGGGGTGTGTCTGGGACCAGACTGCACTTTGGATAATTGAAGCAAACTTTGGGTAAATGTCAGACTACCCGGGTGTTGAAGGTGAGGCAAATGTTTCTGTTCTTGCCATCTTCCATCTTTGACACCCAAGTTCAAAGCTTCTGTTTTCTGAACTCTACAGCTCAGCCTCCCAGATATTAATCATGGCCCTCTGCACTCACTGTCTCAAACAGGCAATGCCCTGTTGGTGCCCAGTGCTTGTTGATGGCTACTGACAATTCAGCTGGCAGGCATTTCCCCATTGCACCCCTGTGGACATCCCTGGAATCTTCCTCGCATTGTATCCTTGATGTCTAATGCAATGCTTGGCAGAAGGAAAGCAGGCAATAAATGTCGACTAATCATCATCATGCTGTATTTATTGAATGCTTACTGCTCTGGTTGGATTTACACAAAAGCTAGGAGGTGATAACCATTATGACTTCTAGTTTATGAAAGAAGAAAGCAGAGGCACAATACAGATCTGGGGTTCAGGCTTCCACTGCTAATAAGGGCACCAAGAAGGGGCCGCCCACCTAGCACTCTCTCTCCTTTCATGATGGATGAGTCTGGACTTTCACAGATGATGAAGAATAATGAAGCCAAGACAGGAAAGAAAGAATTCACCTCTGCCGGAGAAAAACAAACCACCCCGCAAGATTTTTATCTCCTTGGCTTTTGATTGCTTATTGTTCAAAAGCCCCCACGAAATCCTTCCGTGGAAGGATACTAGTGAGACAGATGTGTGTGTGTGGGGGGTGATTTACAGATTTCCCAGGGGTGGCCAGGGAATCAGGGGTCCAGAGGTTCCTGTGAAAAATTTCCCCTGCACTTAGAACACCTTAAATAGGCTGGGCAGCTAAGATAGCAGGGAGCCTTCAGCATGCAAGTGAGGGGTGCAAAGGAAGTCCCATCCCTGCTTGCCTTGGAGACGCAGCTGCGAGGCTCAGGAAGTGGGGATGGGGGAGGCTCCCCCCCCAAAAGCCTGATGACATATCAGCCTCGTTCCCAGTCTCATGGGCCAGGAGAGGAAAGTAATGAATAATGGCCCTGCCCGGGCGAATGCCTAACGTGCAAATTGCTCCCGCCCTGCTCCTTTGTGCGGGGCGGTGTGCAGATCCTGGTGATTAAACCTTGAACCCGGCTGGCGGTCCAGGCGGCGGCGGCGGGGGCGCCCGGCTGGAACGCGCGTGGCATCCGCTTTCATTCAGAGCCGAGGCCCGCTGATTCAGCCAGGGCCGGGCCTGCGTGGTGACTCACGGCTTATTCCTTCCAGCTCGGGGTGTCGCCCGCTTGAGAGTCGCTCTGACGCCAGGCCCCAGCCTGCAGCCGCCTCCCGGAGAAGCCACCGCCTGCCTCCTTCCTGGTCCCCAGCATTGCACACGCACGCACTTGCGTTTCCTCGCCTCCGGGGGAAGCAGGGCAGCAAAAGAGACCTGCTTTGCAACACTGTCCAGAAATCAATTCTGATGACGTTGGCATAGAGGAAGTTGTGATTATTATTGTCACTGCCATGGTCATCCCTTTGTTCATTGATTTGCTTGAGCGGGTGCCAGTAACAGCCTCTGTTCGTCCCAGCCCTGAGATTTTTAGCAGCCTCTCCTTACTCGTCCTTCTCAACCGAGCTGGATTAGAGGCTCTTTTAGGGGCAAGGGAATGAGACACGTATTGTTACTGTTTTTGGCATATCGAATATGCCACTGCTAGCTTGCCAGGCTCTGCCGTGTATTGTTGTTGTTGTTGTAGCACTGTGCTCCTGTTGTTCATCGATTTGCTCAAGCAGGCACCAGTAACGTCTCACAACAAATTGTGAGACTTATCACTGTTTTTGGCATATCAAATACATCCCGGGTAGCTTGCCAGGCTGTGCTGTGAGGGCGGGATACTCTCAGTAGCTTCCCAGGCTCTCTATGAGGGGCGGAGGAATCGAACCTGGGTCAACCGGGTGCAAGGCAAAAGCCCTACCCGCTGTGCTATCGCTCCAGCCCATTATTATTATTATTATTATTATTATTATTTTATAGGTCCTACACAAATTTTAAAAGCAGATTATTTGGTGAATTCCCAACGATTGGGGGAAAAAGAACATTTCTAAAATTATTATAGAGTTGATATAGGCAGGCAGGCAGGCAAATAGGAAAGGCCCCCTCCCCAGGCGAGGGCAGTAAATTTCCTAGGAAGTAATAGCCCTTAAAGTTGTGAAAGCCAATCTTGCAGAAAACAGGCACTAAGGCCTGATAAGACCCTCACCTGGCACCGGGCAACAGACCTAGAGAAGCTCCTACAGAAACAAAAGGCCAGGAAAGGAATTTCAAAGAAGACCATCACCAGACCCAACACTCTTGGTAACCTCTTTAGCAAAGGGGGACTTTGACATAAGTAGAAGCCCCACATGGGGGCAGGTTGGGGAAGCTCTAGAAAGGCCACTTTGAACAAAGGAAGGGCTGCCCGAGTCTATGTGCTGCTTATACCCATGTGTCCGAGCACATGTGTCGCCCTCATCTCCACTCTTGAGATGTGGACTTTCAGACTTTCCTGTTTAATGCTGGGATGTGTGTAGAGGCTCTCTCTGCCCTTGGAGAAGCCTGGGTTCTCTCTCGAGCAAGGTACTCTCCACTCTCTCCCACTTTCTCTTCTTCCTTCCCTTCAAAACCTCCAAATAAAATCTGTTTTACTTTACAGCTGGTCTAGTCCTGAAATTCTTTTCTGTGAGGTGAGACAAGAATCCAGTAAGCCTGGGTCTCGGGTGACAGAGGCGGATTGGGAGAAGGTGACTGTCTTTCTCTCCTCCCGACTTACATGAGCCACCCATGGAGTCCACCAACATCAGAGTGAGGCCACCCTGGAATTAGACAGAGCCCCACAACCTAGGGAGTAGAAAGTACCCCCATTTTGGCAGATGAAAAAATTAAGAGGAAGAAGAGTTGAATAATTTCTCTAAGATCACACAACAGTATAGAAACAAAATCCTCTATTTTCTCGCTGTATGAAACTGCTCGTTCTGAGACAAGTTTGACAACAGAAATAAATACCAAATCTTGATCATTGATGACAATACCTTTGGAGAGGGTAGATAAGGAGGGAAATGCAAATATAACAGGCAGTTCCAGGTTGATAGAGAATATAATACAAACTTCCCAACATTTACATATTTGAAGAATTATTTTTGTTCTCTCTTGGCATTAGCTGTGCTATTGTTTTCATAAAGTTTTAGGTGGAATCTTTTGTTATGCTTAAATAAAAAGTAGTTTATATTAACTGCCTCAACTTGAAAGTTTGATCACTGATGTTAGCTAGAATATGTTAGATCACTAACCAAGACATAAATTTAAGACAAATATAAAGATGATAATACATTTATGGTTAGATTCTATAGCCAGGAAAAAGTTCTGATCCAGGACTATAACCCAAAAAGTGAAGATTTTGGAGTGTTAGAAAATAGTTAAAAATTTACCAAGTTCCAAATGAAAATTTCTTCCTTGTATGATCTGTAGAATTGTGCAAGAAAATATGTTTCATACTATGTAATTTAAGATTACTTAGTGCTGTGTGCAGTTTAGTAGTGATGTGGTTATACTTTCCATAGATGTTTTTCAGACTGTTGGAAGCACAGATATGTGTGAATGACACCCTATAAAACAGAAGTTCACAGGAAAAAACAGGACCTGATTATCATTGCAAATTCTTTCCACCATCCTTGTCTGGGTAAGAATCTGATTGTAATATTCAAGGATAGCTATAGTGCCCTTTGATATTATTGATTTTGATATTTGTATCAATTAGGATAAGCAAAGTTATATGTAGTGGGGCCGGGCAATAGTACAGCTGGTTGGGCTTTTGCCTTTTCATGCAAGGCAAAATCAGTAAGGCTGACTTGGGTGCAATCCCTGGCATCCCCATTCCTGAGTACAGAGGCAGGAGGATGCTGGGTGCTGCCAGGTGTGGCCCCCCACAAAAAATTTATATGTGGTAACAATTGAATGCCATCAAGTCGATTGCTTAAATTTTTTTTAAAATTTTTATTAGTGAAACACCATGAGGTACAGTTGTAGACTTACAAATTTTTGTGCTTGGGTTTCAGTTATACAATGATCCATTACCCATCCCTCCACCAGTGCCCATTCTCCATCATTTACATTTTTAAAAATTTTTTTAAAACATTTGTTACTTGTTCACACTACGGTCTTAGTGTGGCTAGTTGCTCAGAGGCTAGACTGAGCCATCAGCCACCATCTCACACTTGGTCTGCCACCATGGAGAGGGAAAGTGAACTCTAAGGCATATTTCCACTCTATTATCATAGGCTAGATCTTGTCACATGGTACGTCCCTCCCCCACCACATCATAGGTCAAAGAAGTATAATTCTATCATATGACCAGAAAAGGGAGGAAAAAGTTGTATGATAGAAGTATAATTCTATCATATGACCAGAAACATCCTATGAGCAATCTCAAGAGTATGCGTGTGTGGTACTGGGGATGGAGCCCAGTATCTCCCACATGCAAGGCAAAGGCTCTAACATTGAGATGCATTCCCAGCTCAGTGCAACAAATTATTAAGGTTGCAAATTCACTCGAGCATCTGTTTATAGCTCGAGTCACCTAATCAAAAACATACCAACATCTACACATAAGCTTTCATGGAATCTAGTGGCTTCTGGGTTGAAAAAAATCTATGCTACAATAGATGTGGCAATTTCATGCAGGAGGTGGGTATGAATCAAAAAAAAATCTAACTGAAGAGATCGCCCAACTGAACATTTTTTAAAAAAATCAAAAAGGTGGAGAAGAACGATAGACTCTTCCTTGAGAAAAATGATGTGCATGATGGTAGATATGAAGAAACCAAATACTTCTGGGAGATAGGTTTATGGAATGGAACTGAAAACCAGGGGAGGTGGGCCTGGAGAAGTGTGGGAGAGAAATATAGGTGACTGATGACAAATGCTGAAGAAATTCATAGAAAGACCAAACCTAAGGAGATCTGAAGAGCTTGTGAAAAGATATAAGTAAGTAAAGAGCAACTGAAAAGAATTAGCAATGGTAGGGAGGGAGAAAGATAAGGCAGTGGTGAGAACAAAGGAAAGGCCTGAGCTGAGGAAATAATGAACCCATGGCTGAAAGTGAGTCAGAGATTGTAATTAATCATGTAAGGGTACTGTGAAGAAGGAAAGATATTGGAAAGGGATGTAATTGTTTTTGGTCTTGACATTTTTATTGGGATATATTATCATTTTTGAGGTGGGGTTGGGTCGATTTTGGGTCTAAGCTAAGACAAACAAAGCCACATCCCTGACATCATATTTTCGATGACATATTCAGATGGGAGAGTAGAATCTAAGAATCCCACAAATAAATGCAATAACAAGGAGAAATGGATGGTTTGTGAGAGAATGTTCTGGAGACAAGTAACTGAGTCAGTCAAAGAGGATTCTATTGAGAAAACAATGACTGAACTCTCCTGGAATGATAAAAGGTTGGCTGGGGAAGGCCAACCTATTATGATCTTATTTTCATGCAGATAAACTCATTTGTGTTTATGCAAGAATCAACTTAAAATTCAGGTACTACAGGGATGGGCAGACCTTATAGAAAGAGAGACAGGAATGAAGGATGTTGACTCCTGGGTTAGATGATGAAAGTCTTAAATTGAATTAATCCAAGAGTGTGTTGTGGAGTTCGGACCCAGAATTGCAACTCATGAAAAAAAATGTACTAAAATGGTTTTCTTTAGGAAAAAGAGAATGTGTGAGGAGATGTAAGTCACGTCATAGGAACGAGGAATAAGATTAGTTCCACAGAGCGCTGGGGTTCAGAAATACAATCCATGGCGAATCAGGGGTTAATCTGTGGTGAACGAAAGATCACTCCATCAGTTCAATACAAAAGGGAAAGTTGAAAATCAGAGAACTTTTCCCCCAAATGGGACAGGTAGCATTGGAAGCTAATGTTATTTGCCATTAAAGGTATTTATGTATGCACTGATTGACTATTTATCAGGAGTGAATTAATTAGGGAGAGAAATAGACTAGGGGAGAGTTGATGGCAATTTCCTTTCCAATCACTACAACCTATTAGCTAATTTTCACGCAGGTAAGCTCATCTGTATTTATGCAGGAATCAACTTAAAATTCAATCTTTACAAGCTGAGGAAGAGATATTCTTTACAAATACCAATAGCATTTACATATTAGGAATAAATAATGAGCTAGTGAACAAGTCTCTGGGTAAGCTGCGGGAAAAGGTCAAATGTATTTGCATTTAAATTCGGTTTTATGCTTAATGAACAGTTCTGATATGAGAATAATTTAAAGACATAAGAGAAGGAAAAATGAATGCTTCATTATGCCATCTGAGATGGACATGTTATATCTTGATGGATATAGAGGATCAGTTTAGTATAAGATTGATGTAACTTGTTTGATATCATCAATTATTAATTTTTTTTTTTTACTTAGACTAGCTGTGCTCTATTGAAAGGGCTGCCACACTGCTCTTCCATCTCTAAGCCTGTAGACTTGGTTATAACTGAGGTCATTTTGCATTTCCATATTTGATGCTGCCGAGGCAACTTTTCCCAATATTCAAAAATAATCCATGGCACATAATATGTTTCATTCAGCTGAGGTCTATTCTAAGCACTTGAAAGGTATGAAGGAATCTCTCAAAGGTTCTGATCACAGTAAAATTATAAATTGTTCGGTCAGGTCTTGGCTGTTTTTATTTGCTGCCTAACTTCCCTCACCACTGGAGTTTCTACTCTTTGTTCTAGGGTCTTTACCCTAGCCTTTAGGTCTCATAACCCTTTTTCTAGGCTCACTTCCTAAACTGTCACTCTCACCTAGCGGATAAAAGTGTGGTTTATCATTCCTTCTCCTCCCTTAACTGCTAGGACTTGTCACCTGAATTCCCAATTCCATAGCTCTGGGTGAGGTTTGAGACTCTGCACTGCTAACAAGTTCCCAGGTGATGCTGGTATTGATGCTTTGGGACAGAATTTGAAGCATCACTCCCCGTAACAGGCTTTAATTTATTCCTGGCATCATATTCTTTGTACTTCACTGTCCAAGTAGTCTCAGTTTCAGTTTCTCTTCTATTTATTTTTTAAAAATTATTTTGAGTTTTAAATTTTGACTCTGTGGTTCACAAAGTTATTTATATTAAGCCTTCAGGCATCCAATGTTCCAACCCCCCAATCCCTCCACCAATGGTTTGCAGTATCATGGAATTTCAGGGGTTCAAATATTGGACTCTGTAGCAAAAATTGGACAGGAGAGCAGCAGTACTGGTAGATGCAGCAGAAGCTGGGAAAAACATTCGTAATGCCCGCCTGTCCTTCACCAACTACAAAACCAAGATGACTGCCCTCCGACATCATGATGGATCTATCACATCTTCCAGAAGGGCAATGGAGAAGATTATTCATGACTTCTACTCAGATCTCTTTAATAGCCACATCCACTTGCCCACATACCACATACCACATGATGGATATGTCGTTCCCAATGTTCTCCCTTCCGAAATCCAACATGTCATCTCGTCGGTAAAGAAACAAAAAGCACCTGGCCCAGACAAGATCAGACCTGAACACCTGAAGAACTTACCATCAGTACTCATCAATACATTAGCTCGACTCTTCACAAGCTACCTGTCTGAATGCAAGGTTCCATCCCAATGGAAAACCAGCAGGACTGTACTACTATACAAGAAAGGAGACATCCACGACATTGGCAACTATCGCCCAATCTGCCTATTGTCTGTCATCTACAAACTATTCACTCGAGTCATCCTGAATAGGATTAGCAGAACACTAGATGAAGGACAACCATGTGAACAAGCTGGATTCCGAAAAGGATTCAGTACCATTGACCATATCCACACAATAACCAAGCTCATTGAGGTATCTCGGGAGTTCAAGATGCCGCTCTGTCTAACATTCATTGATTTAAAGAAGGCCTTTGATTCTGTTGAGACGGAAGCGGTCATGGAAGCCCTAGCCAATCAGGGCGTACAAACTCAATACATCAGGATCCTTCGTGAGCTCTATTGCGGATTCACTACCAAGTTCTCACCATTCTACAAAGAAGTAATCATCCATATCAAGAGAGGGGTTCAGCAGGGTGATACCATTTCACCAAAACTCTTCAGTGCCACCCTCGAGAACATCATGCAACGACTAGAATGGGAAAACATGGGAGTGAAGATAGATGGTCAGCAACTACACCACCTCCGCTTTGCTGATGACATCGTTCTAATAACACCAAACATCAGCCAAGCGGTACAAATGCTTGCGGACTTTGACCGTGAGTGTGGAAAGGTCGGACTACAGCTGAATCTTACGAAGACAATGTTTATGAGAAACAGCCTTGTTCCTGATGCTCCATTCGCTCTCAACGGAACCACCATCTCCGAATGCAACAGTTATATATACTTAGGTCGAGAAATCAACATGATGAATGACCTGGCACCTGAGTTACGCAGGAGGAAGAGAGCGGCTTGGAATGCCTTCAAGAGCATTGAAGAAATAACTAAAAGGACAAAGAACCTCCAGCTACGAGCACATCTCTTTGATTCCACTATTCTTCCTGCATTAACATATGCCTCAGAGACCTGGACCCTACAAAAACAGGATGAGAACACTATTCGGGTCTCTCAAAGAGGAATCGAAAGAACTATGCTTGGAATATCACGATTCACTCAAATGAGAGATAGAATCCGGAGTTCTGATCTTCGTCAACGCTCAAGAATCAGGGACGCTGTCTCATTTGCCAAGACATCAAAAATCAGATGGGCTGGACATGTAATGAGGTTTACAGACAACCGCTGGACTAGAGCCATTACTGATTGGATTCCACGAGACATCAAAAGATCACGTGGACGCCCACCTATAAGATGGTCAGACTTCTTCGTCAAGACCCTAAATGATCGGTTTGAGGCTCTACATGTTCCTAAAACGAACAGATACCATTGGGCTACGCTAGCACGCAACCGGGATGAATGGAGACGTTACTGGCACCCGCTCGAATAAATCGATGAATAACGGGGATTAAGTGATTAAGTGATTAAGTAGCAAAAATTGCAAGAAAAAAATTTCAATGATATCAACACAGTTGTTGGATTGAGGGGGCAGAAGGTTTTAGGCAAGAACCCCTTTTTCAGTTCACCATTTCATGTATTTAGACAAATGTCCTATCTCCAGAAGTGATCTATTTGTTTTACCAAAATCGCACTCAAACCAGCCATTTCCCAACTGTGGACAACAGGACCACTGGAGAAGTGACTGTCTCTTGGCACCTAGCCAGCGAGGGACAGTGCCCTCTGACCTTGCCCTGACTCAGGAACGTTGGGCTTGGTGACCCAAGACCTCAGACTAACCCCTCCCTCCGCTCCAATCAGCTTGGATGAGACTAGCCACCCTGTCTCCTGAAATCCACCCAGGTTCTGGGACAGGAAACCTCCAGCCCACATTCAACTGCTTCACCCACCTACCGATCCTTCGCCTACCTACCTACCTACCTTCCCGCCACCCCTACAGACGCCCCAAGCCAACACATCCTAGAGCGACTCCCCAGACACTCGCGAGAGGAATTCTAGCACCCCCTTTTATCTACCCCAAACTATGAGATGTAAGGTTTGCTCAGGGTCTCCCTGCTCCCTTCCCCAGGCGGAGGGCAAGACTGTATTCCAATTGTCCACTGTGGGTAAAGAAACAGCAGATCAACCGCACCGTCCTCTACCTCCCTCCCGCCAAAGAGAGCACACTCTGCTGTTGTCTCCTTTGGCCATAGAAACCATGCTGTCCTTCATCCCCCTTTCCGACGGAGACTTTTTTTTAAACTGTTAATATTTAATTTTATTTACTTATTTATTCAGCCATTACAAAGCTGTTCATGACTGGATTTCAGTCATACAGTATTCCAACATGCATCCCTCCACCAGTGTACATTTCCCAGCACCAGTGTCCTCAAATTCCCTCCCATCACCCTCCGCCCCCCAACCCCCTCCTACCTCTATGGCAGACTCTTCTCTCTCTCTCTCTCTCTCTCCTTCTCTCTCTCTTCTCTTTCTCTGTCTCTCTGTCTCTGTCTCTCTCTGTCTTTCTGTCTCTTTGACTCTCTGTCTCTGTCTCTGTCTCTCTCCTGTTGCCACCAGAGACTTTTAAAACCCCATGGAGCCTCTCACTCTGATCCCCAACCTCCTTAGAGGTCAGTAGGGCCAGCCCTGAGTGCATCTCGATAAACTTCTCCTATTTCTTCACGCTGTCTGTGCTGGGTGTGTCTCAAATATAGAAGTCATCTGGTGAGTTAGTGGGAATCCTGGACACAAAACGCCAAACTTAACCACGGATATGCTGGACTGAAACCTTTAAGACTCTTACAACTCCCTGGGTTTCTCATTAAAAGGAGAAGCAGAAGTATATAACTGGCTGAATTCCAAACAGAAAATACCAATATTAAATTATTTTCATGTAAATACTGCAAATGTTGATTCACAAAACAATTATGCCAGGAGACTCTGAAAGACCAAGACATTCAGTACTGCTTAAAGCACAGTAATTTACTTCTTTTGCACAAACTTCCTTCTCTCCAAAACCATTGAGAAAGCAGATGCTCAAATATGGATGGGATTAGATTAAGAGAATGATACTTTCTTTTTCTCTGAGTAGCAGATGGCTCAAGAATCCAAAGGCAATGAAAAAGAAAGCTTGAATTTATTTGGTTTGAGCAGTCTTCACTGAGGGTTTATAAGAATGATAATATTTTAGTACATAGCAGACAAATGCAAAAATAATTTTTTGGTCAACTGCCATTTCACAAAAAGTCACAGAGTTTAGGCTTTGTATGGGCAATAAAAGTTATCCAAAAAGATGAAGTCATGAAATTTACATACAAGTGGTACAACATGGAAAGTATCATGCTAAGCGAAATGAGTCAGAAAGAGAGGGATAGACATAGAAAGATTGCATTCATCTGGGGAACATAAAGTAACAAAATAGGAGACTGATACCCAAGAGTGGTCGAGATTAGTACCAGGAATTTTGCTCCATGGCTTGGAGGCCAGCCACACATGCTAGGGGAAAAGGCAGCTCAGATAGAGAAGGGAGCACCAAATAAAGGGTGTTTGGAGGATCCTCCCAGGAGGGGAGATGCATGTTGAAAATAGACTATGGACTGAACATGTTTGCCACTCAATGCCTCTTTTGAAGACCACAACACCCAAAAGGAGAGAGAGAACACAGGGGATTGCCCTGCCACAGAGGCAGAAGGGGGATGGGGGGATGGGGGTGGGGGGGATATTATCCATGGTGGTGGAAAATGGGCACTGGTGGAGGGATGGGTATCTGATCATTGTATAATCGAAACCCAAGCACAAAAAATTGTAAATCTACAACTGTACCTCATGGTGTTTCACTAATAAAAAAAATTAAAAAATAGTTATCCAGTCTATCTAACATGTTACTCTGATTTTAAAAAATAGCAAAAAAAAAAAAAACTAAGAAAAAAATAAACTACACATCCCAGGATTATAAATAACTCAATTTTCTTTATGTGCAATTTCAATTTGTTTCCTCAAATACTGAGACAATATTTTCCAAAATAAAGGAAAAAATAAAAAATAGAGTGATACTATAATAAAAGAATTTTTTCCTGAAAAAAAACTTAGCATAACTTGATAGCAGTTCATGAAGCTCAAATGAATAAAGGCAGTTTATTTGCATAGGTATTTTGAGGTAAAGGTAAAGGTAAAGGTAAAGGCCCTCCCGTTGATCGTCGATTTGCTCGAGCGGGCCCAGTAACGTCTCCATTGGAGACTTTGTTGTTACTGTGTCTGGCATATCGAATACTCTCGGTAGCTTGCCGGGCTCTCCGAGAGGGGCGGAGGAATCGAACTCGGGTCGGCCATGTTGGCCGCGTGCAAGGCAGACGCCCTACCCGCTGTGCGATAGCACAGTGGTAGGGTATTTTGAGAGGATGAAAAAATTCAATGAATGACTGGGTGAAACTTGAGTAGTAGGAATGAGAAAACCTGAATTCAACACAATATACTTTTATTTTTTTGCTTTTTGGGTAACACTCAATGATGCACAGGGGATACTCCTGGCTCTGCACTCAGGAGTTACTCCTGGTGGCGCTCAGGGGACCATATGGGATGCTGGGGATCGAACCTGGGTCAGCTGCGCTCAAGGCAAATGCCCTGCCCACTGTGCTATCGCTCCAGCCCCACGAAACAATAAACTTTTGACCAGTTATTAAGGTCAAGACAATAAACTAGGCTTGTAAGTTCCATGGCAGAAAACACAAATCTTGTCTTTTAAAACTGAATTTTCGCTTAGGACAAGCTTCATCCGGGAGTGAACCTTTTTCTGGACTACGCAGCTCTGAATACTCCAAGGGTACCGCAACACATTTGATGGGAGACAACCAACCTTAGAGGGAAATATTATATTATTTCGGTTCTGCCTTGGGGCAGGGATTAGGGTTTGGGATGGAAACACCCCAAATATGGTGGTGGTAAGGTGTAATGATGTTGGGATTGGTGTTTGAATATTGAATGTAATAAAATATTGTGAACTACTTTATAAAATAAAAAATTTTAAAAAACTGAGTAAATTTTGCCTGAGAAACTAGGTAGTTGTTGTATTAAATCATTCGTATTCTGTTTCTTACTTTTGTATTCCATACATAGGGATTTGAAAAGTTCTTTGATTGCAAAACAAGCAAAAATGCATTCAGTTTGCATTCAGAAAAAACGCAAAACAAGTGGAAATGCATTCAGAATGACCTTTCTAACTCCTTTCTAACTCACTTTTTTTTTTTTTACAAACTTTGTAAAAGTGAGTTAGAAAGGTTATTCCATGACAAGAGTATTTGTTAATAAAAGAAGAATACTGTAACAAAAAGAAAGGCGTTTAAGGAAATTTTGGAAGCAAGGCATTAGGGAGGTAGAAAATAAACAAGAAATATAAAAAGAAGTGAGGAGAGGAAGACAGATAAAGATAAATTAAAAGGAAGCCCAAGTCTCAGGATACTTGTAGGCCACAGGGTACAAATGCTAAAGTCTGGTCTTCACTAGAGAGAAGGTTTTCCTAAACTGGAGAAGGAATAAAGAAAGGAATTAGAATCAGAGAAGAAAGAGGAGAGAAAGTGGAGAATGAAAACACTGGCCTTCGAGATCTTAATTTGCTTTCCTATAAATTGCAATAAAATGTGAAGTAATGGGGTGGAAGAGAAATAGGTTTCAAATGTAAGCATTACTTAGAATCAGACTTAATTGTGCAAATGACAAAAAATCTGGTTCAAATGAAATATGAAATTGAATAACCATAAATTCCGTGAACCATAATTTCCATAAAATGACCAAGATTTAAGAAAATTCTGGTCACAAAAACAAATCAGTCTATTCTAATTACATAGATTTAAATTGTGAATGATTAGCCTGTTCATAACAGCACCATGGTGAGGGTACAAGTTAATTCAGTAAAAACCATTCTCATACATAGCACATAATTATTTTGAATATGCTCAAGACAGAAAGCTTCATTTCTTGGAGGCAATATACTTGGCTATTTAGATCTCACTGAAAATCAAGGTTTTAAAGGAGCAGTTAAAATGATCAAATCTCAGGCTCAGTGATGAAAAGAATTCATAGATAATCTTAATACACGCTCTAAAACATTTCATATCAACCAAGAGATTACTTTCTCTCTGTATGCATTGAATTTTAACTTCTGCACTTTGATGTCAATACAAGAAAATAGTTCTTTTTAGAGCAAATAACTACGGGGAAAAATAGTGATTTATTTAGAGATAAATTAAATATAACTTATAGAAAAATCTATAAAGCACGGGCTTCTAGTGAAATAGAATTTTACAAATTAAATAACTACTCTCTTATTTGGGGAGACATTATAGTAGGCCCCTGAGTGACAAAGGAGTTGTTCTGATGTCAACTGTTTTTCGTTTTTTACTGTTCCACATAGGAAGGAGTCTGTATCTTTGCCATCTGGGCTGTGACCAAGAAAAGCAACTGGAATAACCCCTGAGGATTTTTGTCAAAAAGACTGTTCTAGATCTTTAATGATTGGATTCCTGTCGTATCTATGTCTTTATTCTTATCACCTCTCAGAGGGCCTGCCTCATAATATTTATTATTTCCAATGGAAATATCTCATGGAATGAACTAGATTTAGATTCCACCAGTTGTGATCCAAGAAATAGTGACCAACTTGTTCTTTGAGTCTTCACTTGATCACTTGATCACTTGACTTCCCGTTAATCATCTATTTGCTCGAGCAGGCGTCAGTAACGTCTCCATCCGTCCCTGTTGCGTGCTAGTGTAGCCCAATGATGTCGGTTCGTTCTAGGAACATGAAGAGCCTCAAATTGATCATTCAGGCTCTTGATGAAGAAGTTTGACCATCTTGTAGGTGGGCCGCCACGCGGTCTTTTGACCTCCCGTGAAATCCAGTTGGTAACGGCTCTAGTCTAGCAGTAGTCTCCAAATCTCATTACGTGTCCAGTCCATCTGATTTTCGATGCCCTGGCAAACAAGACAGTGTCCCTGATTCTTGACCGTTGACGGAAGTTGGAGGAGGTCGGAGCTCTGGATGTCAGAACTCTGGATTCATTCTTATTAGAGTGAAACATGATACTCCAAGCATAGCTTTTTCAATTCCTCTTTGGGAGACCTGAATAGAGTTCTCATCCTGTTTGCTTAGGGCCCAGGACTCTGTGGCATATGTTAATGCAGGAAGAACAGTGAAATCAAAGAGATGTGCCCAAAGCCAGAGTTTCTTCGTCCTCTTAGCTATTTCTTCGACACTCTTGAAGGCGTTCCAAGCTGTTCTCTTCCTCCTGCGCAACTCAGGTGCCAGATCATTCATCATGTTGACTTCTCAACCTAGGTACACATAACTGTTTTTCTTTGAGTCTTACATTTTATTTGTAAGATGGAAATTTTATTTTTATTTGTAAGATGGAAATTAAAAATAGCTTTATATTAGAGCTGGTGTGAGGGTTATCAGTTTGCTGTTTTCAGTTCAGTGCTTGTAACACAATGAAAAGGATAGGCAGATGCAAAGAAAGGATAAGCAGGCACCTGCTGATACAGTAGATACAGTAGATAAGGACTCAGTTTCCCTCATGTGGTTCATTGTTCATTGTTCTACCCACATCTTAAGGTTTCTGGAGTCAGTCCCCTTTAGTGGCCGCCTCCTAACTTCTCATTTCTACAATAATTTTGAGATGATTTGAATCTTACATTATTTATTTACTTATTTTGTATTGTAGTCTAGATAATAGGGCTGGAGCGATAGCACAGCGGGTAGGGCGTTCGCCTTACAAGTGGCCAACATGGCCGACCCGAGTTTGATTCCTCCGCCCCTCTCAGAGAGCCCGGCAAGCTACCAAGAGTATTCGATATGCCAAACACAGTAACAACAAAGTCTCCAATGGAGACGTTACTGGGCCCGCTCGAGCAAATCGACGATCAACGGGAGGGCCTTTACCTTTACCTTTTACCTTAGTCTAGATAATAGGGCTAAAATAGCATTCAAGTTTCTGGCATTGATGTACTACACATCCCTACCACCATAAGAGCTCATAAGTGCTCATAAGCACCTCCACCCCACCATCATCCCCCATCCCTGTGTCCTCTCTGACCCAGTGTTCCCACCCTTCCAACCTTCCCACCATTATTTTTAAAATTAAAATTTCAGTGCACACAGTTACCTTCTTTAGCACTGTAAGATGACATTGCTCTGTCCTTTCTCCCTTGCCACAAGGAGCTTAGGTTTACAGGGTTACACCCATCACAGTGCTCCAAAGTCACTCCCATTCCTTTGTTTGTTTATCTGTAACCACTTCTCTATGCTCTCTTCCCCAACCAGTTAATCAGTTTTTTCCCCTAATCAGACCCTGTTAATTTGTAAGGTCAGATCCTTCTAGGACACTGAATTTGTACTGTAAGTTAATATTGCCTTTCTCCTCTCCTTATGTCTTTTGAATAGTTTACTTTAAAGCAATGTCCTTTTTGTGTAGATACAGGAAGACAGTTAATATTATGCTTTCTAACTTAGGATTTAATTGGCTTTGAATATTATCCACTCCCGGGCATCTGCTTTCTCAACTTAAGCCTTAGTTGCCCTTGGTTCCTAACACCCCAAAAGCAGGGTCCTGACGAGGGATTGAATGGACCCAGGGCAAGCAGTGAGCTACCCTGGCATCGAAATTGGCCAGACCAAAGTGAAACGATTCTTAACTATAAGAGCTTGATCATAGACAAATGCTGTCATGATCCCAAAGTAATGATGAAACTAGGACCCTGCTAGGGATAGGAAAGGCTATCTGGCCTGAGCACTGTAGTCTGAGATCGAGATGGCCCTAGGAGAGCAATTCAATATGCTTAAGGTATTTCTTACTGTATCCATACAAAATGATTTATATTATGTATACTTATATGTTTGTTGGACAAGGAGAGGAGAAACCCAGGGGATTCCGCTCTGGGGGGGGAAGGGGGTCAACCTGATAATGAGAATCTGTCCTAGAAGTGGCTTTCCCCGAGGGAAAGAAGTCTACCCCAATTGATTATGACCACACCTATGTGTAATTGTTACCCCAACCCCTCATGGTTTTGGGATTTAACTAGACTTTAAGAGTGAGCTGAGGGACCCAGATCCAGACTCCAGAAGGAGGCGAAAAGGGAATAAGAATCCAGGCTCCAGAAAGATGAGAAAGGGGATCCAGATTCCAGAGACAGAACAGAAGGAGGATGAAGGGGGATCGAGAAGGAAAATGAAGTAGCATGGGGAGGAAGAAGCAGGAGGAGAATCAGAGGAGAATGAAGATGGGAATGGAATAAACTGCAACAAAGACCAACCAGCCTGGCCCTCGTTTCCTTCCTTTGCCTGCCCATCACCATCGACCTCCCCAGGGTGGGGGAAACGGCTTGAGACTACTGAATGCAGGTGGCAGGAGAGATAGACCGCTGCTACCCTCTTTTTGAGTTTACACATCTGGGTGCTGTCTTTTTGAGTTTATATAAGCACCACTCAAGTGAATTTTTGAGTATATTGAAGATGATTAAAGACATGTCCAGCTAAGAGCAAATTTGGGATCTTTAGAAGTATTATGCTTTCTGGTCTTTGCTATTTTTTTTTTAATTCTACCTACATGAACAAGTGTGCCAGAGAATTACTTTGACACTTTTGAGATTTCTTTTTTCCAGGAGAGTTTTTTTTTCCTTTTAAATTCCTAGGTTGAATCAAATGACTCACTGCAATGCTCTTTAAATACCGTTGGTATTTTCCAATTTATATCGAAAGAATCTATCATCCCCTAAGACGTAAAGATAGTAAAAAAAAATCAGATACACACATATCAGGAAATTTAGTTTTGTATCTGGTACTCAGTCAGCATTACAAGTTGTTAGATTAAATCATTGGCTGGTTATTCATTTAGCAGACACGTAAATGAGGTTTGTGATATAAGATATTTTTGCATATGCAAAGAACATTTTAAATATATAGTTTTAAGGAAACTCAAGTCTTTAATAAAATACAATTAAAATTTACTTATATAAATTATTCATGTTATATAGCGAATCTTGTCCAAGGCATCAGAAGCATTACTGATCAACTCCCGAAGAAAGATTTCCTTGTTGGAATAAAAGGTATTGATGATGAGAGACATCAACTGGGCAATTTCTGCCTGGAGCGATAGCACAACAGGTAGGGCGTTTGCCTTACAAGCGGCCAACATGGTCGACCCGAGTTCGATTCCTCCGCCCCTCTCGGAGAGCCCGGCAAGCTACCGAGAGTATTCGATATGCCAAACACAGTAACAACAAAGTCTCCAATGGAGACGTTACTGGGCCCGCTCGAGCAAATCGACGATCAACGGGAGGGCCTTTACCTTTACCTTTACCATGTTATATAATATAATAATATAATCATGTTATCTGGCAAAACACAGCAATGATCATGAAGTAAAAGTCTTAGAGGCTGTCATTTATACCATATTATTTCCTGGATTAGTCACATTTATAAAGGTACTAGTTCATCAGATTCAATAGAAGAAAAATATTTATAATATAACTTTCTCTCATTTGTCAATGGATTCCAAATAACTAGAGGAGCAAGGAAAGGAAAGGCCCTCCCGTTGATCATCGATTTGCTCGAGCAGACCCAGTAACGTCTTCATTGGAGACTTTGTTGTTACTGTGTTTGGCATATCGAATACGTCACGGGGAGCTTGCCAGGCTCTGCCGTGTGGGCGAGATACTCTCGGTAGCTTGCCGGGCTCTCCGAGAGGGGCGGAGGAATCGAACTCTGGTCGGCCGTGTTGGCTGCGTGCAAGGCAAACGCCCTACCGCTGTGCTCTCACTCCAACCCCCAAATAACTATGTGTCACAATTTTCTGAAGCAGTTAAAAAGTTTTTTCATTTGTTAACATTCAGCTTCTAAGCTTCCCTTTTAAGATCATATATTGTAAAAGTTGCCAATTAATCCATAAAGAATTTTCCACTGAAAGCTTTCAATCTTATGAACAACTATTTCAAGCTATATTGTAATATTAGTAAGTCTCACTTCAAAGTATATAGTAAAATCAAGAAAATAAATTACATTAAAGGCTAGAGCAAAATTCCAAGTCATGAGTTCAAAAATTGGTTCTCATATCAAAAGACAAACCTTATCTTTTTATGTAAATCATTGTTGTTTAGAAAATAATATTGAGGCCAGAGAGATAGTTCAGTGACTAGGGCTCTTGCCTTGCATACAGCCCAATGGGGTTCCACACCAAGTCCCCTGAGCCCTGTTAGGGGTGACCCCCGCGAGTGCAATAAAGCTCTGAGCACTGTCGGGTGTGATCCCAACCATGCTCCCCAAAGTAATATTGAAGTAGTCATAATATGTAAGATGATTTTTCGTATTCATAATGTGTCTTCCTTTTGTTTGGAGCTTACCAGGGGCATGGTAATGTAATTTTTGGGGGTGGGCAATGAAGGCAAAAAAAAAAAATGTTTAAGCCTTCCATAAAACTTTATTTTAATGACAGCAACAACAGCAACAGCACTAAGAAATCTTATCACAAGATAGTAGAACCCAGATGAGAATCGGTTGTAATTAGCCTTGACTAGTCTGACAGATTTCTTTCTTTCTAAGGGAAATCGTGCAGAGCATTTTATTTTAAGCCTCAGGATTTTGATCATCGGGAAAAAAAGAAAACTGCAGTTTTCGCCACAAAAAGACAGGTGGCGTCAGCATGCAACGTTGAAAAAAAAAAAAAAAACCACATAAAGTGATTATTTTCTCTTCGGTTCTTTGAAAAAGCTCTCTGGTGCTGGGGTTTGTGGTGGAGCTGGGTGACGTCAGTCTGGCACTGCGGAGTCAGGAGCGGCGGCTCCCTATAAGCCCGGCGCTGTCCGAGTGCTGAACGGCCGGCCCGGGCATCTCGTCCAGCACACTGGGAGCATGCTGTGGACCTTCTCCGCCATATAGGAAAAGAGGTAAGGCTGCTTTTCCTTGCGATTTAAAGAAAAGTTTGCCATGGCATGCCTTTCTTTTAGTTCCTATCTGAGAAGAAAAGGACCGTTCGGGGAGCTCGCATTTATTATCACGAAATAACAACCTGATGCTCATCAACCTACATATGGATCTAGATATATAGATAGACAGAATTGAGTCGATGATTTGATATTACTTGCAGTTGGCTCTCTATTAGCCATCATGCTACTTTGATAATAATATGCAAGAGGCATGAAAAAGTTAAAGATTTTACACACATTCATGTAAAGTTAACCACGCCTGATATTCGTTTCCTCTACGTGATTTATTGTTTCTTCCCTTGAGAACAGGATTCAAAGTCAGGCTATAATTTATATGCTTAATATTCTTAATAGCAGGTTTTCAATGATTCAAGGGTTATTAAACTCCATTAGTCATTGAGGCAACCAATTTTGGAACTATTTTTTTTCCCCTTTGACATCTACCTTGCAAGAGCTCCAAATTAAGTAATTATATAAAATTTGATTTCCTTAATTTGTATACTCTGAAAGGTCTTATGTTATGATTTTCTAATTTTAGTGCCACAAAAGTAATATTAGAATTATGCAAAGCCTGAGCGTTTTCCTTTATTCAAGATGAAATATTATCTTGTGTTGTAGGTTCGATCTGATTATGATTATAGAGAGATGATGATATTGTATACATGCAAAATCATGCAAGGTATTTTATTGCTACTATAAGGTTTTGATGGAGAGATTTGTACGTTTTGTTGAAGCTTTTGATTAAGACCATATTTCTCTTTTTCTTACATCCGAATTAGTTGTACTGCTCATATTAATATATCTACCTGTATTTTCATTGTGCAAATCTAAATTCATTGAAAGGGTATTTTCAATGAATTAATTTAATTTCATTAGAAAGGGTGTTTTAACTCAGGGGACTTTTATTTGATCCCACAGAGTGAAAAAGAGCTATTGAAATCATCTTTACTACTTACAGAGCTTGCTTCCTGGGACCGAAGTCCTTTGAATTTTACCAAAGGCAAAGACTGTGCCATTCAAACTGATCCCAAATAAATGACAAAAATATAACACTTATTAGGCCGTGATTTGAACAATTGCGATGTGTCTTCTGCTTTACTTCATGTAAGACCACCTGTCTACAAAATAATTATTTTTAATATGAATAGCATCCATATGTTAAGACTGCTTCAAGAAGATGGTTTCAAAGAAAATAAGTTTACTAGGTTTTTTTTAAATTGCTATTTACAATGCTAATGTTGAAAATTTATTAATAATCTTGAAATAGTATAAGGAATTTATAATGTACTGTTTTTAGATCTAAAATTCATGAATGAACTTTCTTAATGCAAATATTATCTTATAATAAATATTTTAGGAGTATTTTATGACGTTACTTAGAGGTTTTACTTATAGTAAATCAAGTAGTTTGGTTGTTCAGAATCATTTAGAATAATATATCCATCTCTGTTAAAGAAGTTTCTGCCAATTTTAGAATCTAAAATTGAAAAATAGTTATAAGCATGATCTAATTAGCAATCACAGTCTAGTAATTGGTATAATAAATGAAAGAAAATTGTATCCACATAACTAACCAAAGCACGATTCAGAGAATATATTATGAATGAACTTAGAAACTTCTTTTATATTTGTTTTATTTGCAATGCAAACTGTAATAATTGACATAGTTTTTGAGTAGCAGCAATGTCAAATGTAAAACATATTAAAATGCATACTCTTGGTAATTTCACATTTGAGATTAAAAGGCATTGGAGAAAAAAAATGAATGAAGATTTTTAAGTAGGAAGAATTCAACACATCGTCTGTTTCACTAAATTGGGAGTTACATAGTGGTTATTTTTAAGAGTTTCTAACAGTATGAGTCATTTAAGATTTCACAGGTCCATACCAAAATAGATACAGGCATAAGTCAAGCTGAATTTGAACACTCACAAATTCAGAAATAGTCTGGTTAAGAAAACTTATGTTCTCTCTGTAGCATCTGTTATTATTTACTACACACCCTTGAAGGCTGATAAAAAAAAATATAACCATGACTGCAGTTTTTAAGGCAATTATAATAAAATTGTTTGAAGAAATAATGGGGCATAGAGTTTTAAAAATCAGTATATTAATATATTTACGCAGAAAGTAACTTCATTGGTTTACCCTAAATGGGAGTTGAGAATATCAATGTTTTGGAGGTTATTAAATATCTACACCTGCTAAAATGGAAAGACTTGGTGTTTTAATGAGAATAAACTATTCTGAAAAATACTTGCGAACAGGGTTCATTCACAAGCAATTCAGTTTGATTGATATTAATATGTTGTATCACTTAATTATGTATATGAACGTAACTGTCATTGTTTCTACAACAAAATTGATAGACAGTTCAGGAAATAGACCGTATGTATTTTGACGAACTTAAGGAAATAATTTAGCAATCATGGGTGTATGTATATGTACATGTTGTGTGTGGGGATGTGTGTGAAAATCATAGGAATGCTTTGAATGACACTGAAACTCATCTTGGAAAGTCTTTTTAAGCAGGAAAAACACACATATGCAAAAAAAAGAACTCATGATTTGTAAATTGAAAAACAAAATTAGAAAAATCTCATCGCAGTGTTTTGTTTTTGTTACTGTTTTAATCAAGAGAATTCTATGCAAATGTGATGCAAACAAATAATGATTTTGCTAAAGATTCCTGTGGTTAGCTTGTGAGGACTGTACATAAAACATGTTTATGAATTTTAAAAAAATTACTCTAAGGTTTTTGTGAAATAGTTTGCTATCTTTGTCTTGCAATGGACAGTTACTTAATTTGCTATAGTGTCCTTTAGCCTGTTTCATTTGTCTTAATTTACTTTTTTTTTAATGCTTTCAGGAAATCTTTCAAACATGGCAGAAGCCAAGATTCACCAGCTTGGAGCAACCGTGTCTCTCATCTCTTTAATTATCCTCATCTATGGAGCGGAAGCAGCTTCATTTCAGAGAAACCAGCTGCTTCAGAAGGAACCAGACCTGAAATTGGAAAATGTTCCACGGTCTCCCAATCCTGAGATGATCAGGGCTTTGGAGTACATAGAAAAGCTCCGGCAACAAGCTCACAAAGAAGAGAGCAGCCCAGACTACAATCCTTACCCAGGTGTCTTAGCATCCCTCCTGCGCAAAGAAAATGGTGATGAAAGTCACGTGGCAGAAAGTCCACGGGATTCCCTAACTGAAGATGAATGGATGAGGATAATACTTGAAGCTTTGAGACAGGCTGAAAATGACCCTCTGTCTGCACCCAAAGAAAACAAGCTCTATGCCTTGAATTCAGAGAAGAATTTTCCAGTGGATGTGACTGATGACTATGACACTCAACAGTGGCCAGAGAGGAAGCTCAAGTACACCAGTTTCCTTCCGATGTACGAAGAGGATTCCAGAGACAACCCCTTTAAGCGCACCAATGAAATCGTGGAGGAACAGTACACGCCTCAAAGTCTTGCTACACTGGAATCTGTCTTCCAAGAGCTGGGGAAAATGACCAGTCCCAACAACCGGAAGCGTGAGAGGGTCGATGAGGATCAGAAACTTTACACTGATGATGAAGATGATATGTACAAGGCTAATAACATTGCCTATGAAGACGTGGTGGGGGGTGAAGATTGGAACCCAGCAGAAGAGAAAATAGAGAGTCAAACTCAAGAAGAGGTGAGAGACAACAAAGAGAACAAGGAAAAAAGTGAGCCAATCAATGATGAAATGAAGCGCTCAGGGCAACTGAGTCTGCAGGATGAAGACTTCCAGAAGGAGAATCCAGAGCAACTGTCCGAAGATGTCTCCAAAGTAATCACCTACCTGAAAAGGTTAGTGAATGCTGCTGGGACTGGGAAATCACAAAATGGGCAGACAGGGGAAAGGGCCACCAGGTTTTTAGAGAAACCACTTGATTCTCAGTCCATTTATCAGCTGATTGAAATTTCAAGGAATTTGCAGATCCCTCCTGAAGATTTAATTGACATGCTCAAAAATGGGGAGAAGCCGGGTGGTTCAGTGGAACCAGAGCAGGAGTTTGAACTTCCTGCAGACCTGGATGACATGTCTGAGTTTGACCTGGACCGCCCTGACATGTTCCAAAATAAGATGCTTTCCAGAAATGGCTCCCCCCAAACACCTGGTCGTGTGATGGCAGAGGCCCTACCAGATGGGCTCAGTGTAGAGGACGTTTTAAATCTTTTAGGGATGGAGGGTGCAGGAAATCCAAAGCCTCCCTATTTCCCCAACCGAGAGAAAGCTCTGCCAAGACTTCCCTATGTTCCTGGAAGATCTAGAGCCAACCAGCTTCCCAAAGCTGCCTGGATGCCAGATGTGGAAAACAGCCAAATGGCATATGACAAGCTGAATGACAAGGATCAAGATCTGGGTGAGTACCTGGCCAGGATGCTAGTTAAATACCCGGAGATCCTGAATTCGAACCAGATGAAGCGAGTTCCTAACCTGGGCTCCTCGGAAGATGACCTCCAGGAAGAAGAGCAAATTGATCAGGCCACCAAAGAGCAGGGGAATCAAGGCAGTTCTCCAGAGACTGACAAGCTGGCCTCAGTAAGCAAGAGGCTCCCCGCGGGGCCCCCGAAGAGTGATGATAGCACAAACAAGCAGTACTTGGATGAAGATCTGTTGATGAAAGTGCTGGAATACCTCAACCAAGAAAAGGCAGAGAAGGGAAGGGAGCATGTTGCAAAGAGAGCAATGGAAAACATGTAAGCAGCCTTCATTCATTGCCTCCTTCACTCTTCCTCCCCAAGCGAACCCCCACTATTTCTCCTTAGTGTGTTGACTTCTATCCTGTTAGCACTGTAATATCTTTAAGTGACGTGCAGATGAGCACTTCCATTTCACTGGGGTGTCTGCTCCACTTCCTCTGAGCTGTTCTCTTGTGTATGGATATGTGTAAATGTTATGACTACTGGATAAAAAAATTTAATCATACCCTCTACTCAAGAAAGATATCCATGATAGTGCATCTAATGGTTGTGGCATTGTTGATGCTAACAAATGATAAAGTGTTCTATAATTCTCTTGAAAGTTTTTAATATTTATTGAATTATTTTGTTACCCTCTGTAGTGTTTTGTGGAGTTCTGGAGCAAAATAATAAAGCATTATAAATATATAGTTTTATTTATAAGGCCTTTTCCATTGTGTGTTTTATGGTTGATTAATAAATGTTATTTCTGGACAACTAATGGACTCCTTATTCTGGGAAAAATAAAGACAATAATAGTTATGGAGCAAACAGAATGGAGCCAAAGGAGCAAACGATTGCCTTCCTCAGCCAGTCCAGGTAAGAATGAGTTTGAAGGATACATTTGCATACAAGTACATATTGTATACTGTGTACTTGTAGAATGCAATGTACTCTAACAGCAAACCAGGTAATGTTACCCTATTCATGCTCATCTAAATGATTTAAGGGATAAACATCTTAGTGCCATGTTTATACATTTACTCTGGATTCATACAAATAAGAACATTTAGATCTTCCAAACCAATAGTAAACATGGGAAATGGAAGGAACTTTATACAGTGCAGTTAGAAATAATTACAGACATGGATGCAAGCAATCTACCTATTTCCACATCATCCTGGTCCCTATTAGAGGAAACTTCTTTGCTGCATCACATGAGAGATATCAAGGACCACCCAAACCTTTAAGTAAGTGAAAGGGCATTGCTTTAAGGCTAGAGAAAAACACAGGCACATAGGCTGAACCGTGTTCAGTAATAGTTATAGTGTATCTTCCACCAGGGGTGAATGATACCAACTTCCGAACATATCAAGAAAGAATCATCTCTGATAGCAAGGGAACATACAAAAGCAGCAATATAATTATGATTATAAGAAAGCAAGGACCCAATTAAGTTTTTAACCAAGTCTTATTGCATAGCAGGCATTGAACTACATAGTTCTCACACTGTACCTGATTGAGTCTTTGTTATTACATGGTTGAGGAGTTCTCAGTCTCCCCTTTACATCTGCAAAAGTGAAAATCAGAAAGGTTAATCAACATTCTCAAAGTTGCCCAGCAGTGAGTGTTGCCCAAACCTGTGATAAATCACTGCTCCTCTCCACTGTCTGCTGAGGACATGTCCTTCCAGTTGAGGGAAGGGACATTGGACCCGGGAGGGCAAGGAATCATGAGGTCTCAGTGTGGGTCACTTTCAAGGCAGGACACAGGTATGTATTTGTGTCTTCAGGGGAGAAGTGGAAATTGTTGCATGATCAAATGTCAATAAGAAAGCCAGAATACTGAGATAAAAGTACTGAACATAAATTCCTTTACTTTATATTTTTTTCCCAGACTCTTTTCTAATTATCATGCAGTTTCATGGAATTCTAGAATCTGTAAGTGAAATCAACCTTAGGGGCAAATTATCTTTCCAGTGTTCCTAATGAATGAGTAGTCAAATATTCTCACGATAGAGAGTTCCTACCCTACAAGGCAGTAGGAAGACTTGAAGATTGTGGAGAGTTACAGGACATGAATGTGGCTTAAAATACAGACATACTATTACACGCCATGATTTGTAGATTCCACATATACATCCTGCCTGTTCAGTAATCTCTTCAATTTTCTCTTGTGTGTAGTAAAAAGTCCCTCCCAGGCTCCTAAAACTATTTCCTGTGACTGTTTTCATATTAGCCCTAAGCGGGAATGAGGAATTTGCTCTCACGGTGATGTCTGAGCATTCGATGGAAGGATTAAAAGATGAGCAAATTAACTAACATGACACAGCCGATGAGGCTTCAGACTGGGATTTATCCACACACCAGCGTGATGCCAAACCCTGGCCTCAGTTGGCTGCCATGTGAAGCTGCTTTCTGAAGGTCTCAGATGTGAAATTCCATGATTCTATAATGATGACATTTTTAGGCATCAAGACTGGCAGTAGGGGAGATGTTTTAATTCGGGGCATTTATCCTCTCTCTGACATCTCTCAGAGAGCAGTCAGCAAGCCTTTTTGCTTTCTGCAGTATCACCGGTTATTGAGTCATCAGGCTTATTTATTTCTGATCCAGAGATTTTTTTTCCTCCTAAGTGCTTTAGTACATTGCTCACTTGCATAAGAAATAAAGCTCTAAGTACCAGTCTACCAGTCGAGAATGTGGATGACACATTAGCTGAGGTTAGGGCAAATCTGCCTCTTTCCCTGCTCAGAAACCTTCCTGCAAAATTCAGGATTTCCGGGTCCTCCAAGTAGTGGCCAGGAGAAAGAAGCTGGCTGTGCCTTAGCCTGCATCTCTAAGTGAGAGTTGATGCTTCCAGGGGTGAGAGTGGTGCCTCCTCTTTCCTATGTCTCCACCCACCAGCCCTTCCCTCACTTTCACACCTCCTGCCTCTTCCCACTAATAGAGAAGACATTTAGGCTTAAACAGAGCCTTCACAACAAAACTCTCAGTTCTTCCCTCATTCTCCATGCTCAAATTCCTTAAACTCTGTGCAATACTCTCCTCTCCCCTCCCCTCCCCTCCCTCCCTTCTTCCCTCTCTCCTTCTTCCCCTCTTTCCCTCCCTCCCTCCTTCCCTTCCTCCATTCCTCTCCCTTTCTCCCTGTCTCCCTCCCTTCCTTCCTCCCTCCCACTCCCTCCCCTCCCTCCCCCTCCTTCCCTTCCCCACGCTCCTCCTTCCCTCTCTTCCTTCCTTCCTCTCTTCCTCCCTCCCTCCTTCCTTTCCTTCCTTCCTTCCATCCTCCCTCCCTCCCTCCCTCCCTCCCTCCCTCCCTTCCTTCCTTCCTTCCTTCCTTCCTTCCCCACCTTCCTCCTTCCCCTCCCTCCTTCCCTCTCTTCCTTCCTCTCATCCTTCCTTCCTTCTTCCCTCCCTTCCCCACCTTCCTCCTCCCCCTCCCTCCTTCCCTCTCTTCCTTCCTCTCATCCTTCCTTCCTTCTTCCCTCCCTTCCCCACCTTCCTCCTCCCCCTCCCTCCTTCCCTCCCTTCCTTCCTTCCTTCCTTCCTTCCTTCCTTCCTTCCTTCTTTCCTTCCTTCCATCCTCCTTCCCTCCCTCCCTCCCTCCCTCCCTCCCTCCCTTCCTTCCTTCCTTCCTTCCTTCCTTCCTTCCTTCCTTCCTTCTTTCCTTCCTTCCATCCTCCTTCCCTCCCTCCCTCCCTCCCTCCCTCCCTCCCTTCCTTCCTTCCTTCCTTCCTTCCTTCCTTCCTTCCTTCCTTCCTTCCTTCCTTCCTTCCCCACCTTCCTCCTCCCCCTCCCTCCTTCCCTCTCTTCCTTCCTCTCATCCTTCCTTCCTTCCTCCCTCCCTTCCCCACCTTCCTCCTCCCCCTCCCTCCTTCCCTCTCTTCCTTCCTTCCTTCCTTCCTTCCTTCCTTCCTTCCTTCCTTCCTTCCTTCCTTCCTTCCTCCCCCCTTCCTCCCTTCCTTCCTCCTCTGCCCTCCTCTCTCCTCCTCTCCCCTCCCTCCCTCCCTCCCTCCCTCTCTCCCTCCTTCCCTCCCTCCCTCTCTCCCTCCTTTCCTACCTCTGTTCCTCCCTCCCTCCCTCCCTCCCTTCTTCCTTCCTTCCTTCCTTCCTTTCTTTCTTTCTTTCTTTCTTTCTTTCTTTCTTTCTTTCTTTCTTTCTTTCTTTCTTTCCCTCCCTCCCTCCCTCCCTCCCTCCCTCCCTCCCTCCCTCCCTCCCTCCCTCCCTCCCTTTCTTCTTTCTTTCTTTCCTTTCTTCTTTTTTCTTCTTTCTGAATCACCATGAGATATATAGTCACAGAGTCACAGTGTTGTTTATGATTGGATTTCAGTCATATAATGTTCCAACACCTGTTCCTTCACCAGTGTACATATTTCAGCCCAATGTCCCCAGTTTCCCTCCTGCTCCACTTCTCTGCCACCCTCTATGGAAGGTATTTTTCTTCTCTCTCTCCCTCCCTCCCTCCCTCCCTCCCTCCCTCCCTCCCTCCCTCCCTCCCTCTTTTGGTTTGTGCAATAGCTTTTTGAATCCCGATTCTTCTTCCTTCCCATAGTTCATAACACTTTTCCTGAGCCCATTGACTCTCAAGGTCAGTCATTAGCAAAAATCCCTGCAACCTTAACCTCTCTGGTGAATAATTTTTATGATGATTTTCTGAAGTTGCTGTTTCTTCTGAAACTCTCTGCCTTGCTCGTTTATTTTTCTATTTACAGTATAGTTTTTTCTTCTCCATAGAAACATCCAGCCTTGAGTCTCATGCCATCATGTATGACCCATTGCCTGCCCCTTTCTGTTTAGTCATCTGATGCCCTCACCCATTAAAGGTAGCACTTCCTGTTCATTATCACCCTGTTTATCACTGCTCCTGTCTCACTTATTATTGATTTAATATCCATACAAATGATCTTTCTAACACTTTTCAGGCTTTTTCTCCTTCCATTCCCTCCAACTTTCCCTCTGTTTATGCCTTTCATATTTTCTTTTACACATGTTCTAAATCTAAGTACCAAGCAGCTCACTCTAACAACTAACTTTTCTATTTCCCATGTACTTTGCCCAGTACCCCAATTTCAAGGGTCTTCCTTCCTCACCAAAAAAGGATCCACAGATCCTACTTTCTTTCTGCTCTCGTCCCCATTTTTACCACCCACCTTGTCACACTGCAGCCTTGTGATTCATCTTTATAATTTCTCCTTTGTAAATACGTTGAACTCCTTTTGTCTCTTGAGTTTTATTGTGATCTCATCACTCAGCAAGAATTCTAGTCAAGTCCAATTCTCTTCTTTTCATCCTTTTCTAAATTTTTTCCTATAAGTGAACTGAATAGAAACAAGACATATAACTATACTAATTAATTTAATTTAAAAATCATTAACCTCAAATGCCCCGATAGGCTGTCCTGGAATCCCAAAGTATGCCAAATTCATTCAGGCTCTCTCCTTCGAAAATAATTCCATATATTTTTCCGTATGCACAACTTTCTAACGCTACCTCCTGATTCATTTATTTTATTTTATTTTATTATTTCCCAGTAATATAATACTGTAACACGGTCCTCCCATTGCTCATCGATTTGCTCAAGCGGGCCCAGTAACGTCTCCATTGTGAGTCTTGTTGTTACTGTGTTTGGCATATTGAATACATCACAGGTAGCTTGCCAGGCTTTGCTGTGGGGGCGAAATACTCTCGGTAGCTTGCCGGGCTCTCTGAGAGGGGCAGAGGAATTGAATCCGGCTTGGCTGGGCCGGCTGCATGCAAGGCAAACGCCCTACCGCTGTACTATCATTCCAGCTCAGTAATATATATTTTTTAAATTTAATTTTTTAATTGGAACACCATGGTTTGCAAAGTTATTCACAATACAGTTGTTACATATTCCACAATGTTCCCTCCAAGAGGATGACCTTCAATCTCTTCTTATTTTCCCAATCAACACACAAGTCTGCACCCTTAGCAACACCCAATAATTTATGGTACATTGCTTGTTACAACTAAATGACTAATGGAATTATCAAAAATATTTCAGTAAAAGAAAATTTATGAAGATTGTTCCATCTCACCACAGGGTCATTAAGTCTTTGGCGGTTAACTAAGTTGTTTATTGCTAACTGATCCTTCTGTTATTGTTTTTGTTAGTTGACTTCTGTGTTAGTTGACTTCTATGTTACTTTTCTATTTAATTTCATTTGCTTCCTACTACTGGAATACTGGCATTGTAGAATTTGGCTGTGTGGTCCAAAACTTCAGAATCTCTAGAACTGGGCCATGAGTTGACAAGGTGGGGGCCATGAGAAGTAGACGCAACTGTTGGGACTTCTGAAAGTGTGTGGCGGGGGCTATTCAGAGCCCTACTCTGAAAAGACCCCAGTGTCCTCAGCCTGAAAACAAATGTGTATCTGGAATTTTTGAGGTTTTGTGTCTCTGTAGAATTATTCATGATGAAGTAGAATTGGGTCATTGGCGCAGCAGTGGCCTTGGTGTTGGTGGTTACAGGGGTTTTTAGCAGGACTAGGACTCAGTCTACCCCCTCACGAGGGCACCTCAGTCTTCAGCCTGGATACTGCCGCAATCATTAATTGTAGGGGCACTCTTCCAGGTGATGGTCATGTTTATGGTTCCTCCAGAACAAAAGAAGAGATCTGAGAAAGTCTATAGATTCGGTCTCCAGTTTCAACTGCCTACCTATCTCTGTGGGTACGCCGGTAGACTTGGCGTTGCTGCCTTGTGCATCCCGTATTGATTAAGTCTTCTGCTGGTGCATGAGGGCCTGCCCTCTTTCTTAATCAAGAATCTGATGCAGTAACTCTGTGCATAAGCCTCCCTCTCTCTTCTGCATTGTCCTCCAAGCAAAGAAATGCATTGTTGTTTCTTTCACCAGTAAAACCAGAGAGATAAACAAATGAACTCCCCTCTGCCTCCATTTATCCCATTCACTTAACAGAAACTTTTTTTTTTTCTTGGCTTGGTGCTTAGGCTGTACTCCTGGCTTTGAATTCATGGATCATTCCTGGTAATGCTCAGAAAATCAGATGATGTGCCAGAGATAAAACTGGTGCTAACCAAGTGCAAAGCAAATGTCTTAGCCTCCGACTGTTTCTCCAACCCCAGAAAAACGATTTAGAGTTGTGTGAAGTTATCCAAATTCTTATTTCACTTTCTCATACCCCATTGTTAAGCTTTAAAAAATAGATACTTGTATATTGATTGATTACTTGACATCAATGATTACTTCAATGATGTAATGAGTAATCATTGATGTCAAGAGAGGGGCTCGGCAAGGTGATACCATTTCACCGAAACTCTTCAGTACCACCCTCGAGAACATCATGCGACGACTGGAATGGGAAAGAATGGGAGTGAAGATAGATGGTCGGCAATTACACCACCTCCGTTTTGCTGATGACATTGTTTTAATAACACCAAACATCAGCCAAGCGGCACAAATGCTGGCCGACTTTGACCGTGAGTGTGGAAAGGTAGGACTACAGCTGAATCTTATGAAGACAATGTTTATGAGAAACAGCCTCATTCCTGACGCCCCATTCGCTCTCAATGGAACGACCATCTCCGAATGCAACAGC
Source organism: Sorex fumeus (assembly GCF_029834395.1). Lineage (NCBI taxonomy): Eukaryota > Metazoa > Chordata > Mammalia > Eulipotyphla > Soricidae > Sorex > Sorex fumeus. The sequence goes on along the minus strand of NW_026606071.1, from coordinate 42,873,332 downwards.
TATGTGTACCTAGGTCGAGAAGCCAACATGACAAATGACCTGGCACCCGAGCTGCGCAGAAGGAAGAGAGAGGCTTGGAACGCCTTCAATAGCGTCGAAGAAATAGCTAAGAGGATGAAGAACCTCCGGCTCCGGGCACATCTCTTTGATTCCACTGTTCTTCCTGCATTAACATATGCCTCAGAGAACTGGGCCCTATGCAAACAGGATGAGAACGCTATTCAGGTCTCCCAAAGAGGAATTGAAAGAGCTATGCTTAGAGTATCACGTTTCACTCAAATGAGAGAAAGAATCCGGAGCCATTACCGACTGGATTCCACGGATGTCAAAAGACCGCATGGCCGCCCACATACCAGATGGTCATACTTCTTCATCAAGATCATGAATGATCGGTTTGAGGCTCTTCATGTTCCTAGAACAAACAGATGCCATTGGGCTACACTAGCATGTGACAGGGACAAATGGAGACGTTACTGGCGCCCACTTGAGCAAATCAACGATTAACAGCAAGTCAAGTGATCAAGTGATATTGATTGAGGTTTAATAATTTACAAATACTGTTAATGACAGTTTCATGTCTACAGAACTTACCCCTTTGTTAAGCATTTATCTGCGTATTTCCAAAACAGTTGTGAGTTTCAAAAGAAAAATAGGCATGGGGGCAAGCAAGAGACTTATGCCTTCAGTGTCCGAGAGCTGTTTCCCTGACTGGTCCACAGCGACGGACCAGGGGAATGGAGAAACTGGGCCTGAGGCTAGTTGGTAGTCAGTTTATTTCTCTCTCCTCACTAGTGTGTTCTGATCCATCCCCTTATGGTGCAGTAGTAGTTGTCATTTTGGTTGTAGTCCCAGTCATCATAGTTCCATCATCCTAGTCTTCTCATAGACCTCAAAGTCCTCCACTTCATTATACCTTCTTCCTTGTCTCATCGTAGTCTCATAATCCTCTACTTTCAGTCATCATTGTCATCTGTTCCTCCTTCTTGCCCTTACACACTCTCTAGTCCTCAAAGACTCAAAGTCCCACAGTTCCTTCTTTCCCCTTACAGCACCATGAAGGGTGAGGTACACATCAAGATCACGATCACGATTATCCTGTTGTTCATTGATTGCCTCGAGCAGGCACCAGTAACGTCTCTTTCGTCCTAGCCCTGAGATTCTAAAAAGTGCCACATTCAAGGCTCTTTCAGGGTTAGGAGAATGAGATCCATCATTGTTACTGGTATTTGGCATATTGGGTACGCCACGGGGAGTTTGCCCGACTCTGCCGTGTGGGCAGGTTACATTTGGTAGCCTGTCAGCTTGTCCAAAGCAAGAATGAGATAATAAAATGTCCGGGAGCTGTGTTTATAGTCTCTGGGTCTTGGCCATTGATGGGATTACACGGCATTGGGGGGGGTAGTGGTGGATGTGACCCCGGCCTACTGGAAGATGAAGGATCTGGGTGGAGGATGCTCAGCCCTGATCCAAGCAGGCTTGGAGATCTCAGCCCCGGGACCCACATGCCTTTGTTCCTCTGCCAGTACCTTCATGCTTGTGCAGAGTGGTCTCAGCATGGTTGTGGCTGGTTCCAGAGGTCCTCGGCTGCCGGGACTCTGCTTGGGGCAGGGAGGGAAACTCAACCCGCCCCCCTCCAAGGGGCCCCAGTGAGGACAGCCAGGCGCGGGGGCAGGAGGTACACATAGGTGAGGTTAAACATTGTCATAACAACAAACAGAGGTAAAGCCACTACTTCAGGGGAAGTACTAAGAGATTAACTCAAGGACAAAATATCATCTGAGCATTCAGCTCTCCAGACTACTAAGAGATCCACTCAAGGGTGGGAATCTATCCAGGGTGTATTGCTTTATCCTTTCCTCAGCTAGTAATCCATTTAAACAGTCATAGTAAATTTACTTCTTATAATATTTCTAGTCATTTTGTATGAACACAGTAGGAGATATATTAAGCTTAAATGTTGGCTCTTCCTGGAGACATCTCACTATATATCCCAGACTACAATCCTCAGGCCAGGTTAGTCTTTCCTAACCCCAGCAGGGTCCTTATTCAGTTACTTCTTTTTCGGTCATGGCAGAGTTTGTTCCATGACCATGCTCCTAACTTATTATACTTATGGTGCCTAGCTTGCATCCTTTCAATGTCAGGGTAGCTTAGAGCTTGCCCTGGGTCCATCCAGTCTTTTAGTCGGGACCCTGCTTTCGGAGTGCTAGGAACTAAGGGCAACTGAGACTTAAGTCCAGTGAATATGGATGCCCTGGAGTAAGTGTTATTTTGAAGTCAGTTAACTCCCATGTTACAAAGCATAGCATCAACTGTCTTCCTGTCTCTATACAACAAAGACATTGCTAAATAAACCATGCAAATGACATAAAGGAACGAGAAAAGCAATATACGATTATTAGTGCTTGATGGAATTGGGTGTGCCTCAGGGGCACTGTTGTGGGAGTAGCTCAATGAACCTAAGCTCCCTGTGGAAGGAGCAAGGACAACCCAATGTTATCCAACAAACTGACAAAATGGTCACAATGAACAATAACCTTATATGGCCAAATCTGATCAATTCAAAGTTCTTATCACATTTGGCTTAGCAGGACTGGATAATGTAATCTCCATTTTACCTTCAAATAGTTTCTTTTCTTGGCACTCACACCACCATATGCCCTTGCCATGTCTCCTGCTCTTTAGCACAGTGGGAAGGGCGTCTGCCTTGCACGCAGCCAACATGGGTGACCCGAGTTCGATTCCTCCACCCCTCTCGGAGAGCCCGGCAAGCTACCGAGAGTATTTGATATGTCAGACACAGTAACAACAAAGTCTCCAATGGAGATGTTACTGGGCCCGCTCGAGCAAATTGATGATCAACGGGAGGGCCTTTACTTTTACTTTACTTTACTATAAAAATATTATTTTTAGAGTTAAATTTATTTACTTTTTAAATGAGTCACAGTGAGGTATACAATTGCAAAGTTGTTCATGATTGGGATTCAGTCATATAATGTTCCAAAACCCATCCCTTCACCAGTGTACATTTCCCACTACCAATGTCCCCAGTTTCCTGCCCTTCCCCGCCCCCACCTCTATGGCACTGTCTCCTGCATTAATTATCCTTTTTGTCTCTTTTAATCTCACTGACCAGAGCCCAGACCGGGAAACTTTTTTCTTTTTCTCTCTGCACACATTCCTTTGTTGAGTCCATCATAGGTCATGCCTTTACCAACACTGTTGACTAGAAACTTCAATGTTTATTTATTTAGCTCAAGGTATTTCCTTAACCTCCAGGCTCATTAATTAAACTATGTAGCTGGATCCCCACTTGGATGTTCAGTAGGTGTTAAAAACGTACTTAGTCATAGCAAAGCTTTCTCAATCTTGACAAAATTCCATCTGCTTCTTTCCCATACATTCCCCCTCTCCACTCTTTAGCTCAAAGCCCGTATTTTTGTCCACGAGTCCTCTGTTTGCCATATAACCCACTCATGAATTGGCCTTATACCCAGTTCCAGGATGCTCATGTATTATCCATATTCCATCTCTAACCAATGCCTCTGTTAGCAACATGCTGCTAACTGTGATTAACTGTCAGCTGATTTATTGAACCATCCGTCTATTGGATTTCCCTAAACCCACTCTTCTTTCATTGTTTCTAAACAAAGCCCCCAATCTAATTATAGAATAGATAGATGGTACTAAAGAGTAAGAGCTGAAGCTATTGCTATGATCAGCAATGACCCAAATCATCCAGCTATCAACTAATTTCCTCCAAGTCTCTGCTGATTCCTCTTCCCCACGTGCCCTGTTCTCCTCATTAAACACACTCCCTCCTCAATATTTTGCAGTTGTTGTTTCATTTTTCAGAAGTACTGTTTCCTCCAAGATTCTGCAAGACTTTTACCCTCACTTTCTTCAAATTTTGGAGGGTCTTCTGTTGACTTCTAGGTTCTACTCCTGATAATATTTCAACTCATACACACTATTCAATGTTTAAAGTTTCCCTCTTTACCACTAATTTCATCGGATACACTTTATTGACAATATAGCATTTGTCTTGTCTCTGTCAGTAGAATATAATCTATCTGAGGGTAGTTTCTTTCCTTCCTTCCTTCCTTCCTTCCTTCCTTCCTTCCTTCCTTCCTTCCTTCCTCCCTCCCTCCCTCCCCCCTCCCTCCCTCCCTCCCTCCCTCCTTCCTTCCTTCCTTCCTTCCTTCCTTCCTTCCTTCCTCCCTCCCTCCCTCCCTCCTTCCTCCTTCCTTCCTTCCTTCTTTCCTTCCTTCCTTCCTCCCTCCCTCCCTCCCTTCCTTCCTTCCTTCCTTCCTTCCTTCCTTCCCTCCTTTTCTCCTTCCTTCCTTCCTTCCTTTCTTCCTTCCTTTCCTCCCTCCCTCCCTCCCTCCCTCCTTCCCTCCCTCCCTCCCTCCCTCCCTCCTTCCCTCCCTCCCTCCCTCCCTCCCTCCCTTCCTCCCTCTCCCCTCCCTCCCTTCCTCCCTCCCTCCCTCCCTCCCTCCCTCCCTCCCTCCCTCCCTCCCTTCCTCCCTCTCCCCTCCCTCCCTTCCTCCCTCCCTCCCTCCCTCCCTCCCTCCCTCCCTCCCTCTCTTCCTTACTTCCTATTCAGTTTTAGGGTCATACCAGGCAGTCCTCAAGGGAACTCATTTTTCTGCACTCAGGAATTACTCCTGGTGGTGCTGGAAAACCACATGGGATGCCATGGGATGCTGGGGATTGAATCTAGGTCAACAGCATGCAAAGCTAACTACTATACATGCTGTACAATTGGTCAGGTCCTGAGAGGAGTTTCCTGTTCATTATTGTATCTATAACTCTCTAGATCTGTAGCTAGGATATAAACAGTGCACATAAGCAACTATTGGCCAATTGAGGACAAGGGATGATCCATTTTGCAAATATATGATGGTCAAGAGTTCAAATTCCTTGTGGTCTGAAAGAGCTGGGCATGATTCTGGCAGCTCTGCTAAGTATAGTGGCAACTATACTCCCCATGATCATAGAGACCACAAGCAGTTTTTAGTCACATCACAGTCAAGTATGTGTGAGCTGGACAGAGATTGCACCACTTCAGCTGGTGCAAATTCAAGTGAAGAGAAAAAGAAACACTAGTGCTAAGGTCAAGAATTCTAAACAATTTAATGGTGCATCTTTTGTCGAAATAATGAATGTAATCAATGTAGAGAAGAGTTAAGTAGAAATCATCTGCCTCACAGGCATTTGGAGGGATGGGGGGAGGGGGGTGGTATACTGGGGTTCTTGGTGGTGAAAATTGAGTACTGGTGAAGGGAAAGGTGTTTGATCATTGTATGACCAAGACTTAAACCTGAAAGTTTAGTAACTTTTCCCACAGTGATTCAATAAATAAATATAAAAAGAAAAATAATTAAAAAAATTAAGGTGGAGTTTATGCCCAATTCAATCAGCTAATCAGTGGCTGAATAAATAGCAATACTCCTACAAAAAAAAAAGAATTATAACACTGGGTAAGCACGTGTGTGGGTACCACAGTGATTTCCAGTCAGTACCGCACCAAAACTTGTGTGCCTCAACTAAGAGAGTGATAATTGGTAGCATGTTTATGTTGGAGATTTACCCATATAACAAACTCTCCCTACTTCCCCCATTCTTCTGTCCCTTCCTCCCTCCCTCCCTCCCTCCTTCCCTCCCTCCCTCCCTCTCTCCCTCTCTCCCTTCCTCCCTTCCTCCCTTCCTTCCTTCCTTCCTTCCTTCCTTCCTTCCTTCCTTCCTTCCTTCTCATATTTCTCTAAATAAAGTCATTTTGCTTAAATTAAACAGAAAAGAACATGATAGCTTGTTGGATACCCTAAGTGCTTTAGGCTCCATCAGTGAATTGTCCCTTTTCCTCCTTCCAGAGAAGCTTATTCTTGCTAGCAGCCCTGTCACTGTCACTGTCCTCCCATTGTTCATAGAGTTGCTTGAGTGGGCACCAGTAACGTCTCCATTGTGAGACTTGTTACTGTTTTTGGCATATCCAATATATCACGGGTAGCTCCCTAATTTAGTTAACGTTTATTTTTGACCTTTCCTTTATGTTTTACCTCTCATTGTTACAGTTCCCCAAGTCAGTCTTGATTACTTATAAGCCAAAATTTTCTGGGAATTCTGGACTTTGTATTTGTAGTGCTTTGTGTTAGAGGTGCTGTGTACCTGCTTTTCTGTTTTCCCTATGTAGGATAACATTGGTTTGTGCTTTATCCTCTGCCACAAGGAGCTTAGGTTTACTGAGTAATACCCATCACCAGACTCCTGAAGTACTCCCATTTCCTCAGTATTTCTCTTTAAGTTCTCTGCGCTCTGCTTTCTCTACCTGTAGTAGAGAAAACTTTACTTTGCCCTAACCAGTACCTGTGACTTATAAAGTCAAATTCCTCAGAAATCTCTGGATTTGTATTTGTTAAGTGAAATATTGCTTTTTCTCTTTCCCTTATGTTCTTCGTATAGTTTTACTTCAGAGCAATGTCCTTTTTGTATAGATATAGAAAGACAGTTAATGCTTTTGTAACTTGGGAGTTAATTGACTCCGAATAATACTTAGCTCGGGGCATCTCTCATATTTGCTTGACTTAAGCCTCATTTGCCCTTAGTTCCTAGCACCCCAGGAGCACAGACTCAATGAAGGGACTGGACGAACCAGGGTAAGCTGTGATATACCCAGGCAGCCAAACAGGAAAGACCAAGTGCTATAATACTTAACGATAACTTAAGAGCAAAGTCATGGACAAATTCTGTTATGAACGAAAGAGTAATAACTGGATAAGGACCCTGCTAGGGTTAGGAAAGAACTATCTGGCCTGAATACTGTAGTCTGGGATCTATAGTGAGATGTCCCCAGGAGAGTCACCCTATAAAACTAATATATTAATATATGTCTTACTGTGTCCATTGTGAGACAAGTCTCACAATGAAGATGTTACTGGTGCCTACTCAAACAAATTGATGAACAACAGGAGGACAGTGCTACAGTGCTTACTGTGTCCATACAAGATGACTAGAAAGATTATTAAGTAAATCTAAGATGATTGTTTTGGACTAAGGAAAGAGGTAGTATGTCTTTAGATAAAAACATGCCCTTGAAGGAATCTCCTAGCAGAAGATCTTTGTCTTAGAAGAGCTTCCCCCTAGAATGAAGGGCTTTAGATATGTTGATTGTGCTACCTCACCTAGGTGAGGTTGTTCTCCTAGCCTTGAGCTGGTTGGGCACCAGACAAAGGCGGTTAGACTGGGTGTGGAGAAACTAGTATGGGGGACAGGAGGAATACGGGAGTGGGTGAGACTCGGGAAGAGGCAGAGGGAGAGTAGATTGGAATAAACTGTGACTGATCACCAACCAGCCTGGTAATCCTGTTCCCTCCTTAATGCACCTGTTGGCCACAGGAGCCAGCTGGGATGGGGAAACAGCTCATGACCACCAAACGCAGAAGGCAAGGGAGACAGCCTGAACCGCCCACTCATTTATTTTGTGATTACACACCCTTATAGTTTTTTTTCATATTTTACTATAAAGCAATGTTCTTTGGTTAAACACAGAAAGACCGCTAATGTTATGCTCCTAATATTTGGGAATTGACTCTTAAATATATCTATTCCTGGGCATCCGTCATAATTACTTCAGTCAGGCTTCCGTATCTGTAGTTCCTAACACCCCAGAAGGGAGGTCTCACAGTGGGACTGAGATGAACTGGGGGCAAGTGGCAAAGCTACCCCAGCATTGAAACGGGACAATCTAGATGGTTTGGATGCTAGCTGTTATGACTTAAAAGACAGGACCCCCATGGGGAAGGACAAATTGAACTGCCTGTGGACTTAGTCTGGGATTTATGGTAAAAGCCTTGCTTGCTCTCAGAACCCAGAAAACTAAGTGTTGGGATCTTTGTCTCTTACTGTGTTTATCCGAACAACTATTGATAAGATGTAAACTTAATTCTTTAACATATGCAACTAGAAGGAAAGACAAAAGCAATATAGATGTCCCTGGAAGATAGAGTGTCTCCTCAGTTAATCTCCCCAAGAGAATTGCCTCTGCCAAATGTTTTATCACTGTAAATAATCAATCACACCTATGTGCTATACCTCACCCTTCCCTCAGATGTTCTATAAGTATCCTAGCAGCTCTGCATTTAATGGGCCATTTTCACCACCAAGCTGTGGTCCCCTGTCTCTCTGTCTGGGGAGGCCTGGGGAGGATAGGAGGTGACTCTGGGCGGTCCCACAGCACCCACAACTGGTGGCATGTTTATGTTGGAGATTTACCCACATAACAAACTCTCACCCCTATTTCTCCTTCCTCCCTTCCCTCCCTCCCTTTTTCTCTCCCTCCCTCTCTCCTTCCCTCCTACCCTCCCTCCCTCCCTCCCTCCCTCCCTTCCTTATTCCTTCCCCTCCCTTCCTTCCTTCCTTCCTTCCTTCCTTCCTTCCTTCCTTCCTTCCTTCCTTCCTCCCTCCCTCCCTCCCTCCCTCCCTCCCTCCCTCCCTCCCTCCCTTCCTTCCTTCCTTCCTCATATTTCTCTAAATAAAATCATTTCGCTTAACTAAACAGAAAAGAAAATGGCAGCTGGTGAGCCTGTGTGCAACTAAAGGCGTGCACAACCCAGTGTTCCCTGCAGCCCAGTAAGGAAGTGAAGCAACCTGATTCCTTATTGTGGCCCCTGGTGTGCACCACAGCTAAAGCAATATGTGAGCATCACAGCTACAAAGGTTTGCAACTTCTTCCAGTCTTTGTAACTTTAAGAAAGGGAAGGATATATGGAAAAGAGATCTTAAAAAAAGAAAAATCAATTTTGTTATATCAATACTGGTTTGGTAAGACATTTACATTTTTATAGAATGTAATTAATGAAAATTAATGACAATACAAATGAAAGAATTGAACTTCTGGATTCATATTTAATTGCCTTCCTTACCAGTGTGGAATCTTTGCTTACAGGGAACAGAGCAGCAACATCACTGGACTTCAATCACCCTGTAAGGTAGCAAGCAGGGGATAGGAAGAGCTGTTGTCTTGTGACAATTGGGTCCATACAGATATTTCAGTTTAGTCTTGCCAGAGGGTCTCTGCCACCCTGAGAAATCCTCTAAGATGCCTTAGTTTTTCTTGCATTATAAAATTATGGTTATTTGGGTAATTTTATCAATATAGGTGAGAATTATAGTAATTTTAACCCAAAGAAGAAAAAGATTACTGTTATTATAAATGCTATGGAGATTAGTTCCATGCTGATTTAAGTTATGCCAGCTCAAATATGCAGCTACGATGGCTAATGCTGTTTATGCTGCAACTATTGTTCCTGACAGTTGGAAGGCTAGGAGGCCCCATGGGCTTTGATCAAGGAACATCTGAAGGGTGAAAAGAATCTGGACTGAATAGTTAGTGGAGTTTCCGAGTGTGTTTAAGCCTTTTGATTTGGAACAAAGATGACAATTTGTCTGCAAGTGTTCAGAACACTATTCACCTTCTAGATGGTTTATTATAGCAATCATCAGCAAGCTTTTTCTGGAGGGCCAAAGCTGCGTGCGAATTTATAGTTAATTTGCATATCATTTACATATGCCTACTCTGTTTTCTATGCTCAGGAAATTTTGAGGTGAAAATGTATTGTTGATCCCTTGAGGTCTGTTATTTTGTCAGACTCTTTTATTTATTCCTTGGTGCTCTTTCATTAACTCATGACCGTTAATGTGACTCTGAACATCGTCGAGGAATAGGGTGGGAGGTTTGGAAGGACTGGGTGAAGACTGAATTGTAAAGTTTATGCTAAGACAATGACACCATAACTACTTTTTGTTTCTGCTAGATTTTTTTCTCCCTTCTTCTGATGGACTCCTCCAACGGTTTAGTCTTTCTGTTATCTCCTCCAAGAATACACTCTTTATTCCTTCCCCTTGGTCTTCACAGTGATTTTCTTTTTTTATATATTTCTTAATTTATTTTATTCTTTTCAAACACCCATCCCTCCACCAGTCCCATTTCCCACCACCACGGATCCCAGCATTCTTCCCCTCCTCCATCCCCCCCATCCCACCCTGCCTCTGTGACTACAATGATTTTTTTTTGACTTTCACTGCAATATTTATTTTTCTTGCTCTTGCTACCTAGCAATGGGTAAGCCATGTTGACCTGCCTGTCTCACCTGTTATAAGTTCCTTAATGTCCAAGACCTGTTGTTAATATCCTCTCAATATGCTCCACAATTTCCAGTCTCTGCCCTTTTTGTGCAAGTTGCTTAATATGTATGTATTGAATAAAGAAGCACTTATATTTCAACATTCCACTCCCACCCCACTTTCTTATCTAACTCATTATTTTAATTTGATTTGTACAATTTGAGTCACCTGTTTATAATAGTGTTGATCTTTACCTCTATATCATCAAAGTGTTTAAGGTCTCTGATCAATGCCCCTATGTTACCTCTAGTCTATCTTCCACCTCATTCACTCTTTCTTGGCATTCTTATTGTATAATCCAGGGCTAAGGGTTTACCCACATTTGATAACTTCCATTTCATTATTTTGCTGCTTTTTATGTGACATATAAGGGAGAACTTCCGATATATTTACTCTCTCTGACTTTGCTTAAAACACACCAGTTCCATCAATGTTGCAGAAAAATGCATGATTGCATAGTATTCTATTTTAAAAATATAACCACAACTCCATTTGACATTCATTTTTCATTGGAAATTTGTTTTTTCCCCCTCCTATATCTTGGCTATTTTATAAAGTGCTGCAATAAACATAGGTGTGCATATGTCTTTTCAAACTAGTGGGTTTTTCTGTTTCGGTGGCAAGGCAAAAAAGTTTTAAATGACAAAAAGTTGGGTCATATGGGAGCTCTGTCCTTACCTTTTTACTGTTTTGTTTTTAGTGCCAACCCAGTAGTGCTTAGGGTTTACTCCTGGTTCTGTGCTCGGGGGCTACTCCTGGTGGAGCTAATGGTACCACATGGGATACCAGGAATTGAACTAGCGAAGTAAATACGCTGCCCACTGTACAATATTTCCTATCCCTATCATTTTGTTTTTTGAGAAACCTCCATACTGTTTTTTTTATTGGGGCTGAATCTGACAACATTTCCACCAGCAGAGAATGAAAGTTCTTTTTTAACCTCACCCCTGCCAACACTCGTTTTCTTTTGGATATATACTATTCCCACTGGTGTGACATACGCTGGTGTTATTTTGATCTGGATTTACCTGATAAGAAGTAAATATGAATACTTTTCATTATTGTCTATCAATGTGTCCTCATCGTGGAAGTATATGTTCATCTGTTAAATTCTTAAAAATAAAATGATTGGTTTCTTCATTGTTGAACTTTACCAGAGCTTTATCAATCCCGGTTATTACTCCTTTATCTATGTATTGTATACAAATACCTCATCCAATTCAGTAGGGCATCTTTGAATTTGATCTCAAGTCTATTTTTCCATGAAAAACTTCTTTGATTTGATTAAAGAAGTTCCATTGTCCCATTTTGTTTCTGCTATCTTTACCAATAGAATCATAAAACTGAAAATACCTTTAGATACTAGACTGATGAGCTAACATTTTAATCAATGTATTTTCAATATTTTCCTCAGTGTATTTTATAGATTGTGGTCTAACATTGGGTCACTGATACATTTTGAATTGACTTTTGTGGGTGGTGTGAGATATAGATCCAACTTCACTTTTTGTATGTGGTTATTTAGATTGTCCAGTGTCATTTGTTGAAGAGGCTTTCCTTGGTTCACTTCATATATTCAACACATTTGCCATAGATTAGTTGTTTATATATTATTTCTGGGCTTTAAATTCTAATACGTTCTTCATACAGTCTTTCCTTATGCAGTGCCATGGTGTATTATTAATATAGTTTTATAGAATAAAATTAGTAAATGTAATACCTCCCATTTTTTTCTTATTTAGAGAGAAAGAGATCAAGGAGAATATCCCATTTAAAATAGTGCCACAAAGCATCAAATGTTTATGAATCAACCTAACAAAAGTATGTGAAAGATAAGTCACTTAGGAAAGTAATAGGAGAAAGAAACTAGGATTTTTTTTGGTTTTGTTTTGTGTTTTTAGTTTTGGGTGATGCTCAGGGGTCAGTCCTGGCTCTGCACTTCAGAATTTCTCCTGGTGCTATGTATGCAGGAGACCATATGGGATGCCAGAGATCAAACCTAACTCAGGTACATGCAAGGTAAGTGCCTTACCCACAGGGCTTTCTCTCCAGTCTGAAGAGGACACCAGGAAGTGAAAAAATATTTGTGTCCACGGATTAAAAGAATCAAAATTGCCAAGATGACCATCCTACCCAAAGTATTATCCAGTTGAATGCAATTCCCATAAAAATTCTGATGACATTACTCAAGGACTTTGGATGTTGGCTAATAAAATTTGTGTGTACTCATTAAGTACCTCAAATAGTTTTATTCTGAGAAGAAAAGAATTTGGGAGGTATCATGTTTAACTTGAAATTTTTTAATCCTGAGGACTACAAACACTCAAGATCCTTCTATTTGAACAATTAAGTTTCCATACATCTGTTACTGGATGAGTTTAGACCATTGCATAATTAAGCTTTCCTGATGTTGGCTGATGTATTGATGTCAGTGTCATAACTCAAAGAGTATTCACATTTCTATTCAAGAAAGTGTTGTGACAGAAACATTGGAACATTTACTTGAATATTTGGAAGATGTGAAAATAAAGAAAATTAACTTCCTTTACTCACAAAAAGGTCTGTGGAAATAATTGACTGGTTAGCGATACATGACTTATATACACTGAAATCTGAGTTCTATCCCTAGAACCTCACAGCATCCTCTCACCCAAATACCAGGTGTAAACTGGGAAATTCAAGCACCATCCAACTGGGCAAATGTGGGTTGAGCTGCATCACATCACTGGGTCCAAGCATTGAACCATCTATTCATTTTCAGCTGAGTGTCGCTGGGATACAATCCCTGAGCACAATTTGGGAAGTGCCTCCCTCAACCCAAACAAATTGAAACCTCAATAGCCAGAAGTGAATCCAAGTCTGGTTTTGTTGCTTTCTCATCAGACACATTATATAGCTAGATCAAAAAGCAGTGATTATACTTATCTTACATAACTGTGTAAAGAGTTTCTGGTATTGTTTACCAAAGTAGCTTTACAGTACTTGTAACAAAGTGTTACTAAATATGAGGTAGAATTGAACAATGAATTAATAAACAATTATTATTTTAACATCCATTTTAATGTACATAAAAGCCACAACTGTTGACACAATTCTAGAATTAAAAATAAATTTGATTGGATAACAGAGCTCCAGAATTAAAAATCAATAAGCATAAAAATAATCAATTTTATGTGAAAAATGTTGTATCTGATCAAGGGTTTGTCAAGTCCTTGTCTAAGAATTTATTCAGCTGTTTGTTGTGAGATGAGCCAACTGCATTATTAATCAAGAAAAGTGTTCTTGTTTGTTGAGTTTAGTTGGCTTCTATGTTACTTTCTCACCTAATTTGGTGTGCCCTAGTAGGATGTCAGTATTGAGGAGTTAGGAGGTGTAGTCCAGAGACTTCAGGATATATGGTCTGGATGCATGAGTCTACATGGTGGTCACAACCAGAGTTTCTGGAAATGCGGGGAGGAGGGTGCTGAAGGGAGGCTATTCAGTCCTAAAATTCAGGGTATCTGAAATTACTCGCAGTTCGGTGTTTCTACAGAAAATATTTGTAAAGTGGTAATGAGTTAAGCCCTTGTTATGGCTGCAATGGGTGTGGTTCCTGGGGTTTCAACCTACCTACAACCTCAGGGCATCCTAGAAAATAAACAGTTATTCTTAAACCATATAAAATTATAAATTGTATAGAGAGATTATATGAAGAGACATTTCATGCATTTCTATAAAGTTGGACCTTATTATGAATTCATTTCTGCTCCATTTACAAATAACACTGTTTCTCAGGCTATGGTTATTTTGAGAAAGTTGATTGGGATGAAGCAACAAGTTCTGATTCCATCTGTCATGGGTTCCAACTTAACAGGCCATTCCATTAGAATTGGAGTGTACAGAAGTCTGTGGGTGGTATAAACCAACACTTCAGATGTATTTTAAGCTAAAAAGATCCCAATTCATGCTAATATTACCCAATATAGGCAGAGAAAACGGAGGAGATCAAGTTCCAGTTTCATATTAGGATACTTTCTTATCTTTTTTTCAAAACAAATTTTTTAGGAGAGAGAGAAGACTTTTATTTTTTACTTTATTTGTTCTCTACAGACCAATACTGATATAATTGTAAATTAATCTTCCTATGGGCTTAATGTGAATCTCTAATATACGTGGTGTTTTTAAAGTGAAGCAAGATTTTTAACACAAACAACTGAATCTTTCCTTCTTGATTTTCCCATATATAGGCATTGCACAGTGGATTTAAAAAATAAAATAAAATAAATTAACCAGGCTGAAGCTCCTACCCTTCCCCTTAGGGATAATAGCACAAATCAATTCATTCTCAACCAACAGGTTGCTATGGTAGCAGGAGAATCAGGGTTATGGCATTGAACCATTCTACAGTGTAAACTCAGCACAGTGTAGGAGGGCCTTCAAAATTCACAAGACTGGTAGAAGCGATTTTGTGCTTTAACCTCCAGGCTTCCTGAATTTTTAAGGAAATAAAAAAAATCATAAAAAGGATTAAAAACCAGATAATCTCAATAAATAACAATTTAAAAAAATAATGGAAAAATTGGAAGGCAGCATTGCTAACTTAACTGTGTTGGTAGCAATCTTTCTGGAAGGCTGGATAAGTAAGCTGTGATCTGTGCTTTCAGTTTATTCTGCTAAAGATTTGATTCTTATAAAAATTCTGGTATTAAAGAAATTTTGCATGAAACAAAAAATAAGTGAGAAGGATTACTCATTGTATATTCTATATTTCTGGTCATTTTCTGGAAGAGCTAAACTGAGAGTATAATTTTGAAAAATGAAATGTGTATGTTCAAGTATACCGAGACTGGATTGTAATTGAAACCCTTGGGGCTCAGAATTCAATAAAAAAAAAAAGTTCACTTTTGATTCTGTTTTTTTTTTTTTGTGAAAAAAGCCCCCTTAATATGTATCATAGATGTGAAATATCATGTCTATGAATATGTATTGTATGTAGGTACATTAATGGGTATTTTCATGGGTGAGTGGACGCATGTTTCAATAACACCTACCCGATTCTATTGTAATTATTAGTTCCCATGAAAGACTTGTATGCAACCTTTGGTTTTCTTCTCCCTCTCCCTTCCTTCAGTATTGCTATGAGGACTGCAGGTCACGACACGTAACTGTGCTTGCCAGAAGTCAGGTATTGAAGTGCAGTGATCACGGATGTTGCTGAGACACTCACCAAGGGTCATACTCTTTAGCTATGTTTCAGCACAGCTGAAAAATGTGAAAATGCCATGGCTAGAAGGTTTTATGCCATTGGCAAAAAGCACACATAAACACTACAGAAACCCCCAGAAAATACTAAAACTAGAATTTTAGAGAAGTGATAGATTATTTGCAGACCTAGTAGTTATGTTTTTCAAACAGTAGAGGTTGTTTTTTTGTTTGTTTGTCTTATTCTTGTTTTTTTTTTCCCTAAAGATAAGACTTTAAATGATTGCATTTGACATTGGGTTAATTTTTTTTCTGGTAATCCAGTGTGGAGGGCCCAGGAGAATGACTGGATTAGTTACAGAAAAATTAAAGATTTATTTTCTCTATTCATAGAACTAGTAGCTGAATTTTGTGACCCTGTCATTATTGTTGTGATAAAAAATTAAATTCTCAATGTGGTGCTAGCAAATGACTACACAGAGTAGCAACTGTTCTGAGAGCTTGGGCAAAGTACTATCAGAACACATTATTTCTGTGTTTTTGGCATATGTATATATTTAAATTTGTTTTTAGTGGTTGAGTATGTTGTGGGGAAGAAAAAAATTCTTTTCTTTCTTTAATTGCATGTTACTTCTCTTGCATATTGTAAATCAGGATCAAAACATAGTAAAACAGGTTCTTTCAGTACAGTGTTGCATGATAACTCTTACTAGACGATCTAAAAATAACATGATTTATTGATTGTATGTTATAGATTTCTTTCCGGATGCTTGAGCCGAGCCTCATGCAGGAGTGAAGTCCCACGGAATGAAGGAGTGAAGTCCCACCGAATGTAGCCTGCCCACACGGCAGAGTCTGGCAAACTCCCCGTGGCGTACCCAATATGCCAAATACCAGTAACAATGATGGGTCTCATTCTCCTAAAGAGCCTTGAATATAACCTCAGGGCCAGGATGAAGGAGACGTTACTGGGGCCTGCTCGAGGCAATCGATGAATAACAATCGACGAATGTTATAGATTTCTTTCTGGACGCTTGAGCCGAGCCTCATGCAGGAGTGAAGTCCCACGGAACCCAGGTAATGTGGAACTTTGTGACCTTGGACTCTGGACTCAACGGGACCCAGGATCAGAGATCCTCTGCCTGCTTCCCCCAGTCTTCAGTGACCCAGGGGTCACACCCATAAGCCACACCCTACCGGCACCAGATAATCTCCTGGAACACCCTCCAGAACACATGGTTGCTCCTCCCAGACTGGCGTATAAAATGAGGCCTCCATAACCATGCCACCGGACTCCATGCCAGGCTGTTTTCACTAGGGGAGTCCCAAAGTGGGGGGCGGGTGAAAGTCCTCCCTGCCCCAACAGACCCACCCCTGGCAGCCAACCTCTACTACCCAACTACCGCCACTCTCCAGGCCGCTTTCTGAACCGCACGACCCCAAAGCAGCTGCGTGACTCATCATAAGACACTTCCTATCCATTTTCCATAATTACCATACCATGTTTGATGGAGTTCAGACAGTAGGCAACAAATCATAGAGAGAAATTATATGTATGCCTCTCAGAGAGCCCGATAAGCTACCGAGAGTATCCCGCCAGCACAGACAGAGCCTGGCATACTCCCGTGGCATATTCAATATGTCAAAACCAGTAACTATAACAGGTCTCATTCCCCTGACCCTGAAAGAGCCTCCAATTGTTGGGAAAGATGAGTAAGGGAAAAAAAAACAGATCCTCCAAATTCCAGCAGGCGGGGCTCACACCCACCAACTGGCCCCCTGGCATGGTATAATCCCATCAACGGTCAAGACTCAGCGACTATAAAACCCAGCTCCCGGAAGAGAACAGCGCAGAGTCTCCTGCCCCTGCGCCTGGCTGTCCTCACTGGGGCCCCTTGGAGGGGAGCGGGTTGAGTTTTCCTCCCCGCCCCGACCAGGGCTCCAGCAGCCGAAGACCTCCAGGACCAGACACCACCATGCTGAGACCACTCTCCTCACACATGAAGGTACTGGCAGAGGGACAAAGCCACACAGGTTCCGGGGCTGAGATCTCCAAGCCTACTCGAATTGGGGCTGAGCATCCTCCACCCAGATCCTCCAAATGCCAATAGGCAGGGGTCACACCCAAGAACTGGCCCCCTGGCACTGTGTAATCCCATCAACAACCAAGACCCAGGGACTATAAAACCCAGCTCCCGGAAGCCGCATTTTATCATCTCATTCCTACTTTGGACAAACTGGCAGGCTACCGAATGTAAACTGCCCACACGGCAGAGTCTGGCAAACTCCCTGTGGTGTACCCAATATGCCAAATACCAGTAAAAATGAAGGTTCTCATTCTCCTAACTCTGAAAGAGCCTTGAATATTGCACTTTTTAAAAGAATCTCAGGGCTAGGACGAAGGAGATGTTACTGGGGCCTGCTCAAGGCAATCGATGAATAACAGGATGGTTGTGATGAGTAAGGAGAGGCTGCTAAAATCTCAGGGTTGTGATGAATAGAGACGTTACTGGAACCCACTCGAGTAAATCGATGAACAAGGGGATGACAGTGAAACAGTGATACAATGATGTTATAGATTGCAGTGCATCTGTGATTACTGCATCCAAGGACTCAGAAACAAAACAATCTGGCAGAATTTATTATAATAGACACAGCAACCTGCAGCCCAAAAGTCAAGTAACTAGGTCAAACTACAAGAAAAATGACTACAGGAGGCTGAAATTAAGCTGAGAGTATAACAACTTGGCTTTCTACACCATTCGTTCTTCTATACTATGCTTCAATCCATTCATTTATTATACTGTTGTCATTATCAGTTATTTACATAATACAGGGTGACAACTGTAGGATGACAAAGGTAACCTAGCACATTTACCTTCCAATATCCTACACTCTTCAGGGTCAGGGAATGAGACCCATTGTAATTACATTAGCCAAGCAGCACAAATGCTGGTCGACTTTGACCGGGAGTGTGGAAAGGTCGGACTACAGCTGAATCTTATGAAGACAATGTTTATGAGAAACAGCTTCATTCTGACGCTCTATTTGCTCTCAATGGAACGACCATCTCCGAATGCAACAGTTATGTGTACCTAGGTCGAGAAGTCAACATGACAAATGTCCTGGCACCAAAGCTGCACAGGAGGAAGAGAGCAGCTTGGAATGCCTTCAAGAAGGTCGAAGAAATAGCTAAGAGGACGAAGAACCTCCTGCTCCAGGCACATCTCTTTGATCCCACTTTTCTTCCTGCATTAACATATGCCTCAGAGACCTGGGCCCTATGCAAACAGGATGAGAACGCTATTTGGGTCTCCCAAAGAGGAATTGAAAGAACTATGCTTGGAGTATCACGTTTCACTCAAATGAGAGAAAGAATCTGGAGTTTCGACCTCCATTGTCGATCAAGAATCAGGGACACTGTCTCCTTTGCCAAGACTTCGAAAATCAGATGGGCTGGTCACATAATGAGATTTAGAGACGACTGCTGGACTAGAGCCATTACCGACTGGATTCCACGGGATGTCAAAAGACCGCGTGGTAGCCCACCTACCAGGTGGTCAGACTTCTTCATCAAGATCATGAACGATCGGGTTGAGACTCTTTGTGTACCTAGAACGAACAGACGCCATTCGGCTACACTAGCACATGACAAGGACAAAAGGAGACGATACTGGCACCAGATCGAGCAAATTGACGATTAACGGGAAGTCAAGTGATCGAGTGATCCTACACTCAAAAGGTTAATGTCTTATGAAAGTGCTTCTTTGAATAAAACACTAATCTAGATTTAAAAAAAATTTAAAGACATGTCACCCATTGCCTCTTTTGCAAACCACAACACTCAATAAGAGAGAGAGAACAAAAGGGAATGCCCTGCCACAGAGGCAGGGTGGGATGGGGGGTGGGGATGGGAGGTGGGAGGGATACTGGGATCCGTGGTGGTGGGAAATGGGCACTGGTGGAAGGATGGGTATTTGATCATTGTATAATTAAAATCCAAGCACAAAAATGTGTAAGTCTGCAACTGTACCTCCTGATGTCTCACTATTAAAAATAAAAATAAAATAAAATAAAATAAAATAAAAAAAATTTAAAGACCATATTGTTAGAATACTGTTAACAATAGAGTCTTGTGCACATAATATTTCAACACCACACCCTCCACCAGAGTATCTGTTTCACTCCACCCTTGATCGGGGTTCTTTTGCATTTCCCACCTCCTGGCTCCCCGCCCCGCTAAGCTCTGTTCTATAAACCAGCTCCCGTGTTCTGTTGCCTTTGATCATAAAACAGTTATCAGTAAAATACTTTGGAACCCGGGGAATAAAGCTCTTAGGGACTTGCCTATGGAATGGCTTCAATTTGCCTGCTTCATAGAGTAGCTCGAGAAACCTAATCCAGACAAACAAGACAACAAAGCAAACATAGCAAATCAAATCAAGCCGAGTAAATGAAAAGCGTTCCAAGCAGATCTAGGTTATAGACAGACCTGCAATGAGCCAGTAGCACTTATTCAAACTCTCCGGAGAGGCGCAGTGTGTGGTTTCCGCTACAATCATGCATCATGGAGCTTCTTTTATTCTTTGTCAGGATTACTGGCCTACAGAAAAACATTAAAAATTGGGAGTCTTGAACTAACAGAGTGAGCCAACCTGGAGACTATTTATTTATTTATTTATTATTTATTTATTTATTTTGCTTTTTGGGTCACACCCAGCAATGCTCAGGGGTCACTCCTGGCTCTGCACTCAGGAACTACTCATGGCGGTGCTTGGGGGACCATATGGGATGCCGGGAATCGAACCCAGGTCGGCCGCGTGCAAGGCAAATGCCCTACCTGCTGTGGTATCGCTCTGGCCCCCTGGAGACTAGTTTGTGGAACAATAACGCAGTGCTTGGTCTGGTGGGGCTTAGGAGCTGTTACCTGGGAACCTTACCTTTTCTTTGTCCTAGTTTAATACCTCCTTACTTTGTGAGATGCCAAGGAATCAAACACAGGTTGCAGTGCAAAGCCAATGCCCTATTTGCTGTACTATCATTCCAGCCCCTAGACGATTACTTTAATGCCCAAGGAGAACACCTGGAGGTCTTGTTAAAATGAAGGTCCTGGCTCTCCATCAGTTTGGGTTGGGATCTGAGACTGCGCCTTTTTTTTTTGTTTGTTTTGGTCACATCCGGAGATGCACAGGGGTTGCTCCTGGCTCTGCACTCAGGAATTACTCCTGGTGGTGCTCAGGGGACGTTATGGGATGCTGGGAATCAAACCCAAGTCGGCTGCATGCAAGGCAAACGCCCTATCTGCTGTGCTATTGCTCCAGCCCCTGAGACTGAACTCTAAGTAGGTCCTGGGTGTAGCTATGTGGCTTGTCTGAGTTCTCTAGATTGAGGGGAGGAGAGTGGGGATATACTGCTAAAGTCTAATTACTCCATTGACCCTATTAGTTTGTTCAGAGCTTTTGTTATTAATGGGTTTTCTTTGGCACCCTGTAAATTTCATGTTCTCTCCGGCACCTTTCTCCTGATTCTTCTTGGTACCCACTATTTTCTATTCTCACTTTATTTTCTCTTTCTATGGGCAAGGAAGCAAAAGATTTGAATCCCTGCCCTGGTCCTACTGAAATGTTCATGTTATACAATTTGGCTTCATCTCAATCCCTTCTTTGTAAAATCAATTGATTAATTTATGGATTCATCCAATATGTACAAGTATTTATGGGCCTATAACTGCGTAGTCTATGAGGACACTGTTGCCATTTTATATTGTGGTTTAAGTTACTCTCCAGAAGGGTTTCAGTAGATGTACCCTTTTATCTCTAAAGGTGATATGAAAGATTTAATTCCCTAGTAATGAATCTTCCTAAGAGCAAAAATCTGTGAGTGGGAATAAATGCTTTTTCAACTGTCTTTCAGCTTTCATATAGAAGCCAGTACTTACTTCAAAAGGTGTGAGAGGATAGAAATAAGAAAAGACAGAATAATTCAATGGATTCCTAAGATCTTTCAGGCTTCTTTCTTTTGCGAGTCAGGGGTGTAGAATGCAAAGTCATGATTTGGGAAGAACATTCAGACCCTATAGGAATCACATGTATTTATTGCTAAAGGAATAAATGAGATAACTCATGAAATCTTCAATAGGTGATTGGTTATTAGGATGCACAGCATATTTCGCAGTAAAGGCCACAGAGTTGATCAATCTCATCCTTCACTCTTCATGTTAATGGTGTTTTCTATCCTCAACATTCTTTATTTCATTCTGATGAGCACTCCCTGGGATCATTGGGGATAAATTCTCAGAGATGAGAAGGATGAGAAAAGCTTGGGGTCACCCAACTGAAGAAACATTAACATAAAGGGGGAAAAAAAAGAAGGAAGAACTTATCCATCCCCCCTTTTTTCAACTTTCTCAAGCATATTTCCTCAGTAAGACTGGGGGAAGCTACTAGAAAGTATGATTGTGGTGTGCATGCTTATCTGAACATACTAGTCCTTAAAATGTTTATTTGTAAAGAAGTTTCTTGATGCTCAGGGCTTATAATTCACTTGACCAAAGTCCTAGTCTTCAGTGTGAAGGCAGGTAGGTATAGAATGCAGGGATACAGAGGCTAAGTCTGACAACTACGCGTGAGTTTCTCTAGTGCCTTACTTACTATTTTATGTTCTGCTTCCTGCTGCTGGAAACAGAGCCTTAGGTCTATATCAAAGGCTTAAGAGTTGGAGACGGGGCATGCGAGCAAGCTACAAAACAGTCCTGTGTCCTGAACATCGTCCAAGTTTGAGACTCTGATCCTGGTTCTTACCTATTTTTACCTTTTCTTAAATTTGTCATTTTCAAATGTAATTCAAAGATATATCTAAATAAGTTGGGATTGGGGTCTGGAAGATAGTACACTGATTACTGTACTATTATCTTAGGTGCTGCACATAAAATAAAACATTAAAAAATAATAATATGTTAGGATGTATTTCATGGATGGTCACATGCCTTGCATGTGGATGACCTGGGTTTGATCCCTGGGACCACATACAGTCCCCTGAGTCTACCAGCAGTTAACCTTGAGCTCAGAGCCAGGAGTGAGCCCTGAGCACCGCCAACTGCAGCTTCTTCACACACACACACACACACACACACACACACACACACACACACACACAAATAATAGTAAGTTAGGATGTATTTCATGGATTTTCACTGTGCGCTTTCAACATCTGCCAGAGTTCTTTATCACCTAGTAAAGTCTGAAAGACAAGCAGTAACTCATTTCTATTTCCCCCTGATTCTTTCTAGATACAAGGAAACAACAACTTTCCATATGGAGGAAGTTTTCTGATAAAGTGCATCCAGATGCAAGATATTTGGAGAGGCTAAAGCCACAGCCTCAGACGACAGTGAGAGAAATATTTCACGCCATAGCTCTTGCTGACACTAGGAGTGCTACCCAGAGATTCTCTGCCCTTAGTTATGACCTGTGAGATTCAGAATGCTTCCATACTAACATTAGTGGGGAACAGGGTCAGAGGAAAATATTGGTAATGCTAGGTTAGGTGCGGCACATAAAATAAGGTGTGAGAAAGAGAGACCAAGCTATTTTGCCATAGAGTACGTATTGGAACATTGTTGCTATAGAGGTCTTACAATTAATTGTTTATTTTAGGACAGCAACCAATTTTCTCTGTTTTCTTTCTTTCTTTTTTTAAAAATTTTTATTAGTGAAACACCATGAGGTACAGTTGTATACTTATAGATTTTTGTGCTTGGGTTTCAATTATACAATGATCAAATACTCATCACTCCACCAGTGCCCATTTTCCACCACCACGAGTCCCAGTATCCCTCCCATCCTCATCCCCCTCCTTCTCACCCCACCTCTGTGGTAGGGCATTCCGTTTTGTTGTCTCTCTCCTTTTGGGTGTTATGGTCTGCAAAAGAGGCATTGAGTGGCAATCATGTTCAGTCCATACTCTACTTTCAACATGCATCTCCCATCCTGGGAGGATCCTCCAAGGATCCCTTTATTTGGTTGGTGCTCCCTTCTCTATCTGAGCTGTCTTTACCCCTAGTGTGTGTGGCTGGCCTCCAAGCCATGGAGTAAACCTCCTGGTACTTATCTCGGCTATTCTTGGGTATTAGTCTCCTATTTTGTTACCTTATGTTCCCCAGAAAAATGCAATCTTTCTATGTCCATTCCTCTCTTTTTGACTCATTTCGCTTAGCATGATACTTTCCATGTAGAACCACTTGTATGTAAATTTCATGACTTCATCTTTTCTAACAGCTACATAGTACTCCATTGTGTAGATGTACCAAAGTTTCTTTAACCAGTCATCTGTTCTTGGGCATTCAGATTTCTTCCAGTTTCTGGCTATTGTAAAGAGTGCTGCAATGAACAAATAAGTGCAGATGTCACTTCAACTATACTTTTTTGCCTCTCTGGGATATATTCCCAGGAGTGGTATTGCTGGGTCAAATGGGAACTCAATTTCTAATTTTTTGAGAATCCTTCATACTGTTTTCCAAACTGCTAATTTTGCAACTGTTAATGTCAATAGTTATGAAAAATCCTTACAAAGCAGAAATGAGTGAAAGAATGAGTACTGCTTAATAATGACTAAAGTGTTATATTTCTTTTGTTTTTATCTTTTGGGCCATACCCGGTGATGTTCAGGGCTCTGCACTCCAGACTCTGCACTCAGGAATCATTCCTGGCAGTTTTTAGTGGGGGCCATTCAGATGCTGGAGCTTGAACTCAGGTCAGCAATGTGCAAGGCAAGTGCCTTATCCACTATACTATAGCTCCAGCCTACCAAAAGCACTCAGTTTCTATTTCTCATGAATGTTGATGGTGAACATTTTGGGAGGGGATTAAAAATCTGGGGGGGATTAAAAAAATTTTTTTAACTGGAAATATAAAGACAGTTGTCACTCAGTGGTAAAGGGCACACTTGCAAGTTGGAGACCTGCATTTAATCCTCAGCACCATGTACACACACAACACATGCACATAACGAACAGCTGCAGAAATATGGCAAAGAAAGAAAAGCAACTGAAAAATTCACAAAAAATCAATGTAACTCGCAAGTAATCATGCAATAAAGTACTTCATTTCATAGAAAACAAGGAATGAAAGTAAAATAGAATGGCAATATTTTACTTATTATATAGGCTAAGCCATTTTGAAGATGGATATAATATAAATGTCCAGTATTTAACACTATGGTTACTTGTAGAAGAATTCCAAGGTGACATTAAAATTAATAGAATGTTAATGCTGTACTAAGTGAAAAAGTTATTAAAAATAATAAGATCATTTAAAATATATATTGTACAAAATGATACTATTAATATGGTTATGATGAACTTTCCTTTTCAGAATTTTCTACTATGTATATGAAAATATGCATCAATTTTATAGATTAAGAAAAAAAGTGAGCAGTGCTCAAGTGTGACCAAACATTAAAAGAATCATTCAAGTTTAGAATGGAATAATAGAACAAATGACTAAACTGGTACTCTTGAGTTTTGATGGTTTTAGCACTTACATCCATTTCCTTAAGAGGAAGGAGAGAAAAGGCAAAATGCCAAAATTAAACTGGAAAATAATATCTCAATCAATCAAAGAACATCTGTTGCTTCTGATTTGTGTCATGTCAATGGCATGAAATGATTGTAATGTACCCATTTACTTCATTGAGTAGATCCAGACACTCCTCTGGTCAATATATTTTTGATCTTTATATGATTGTTGCTTTTCTAACTATTAATTTTTAATTTTGTTAATGATTAAGACTCCGTTAATATTTATTTTTTCATGTATATAATTCTAACACCACACCCATCACAATATACTCATGTTTTCAAATTAATATTCCTGTTTCGGGGATAGATGCCAAGAAGTGGTATTGCTGGGTTCTATAGGAGTTCTATTGCTATTTTTTGAGAGATCTCCATATTGTTTTCCACAGAGGCTAAACCAAACAACATTCCCCCCAACAGTGGATGAAGGTTTCTTTCTCATCACGATTCTGGCCAACACTGGTTGTTTCCAGATCTTTTAATATGTATTATTCTCATAGGTGTGAGATGACATCTCATTGGTATTTTGATTTGCATTTCCGAAATCATGAATGACATGAACACTTAAAAAAACATCCAACAGGGTGGGGAGGGAGCCATAAAAAAGTCCATATATCCCAACCACAAATGAGACAAGGAGAAGAGCCAACATAGGCATACAATTAGACAAGGAAGGTAATATTTATATCTTAGGAGAACAAGTTACCCCTTCACATCCACTGTCAAAGTGCCAATAACCCTCTGTCACAGTCCTTTGGCCCCTCTTAACCCTTCACTGTGGTAGCATCAGTTTTGCTACCAAGGTCTAAGAGCTTATTTTCATTAAGCAGTGTATAAATTCCTTGCTTTTTAAAAAATATACCATCTACTTGCTTTATTTTGCTACGATTTTCATATTGTTACCCACAATGGAACTCTAGTAATAAAACTGATCCCCAAGAAAGCTAGAGACACCATTTTCTTTTTCTTTTTATTGAATCGCTGTAAGATAGTCACAAAACTTTCATGATTGAGTTTCAGTCATACAATAATCGAACACCCATCCCTCCACCAGTGCACATTTCCTACCACCAATGTCCCCAGTATCCCTCCCAACACCTTAATCCCCCTTCCGCCTTTATGGAAGACACTTTCTTTTTTACGCTCTCTCACTTTTGGGCATTATGGTTTGCAACATTGTTACTGAGAGACCATCATTTTTGGTCCTTTGTCTACTTTCAACACACATGTAGGAGACACAATCTTTTGAACTAACATCACAGGTCAGCATTGATGTGGAAATTGTGTCCAAGGACAATAGGTAAGTATGTGTAGCTTTTGAGGATTTAGTTACATATCCTGTCTTTTCATTTAGATCAAGTTATTGCATTATAAAATGAATTAGCCCACAACTCCAAGGAATAGTTAATCTAGTGTTGATTCATGAACAAAAGACATTGCAAAAATGCTTTTACAGTTTGATATCAGTATTATTATGCATTTTGATGGAAAAGAATTTAATTCTAACATTTTTGTCATTTTCTCTTTTTTTAAGCTGAAATTATTTAGTATTTAAGCTTCTGTTTTGTTTTTTTTTTTAACCATTAGGTTTTGAGGCTACACCTAGCAGTACTTAGCAGTACTGGCTCTGTGCTCAGGGATTTTGTTTGATGGATTGGGGGATTGAATTAGGGTTAGCAATATGCAAGGCAGGGTCTTTCACCTCCGTAGTATATCTTCAGCCCAAATATTTAAACCTTTTAAAAACACTTCTACAGGGTTGAATGGATAACTCAACGGTCTATAGTGCATGCTTGGTGTGTTAGAGGGGAGGAGTCAAGTCTGCATGGTCTCTCAGCACCAATAGACGGGAAAACTGAGCACTGAGCCAGGAGTAGTTTCTGAGAATCACCTGTTGTGGCCCCAAACCCAAAAATAACAAATAAAAATTCCTTTGCGGTGATTTTAGTGGACTTCAGAAGGAAATACAGTCGACATCATTAGTTTCCAGAACTAAAGATCCAACATCTAGAAACAACCCCAGTGTCTAAGAACTGATGACTGGAAAAAGAAGCTACGGTACCTATACACAATAGAATATTACTCGGCTGTAAAAAAGATGAAGTAATACAATCTGCTGCCTTATGAATAGATCTGGGATGTATAATGCTGAGTGAAGTTACCCAGAGGGGGAGGAACAAACACAAAATGATCTTTCTCACATGCAGGATGCGAAAAAAACACAGTAGGAGAGTAACAGTGCCCAAAGGCAACAGAAACCAATAACTTGAGAAAATGGTTTCAGCCAGGAAGCTTCTTCCCACTGGGGCCAGAGTGAAGGTAAGGAAAGGATACAATGAAGCATTGGTGGAAGAATAAAGAGCTGAAAGAAAGTAAAAAGTGCCTATCATGCAGGCAGGAGAGGGATGGTAGGGTAACTGGGATCATTTGTGGTCGAAGTGGATACTAGTGAAGGAACTGGTGTTGGAATAGTATATCTGAAACTCAACCATCAAAATCTTGGTGAATTGCAACTCAGTGTGATTAAAAGGAAATTTGGGTTTGGAAGTGACACAGTAGCACATCTGCTGTATTCTATTGGTCAGAGAAAGGCATAAACTCATCTCTTATCTGGAGGTGGAGAAAGAAGAGTCCATATTAATGCAAGAGGCTGGAAAGCCCCATTGAGAACTGAAACATAGAGAAGATGGTGTTTGTGTCCATCTTTGCAATCTGTTACAATCATCCCTCAGAGTTCATAGCAACAAAATGTCTAGATTTTATTTACTAAGTATATCTTAATTTTTTCTCCATTCCTATGAAACTAGATTAAGAAACCTCACCATCTCTCCTTTAACAGACTTAACTGTTCTTGCATTCAGTTCCCCCCCCACCCCACGTTCTTTTATTGGTTTATTTCTTTTTATTTTTATTTATTTATTTATTTATAATTTATTTATTTATTTATTTATTTTGAATACCCATCCCTCCACCAGTGACCATTTCCCACCACTGCGTATCCCAGTATCCCTCCCAACCCCCCACCCTCCCAACCCGCCCTGTCTCTGTGGCAGGGCATTCCCTTTTGTTCTCTCTCTCCTATTGGTTGTTGTGGTTTGTATAAGAGTTAAGCCTGATTTTCAGGGAGAAACGTTGGATGATTTACTTTCCATTGATCACTTTGTATAAACGGAGATGGCGCGCGGCCGCATAAGCGGCCTCGAGGTTTGGAGGAAAAGTCCTAGTTCCCGCATACTCGAGCTATGCTTGTAGAGGCTTCTGGTCACCGGGGTTCCATCTGGAGGAGGCGGGATGCGGCACCTACCCTATCTGGGACTTCCCGCTGATCTCGGCTCTTTTTGGAACCTGGTGTCTTCTCCGGGAGCTGTGGAGCGAGCCCCACACGTGGCCTTTCTCTGCGGCTGTGTGCTGTAAAGATGGCGCTGGGGAGCGGGTTGTGGGCATGACTTCCGGAATCAGAGGTTACTGGGAGCTGGGGAGGTCCAGGCAGTTTGGAGGAAAAGTCCTAGTTCCCGCATACTCGAGCTATGCTTGTAGAGGCTTCTGGTTTGCATTCAGTTTTTATCTCTTCCAAGTCATTCCTTCAAAACTGAGTTACACCTAATCTACCTACCTTATTTCAATGTTCCAATAGATAAAGTTTTTAGCATGCTCAATAAAACTTTGAGATGCATTTTTTTATAAGTGAAGTCTAGAATTGCCTTTACAGATAAAATATTGATCTTGTATCCATCCTATTTCCAAACCTCTCTTCTGTCACCCTCCAAAATGCATCTTTAGGATGCAACTATATTATGTGCAAATTCACAATGTGCTATATGATCTCTTGTACTGGGACTTTACAAATAATCCACCTGAAAGAAAAAAAAATCTCTCACGACTACTCACTTCTTTGTTAACTTTTCTGTTTAGTAAATATGTATCCCTCAAGGACTTGTTCATGCCATTTCTATAAATTTCCTCCAGGAAACTTTCCCTGCCCTATCAGACTCTAAGAAAATTCTTCTATATGCAGAAAACTCCTCTGAAGAATTCCGCGTAGCCATTATCATACACTAACATAATTAATGGTTTACCTCTCTAACCTTCTGGAGGACTATGAGGTTATCCAGTGCAGGGACTATGTCTTAGATGTCTAGTTATCTAGTTCTTAATACAGTTTCCAGGGTGTAGTTTATTTTTGTTCTGCTACCTTCCATAGAGAAATGAAATTAGAATAAATGTAATTACACAAATGGAAGGCAGTTTAAATTAACTCTGCTTTGAAGCTTACCTACTCTCTGCCCTGTAATTAATTACTGTTTCTAGAAATTCATATAAAATTGATCAAACAAGGTGTTAATGAAATATTTCAGCAAAGGAGATTATTGCTATATTTGTAAGGAGAAAAATTACTTAGCTATTCCTGCAATTTTTATTCTACAACATGTAAAATTCACATCTGTTCTTTGTACACTAAAAAGTTTCTCCTGTGGAAAAAGTGAACTCTAATAATTTGTTTTATGGTAGTACTGGGTTAGTGACTGTTCTTTGATATCCAGGAGAAAAAGAAATGCATATGTTCTCAAATGTTAAAGTGAAGTCAAATACTATGAAAAATTAAAAACCCATCAGGCTTAATATTTCGGTATTTTCGAAACATTTATTAAGAAAATGTTTCATTTTTTTAAATTTATTTTTGCTTTTTGGGTCACACCTGGAGATGCACAGGGGTTGCTCCTGGCTCTGCAGTCAAGAGTTACTCCTGGCGGTGCTCGTAGGACCATATGGGATGCTGGGAATCAAACCCGGTCAGCCGCGTGCAAGGCAAACGCCCTACCCGCTGTGCTATCTCTCCAGAAAATGTTTTAAATACATCTAAAAACATCCTCCCCACTCTACATATCCAAAGACAATTATTGGGTCTCTATGATTTTTTCAGTATTCTTCAAGGTGTGGTGAATAGCTATAAATATTTCCCTGTTTTTATTAATTATACAAAGTTCTGATTGCATACTCGAGTCTATGTATTTACACTAATATGTACAGCTAAATATGTATCATGCATGTGTTTAAGTTAATATATAGAGTTAGCTAAATAGCAAACAATTGTTATACTAACAATGTCTTTTTCAATTATTCTATCATTATTCTGTTCTGAGACTTTCTTTTCTTCTTTTATTTAGTTCTTTTTATTTCTTCATCTAGTTAGACCATAAAAAATTTGTTCAAGAATCCTAATGTTGGATAATGAAGTTATTTTTTAATGTTTTGATTATCAAAAATAACACAGACATCTTTATTTATGACTATGCAGATGAGTGGGTTTTTCCTGGAAAGCAGAAGAGACATAGATTTTCTGCCTAAAAAAATACAAAATTTAAACTTACAGGTGTTGCTATAGCAAATAATTTTATCAATTTAAACTCATATTAGGAATATATGATTTTAATTTTCCCAAACACCATAAATAATCTAGTGGTTACTTCCGTTGCCATAGGTGATTTGAAAACAGTTCCACTGCTCACCAATCACTTAATTTTATCCTCTGAGAAATTCCTATTAATATTTATTTTCAGTCTTCTCTGTATTACTTTTTCTTTCTATGTTGATTTATACGATTTATTTTATTTTAGAAAAATTAAGAATATTTGTCTCTGGTAGTTAGTTTTATAAAAATATTGTCTTCCAATTGAGCTCCCATTTGACCCATCAATACCACTTCTGGGAACACATCCTGGGGGCCCAAAAACACACAGCAGAAACACCATCTGCACTCTTATGTTTATTGCAGCACTATTCACAATAGCCAGAATCTGAAAACAATCTGAGTGCCCGAGAACAGACGAATGTATAAAGAAACTATAGCACATCTACACAATAAAATACTACTTAGCTGTTAGAAAAATGAGGTCGTAAAATTTGCCTATGGACTTGGAGAGTATCATGCTGAGTGAAATGAGTCAGAAAGGGACAGCTATAGAATTATTGCACTCATTTGTGGTAACCACAACACCCAGAAGGAGAGAGAGAACAAAAGGGTATGCCCTGCCACAGAGGCAGGGTGGGATAGGGGAGATGGGGGGGTGGGAGGGATACTGGGATCCGTGGTGGTGGGAAATGGGCACTTGTGGAGGGATGGGTACTCGAACATTGTATAATTGAAACCCAAGCACAGAAATTTGTAAGTCTACAACTGTACCTCATGGTGTCTCACTAATAAAATTAAAAAAAAATTTAAACAAAGTATACAGCCAGGGAAAACAGGATCTAGGAGGACTGGCCAGTGGTTGGAATCAGACATAAATGTATGTGGGGCAGAGGGTAGGTAAGATAGAGAATGGACCATTCTGACAACAACAGCTATAAATGATCATGCTGGCATGCTGGACAGGAACTGAGTGTTAAAAGTAGGCAAAGATCCCTTTTGTTATCTGTACTGGTACTGGGAAATGTACCTTGGTGGAGGGATGGGTGTTAGAATACTGTATGACTGAAACCTAATTGTGAACAGCTTTGTAAAGATCTATCTCACAGTGATTCAATAATAAAATCTTAAAAAAATATATTGTTTTCCAAGATGTGTCTTATCATGTAACTCTCCTGATATTATATTGTGAATTTAGGCTATAATTATTGTTAATCACTTATTTTTCATTTAAGAACAAAATTTTCCCTAAAACCATTTCTTTCTTAGTGAAATGATATTATACCAGTGAGAATGGAATATAGCATAGAGTCTGGAGATAACCGATATTGGGACTTGGTGAGAAAGGAGCCTTCATTCACTGTTAAATGCCTTTCTTTCTTTCTTTCTTTCTTTCTTTCTTTCTTTCTTTCTTTCTTTCTTTCTTTCTTTCTTTCTTTCCTCCCTCCCTCCCTCCTTCCTTTCTCTCTCTTTCTCTCTCTCTTTCTCTCTCTTTCTTTCTCTTTCTTTCTTTCTTTCTTTCTTTCTTTCTTTCTTTCTTTCTTTCTTTCTTTCTTTCTTTCTTTCCTCCCTCCCTCCCTCCTTCCTTTCTCTCTTTCTTTCTCTTTCTTTCTTTCTTTCTTTCTTTCTTTCTTTCTTTCTTTCTTTCTTTCTCTCTTTCTCTCTTTCTCTTTTTCTATGTGTATATATATATGTATGTACATACATATGTATATATAGGTTTGGTGCAATAGCTGAAAGTGCTCAGGACTTACTTCTGGCTTTGTGCTCAAGGAAAACTCAACACAAAGGAGCAAAAACTCCCTTTGTGCTCAGGGAACTATATGAGGTGTCAGGGGTCATCAAACACAGGTATGAGAGGCAAGAGACTTCCCTACTTTTACTTTCTCCTTACTTGCAACATGGATATTCCATTTATTTATTTATTTATTTATTTATTGTTTTTTGGGTCATGCCCAGTGATGCACAGGGGTTACTCTTGGCTCATGCACTCAGGAATTACTCCCGGCAGTGCTCAGAGAATTATATGGGATGCTGGGAATCAAATCCAGGTTGGCCTTGTGCAAGGCAAACCCCTACCTGCTGTGCTATTGCTCCAGCCCTGGATATTCCTTTTAAAAGTGACAATAGTGAGAACGATCTCTGTTGGCAGGGATGTTAGGAAAAAAGAATGCTCATCTCTTGTTTGTGGGAATGTTAATCTGCATCAACCACTGTATAAACAAACTAGCATGAAGAATTCTCAGTAAACTTAGAATTGAGCTGCTGTATGACCCAGCATTTTCACTTTTGGGTATCTACCCCCAGGACACAGAGAAATTAATTCAGAATGACATATGCACACCATTATTAATGAAAGCACTTGGGAAAATAACTAAGGAAAGGAATCAACTTAGGTGTCCAATGACCAATGAATAGATTATAAAATGTGGTACATATACACAATGGAATACTATACAGCTGTAATAAAAGAAGAAATAAAACAATATGTCTCTACATGAACGAAACTAGAAGGTATTATATGTATGGAGTCAGAAGAAATGGGGTAGACACAAAACAATTTCCCTCACATGTGGAATTTAGAGATCTTGGTAAGGGAGCAACAAATGGCCAAAGGCAACATAACTAGAGAATTTGTTCACAGAACTCAGTTTATAGGAAGGGAAGCATTTGAATGGGAAGGACCTTTGGAACGTAGGTGAAGGAAAACAAACACTCCATTGCTCTATTGGTGGATGAAGTGTTTAAAAGATAAATTTATGAAACTATCCAATAACAGTATTGTAAATCATGGTACGTCTCTCTCTCTATATATATAAATATATATATATATAAACATATATATATATATATATATATATATATATATATATATATATATATATATTTGCTTTTTGAGTCACATCCAGCGATGCACAGGGGTTACTCCTGGCTCTGCACTCAGGAATTATTCCTGACGGTGCTCGGGGGACCATATGGGATGCTGGAAATATAACCTAGGTTGATTATATGCAAGGCAAATGCCCAACCTGCTGTGCTATTGCTCCAGCCCAACAAACATTTTTCTTAAAAAGGGGGAAAAAAAGAAAAGAAAACTTTAGCTAGAGTTTTTGAAAAGTAAAATGGTAAATTTCACTAAGCTATTCAGCTGTTTGTGGCTGAATTGACTGGAAACAAGAAATCAGGTAATACAGCATCCTTTTGAGATTTATATTATTTATATTATAATAGAAGTGCTCCTCCCTTGACTTCTTGCCAGTTTTTAATTTTTAAGGTACTTGATTTTAGTCTTTATTTATGGTTAATTTTAGTCTTTTATTATGCTCTATTCATTTTTCCTCTTGTGTATTACAATATTTTTCCATTCTACTCATGAGAATTTCTTACATATTTTCTTAAATGTCATTAGAGTACACACTCCATAGAGTGCTCACATTAGGTTTTTAGCTCATAAATTTTGGGGAATGATATGTTAGATTGTGATCTAACATTATCCTTTACATAGAGGTACCTACTTACCACAGAACATGTTTCATTGACAGGTTCATATTTTCTCCTAAACTTGGCTCTGTTTCTCTTTCCACTCAATAATTAATGGTCTTTAATTGTTTAAGCTTAAATAATTATATGTACCTGAATTATTATAGTACTGCCTCTACCCTAAATATAATTTGAATTTTTTTCCTCTGTAGAGATATGAGTAGAGTTGGTCTAAATCCTTTACATCTTAATTTGAGTGAGTTTGTAGCCTTCTATTAATTGATTTTTCATGGATTAGGAAAAATATAAGCTTTCAGAGGTCTACGTTTATCCTTCTGCATCACTGTATCTATCACCAAAATTCTACCTCACCCCCTCATAATTTCCTCTCCTTTACTCATATAGGTAAACCATTATGGGTTTTTTAGTCAGTACAATGTTGGTGCATGACGAAAGTTTGCAAGTCTGTAACTGTAATGAATCATGATGATTCATTAAAAAAATAAAAATAAATTAAAAAAATAAAAATAAAGAGGTAAAATCACAAATGGGCATAAGTATTAAAAAATTTCCTTAAACTTAAATATGATCCAACTTAAAAAAATAAAAGAATAAAAAGAATTTCTAGAAAATGGCTCAGCAGGAAGTCTAAAAAATGTTTTTCTCCTTCTGTCCTGCCTTTTCAATATTTATGGTATATAATTCAGAAGGCTAATAAAACTCAGAGAAGAAAATAAGTATATGGATTAAAAAATCATTTGAATAAAAATGAAGCAAATGGAATATTAATGGAAAAATTTGACTAAAGTAATATAATTAAATGTGAAAGATTAAGACACTTTACATATGGTCAAATATTTCTGAAGAAGCCATGGTTATTTGGTAACCTATATCACAGTTAGTTCATACCATATGAGTAGGGGAATTTTATCTGAACTATTGATATTTAGTTAATTAGAAATGAGAATATTTCAAGTGTAAAATGCTGATTAAATGATTGACTATTATATGATATTTGATACGTGATATTTGATATATTTGATATTTGCTATGCGATATTCTGCATCATATTTATTCTTTGAATATAAAATTGCTTACAGACAAAAAACCAACCAACCAATCAAACAAACAAACAAAAAAAAAACAAAGTCTTGGTGCATGAATCTGTTGCCAAGACTTGTCCCATGTTCTTTGTTGGAAATTTTTTGTGAAATTACTTGAGATGTTGAATAGGGACATCATCATATACATGCTGCCCCAAGTTGGGCCCATTTATTGTCTCATTTTCTGATCTTAATTCATACTCAATTTCTTTAAAAGCCTGTGGTCAGTACTTGGGGCACACAGCTCTGGGACATATAATAAAATGTAGATACACTTTATCTGGAGCTGGAGCGATAGCACAGCAGGTAGGGCGTTCGCCTTACAAGCGGCCAACATGGCCGACCCGAGTTCGATTCCTCCGCCCCTCTCGGAGAGCCTGGCAAGCTACCGAGAGTATTCGATATGCCAGACACAGTAACAACAAAGTCTCCAATGGAGACGTTACTGGGCCCGCTCGAGCAAATCGACGATCAACGGGAGGGCCTTTACCTTTACACTTTACCTAAGTTATTAGGTCCCTCCCTTTGAGTTCTTGTGAAAAAATAAACTTTAAGAACAACTCATTGCATATAAAAATGCCAGTATTACAAAATAAAATGCCAGCCTATTTTTAATTATTAACTATCTTTAAGTTAAAAGTTTTGAATTGATTTTCAATTCAAAGCAATTGGTTTGCAAGCTTTGTTGGAATACAACCCTTTTAATAGAATGGTCAATATTCAATGGTTTAATAAATTTATCTACAAACTAAGTAGAATAACACAACTATTATAGTAAAATTTCCTTGTATTTTGCCCATTACATAGCTGAGTTCTCTGTCTCATAAATCAGATGCTGAAATTAAAGCATCGGTTTGAGCTGAATCCCAACTGGAACTTGGGGTTCTCTTATGAATTCATTTGGATTATTGGAAGACTATAATTCAGTATGATTGTAGGACTGATATCCTTATCTTCTTGTTGGCAGTTAAACTGGAGTCATTCATAGCTTATAGATGTTGTTTTTCATTTCTAGATATATGATCTCCATACTTATTCACAAAAGAGATGGTGGACAATCTACTCTTCAGTAGACCAACAGTAGTATGATTTTTGAAGCTTCATCTTTTAAAAAAAGTCATTTTTTAGTTACTCAGAAAATTAGGGAGGAGTTAATTATTTTAGTTTTGGAGTCACTCTAGGAAGTATTTAAGGGCTTATTCCTCATTCTGTGCTCAGAGCATTGCCAGTGGTGCTCAGGAGATCAAACTCGGTTCAGCCATTTGCAAGGCGAGCACCTTAATCCCTGTACTGTTTATCTCAACCTGAAACGTCATCCTTATTTTTAAAGATCACATATTATTAATTAGAACAAACCATAATAACTTCCTTTTGATAAACTTGAAATCAATGAATAATGCAATCACAGGATTGGTAACTTGGAGTATTCTCAGTGGGTAGAGATTAGACACAGAAGTAGCAAGGAATGGGAATATTGGGAGTGACTTGAAATTCTGTGTACCATAATGCTTTGGCTTTCTGAATCTAATTCTCTTTTATTTCACTACTTGCATCAAATTTACTCTGCCCCCTTGCAGGGTTTTTGAAGAAGTTTCAATGGATACAACTCTTCTTTCATGCTACATTACTTTTATAAAGCAAATTGAGAAAACAGAAAAGCCAGAAATAAAATAACACTTTTATTACATTAAAATTAATGATAAGTACTTTAGTGACAACACCAAGTGATCTTGTTATCCACTTAATTCATTGAGACTCTGAAATACCTTGTCTCCGGACAAGTCCTTGACAAGTTTGAACCTGTCAATCATTGCCCTATTGATCTAAGAAAGAGAAAGAAGTAAACTCCCTAAATTTACAACATTGCAAGATTCATCGAAACCAAGACTAATAAACTCTATTCAATAGCACGTAATTTAATTAATTGAAAGGAAAAAGGAGAGAGTTTTGTGACAAAAGCTTAAATGGTTTGAGAAGATAGTATTTAAGAAGATATTGTTCCACATGGAAACTGAAGGACAGGGGAAACATTCTTTATTAGTTATGTATCTCTCAAGTATATCTTTAAGGATACCATATTTCCTAATTTAAGAGTTTCAAAGTAACAGTAAATACTTTTTGCTTCCCACTGGAACATCCTTCCTGCTGTTCAGGGAGACAAATAAAACTCTGGGGTAATGTTTACTTCAAAGGGCATCGAGCCTTACACAAGGAGTCATGTAGAAATCTGACTCATCCTTCCAGGACAGAAAAGCATCTGTCTAGCAAGATACGCAGGAAGTGCCTTCTGAGTTTACATTACATCCCAAGAGGCCAATCAGATCCTTTCTTGGAACTCAAGGAAGTGAAATCTGTGTCTTCTTTCTCTCACTCTCTGATCTCTACGGAAGAGAAACCATTCATTTCTCTCCCTGTGGAAACTTTGCTCTCTAGTGCAAAATAAGTTTTAACTTATCACCAAACTGAACAAAAATGACATTGGCAAAAAGTGATATATTGTGCTCTACTTCAGACTGTCAACCAGAGGAAAATTAGATTTCTTTGGGCTTACTGAAAAGAAGAAAACTACTTATATACTCATTTCACCCTCCCATCTAATTTTATGTATTTTTCTATGAAAAAAACTATCCAAGATTGTACTCACATTTATTGTAGGAGAAAATAAAATTAATAAAATAAAATTGGAAGACATATGTATAAGTATTCAATTATAGCTAAGTCATAATAATGATATTATCAGAATGATAATAGTAAGTTATTATTTATGTGGTGAGAATCTAAATTTCTAAATTAGATTTCATAGGACATCACTTAAAGTTCTATCTATTTTCGCAATATCACTTAGATAGTTTTACCTTTCATTTGAGTGCAGGAGTTTTTCTTCAGAGTTATAAGGTAGAGAAAAGTATTATTTTCAATGTTCAAACCATCTTGAAGCATTTATCTTTCTTTATGATTCCTTCAGTTTCAGTAGTGCACAAAACAGTTTCTCATATGCCAAATTCCCCCAAATCCAATAGATTTAAAATTTTTAAAAATTCATTATTTATTCACTTTTGATCTTTTTGCATCACACCGGCTGTGCTCAGGGGTTATTCCTGGGTCTGCACTCAGAACTTATTCCCGGCGGTGCTCCAGGACCATATTCGATGTTGGGAATCAAACCCGCGTCAGCAGCATGCAAAGCAAACGCCCTACCCACTGTGCTATCTCTCCAGCCTCAGATTTAAAAAAATGTAGAGCAAGCCCATGGGCCAAGGTAACGTTGTAATAAAAATAGCTTGGACTCTCAGAAGATTTGGCTGTCTGTACAAGAACGGGAATCTATTTGTAAATCTTCTCTTGACATTAATGTCACCATGATAGCTTAGGGTTAAGTGTTTTCCATTTCACCTCTAAAATTTTGAAAATTTAACTCTGATCCCTTAAAGGATAACTTTGCTTATTGTCTTTCCTTCAGCATCATTTGAAGTTACGGGTCATGACTCTTGGGACTTCCAGAATGTCAACAGAGTGCAATAACCTTTGAGTAAACCGTTTTTTTTTTTTTCTGAGGATTTCAGAAAATCAAGGAAAGGCCAGAAATATCATCCACAGAGCAAATACTCTGGGATATTTACAGAGACCGTCAACAAGAGGAAAGAACAAATAATAGTCAAGGCTATATGCTTTCTCTCTTTATGAAGGAGAAAGGAAGTAGCAGGGCTTGCAATTCATCCAGCTGTGCAATACTGCAGATCTCAAGCTCCACCCGCTTAACTGAGCCCTATGGTAGTGAGAATAGACACATTAGAATTCCACTGAAAACTAATACAAACATTTAATATTTATGGTATAGCACACATGCAGCTATAAAATAATTTTAAATGACATCAAATTGTTAATTAAGTCATTATATTGAGTTCAGTATCTGATCAATAATTTTGGATCTTAATCTGTGAATGAGGATTTTATTAACAGTACTAGCGGTGCACTAGGCAAACTCCCTACCACTGTGCTATCGCTCCAGCATGGCCCCAGATAATTTATTTTGTATTGCCTGCTATCACTAAATGCTTAGTGGAATCATCTAAAAATACTTCAGTAAAAGAAAATTTGTGAAAATTGTTAAATCTGTGAATATTGTTATAAAATTTGTGAAATTGTCACCCTGGGGACATTAAGTCATTGTTTGAGGGATTTCTAAACTGAAGTTACTACTTGAACCTTCTGTGTTAATGCTTTTGTTAATTGAGCTTAGTTAGATTCTGTGTTACATTCCCATCCAATCTTGTATGCTACTACTGAGATGTTAGTATCATAGAGTTTGGAGATGTTGCTTGGCACATGCAATCACGTAGGCATATTACATGGTGGCAATAGGTGTAGCTGATGGGTCTTCCAGAAGTAATGGGGTGGGAGGTATGTTGCCCATCTCCACTCCTAGAAGGTCAAAAGTTTTCAGCCAAAAAAATCTGGTGAACTCGAAATTTTCAGCAATTTGACATCTCTGTGGTGGAGTCAATTTGTCAGCATGTGGTAGCTGTTGTAACTCTTGGGGCTTCGACAGGGTAGGGACATGATTCACCCACCTTACGAGGTTGCCCTAGAGAAAACAGTTTATTTTAATGACAACAATACTTTATCAACACCAAACCCTAATATTGCATGAAGAATCATATCCAACTTTTATCTGCTAGAACACACTTCCATTGGTATCAGAATGTATTGGTATCATATCAGAATGAACAATTCACCTCCTAAGAACAGTATCTATAATGAGATATGAAATGTTCCAAATTGTTCAATCATAGCAGTGACTGAGTCTAGATCATTGAGAGTCACCCACCCGGTCAGGCCACTCATCAAATCATTCATTCATGGAGTAACTGAGCAAACAGAAATGAAAGATGGGTAAGTACCAAGAACTGTTGGTTCAAAGGAAAAAAGACTATGAGCCATGACTTAGTCCCTGCCTCTAGGCAGTTAAGATTATGAGCATTTGTAAAACTTTGATAACACAATCTGGTAAGTGGTAGAACAGAATAGAGTATTACAGAGATGTGTGACAGGGATTTAAAACTTTAATATTGGGTCCCAGGGCCAATTTCTCTAGAATATAGAATTTGGAGAGGGGCTGGCAATACTCAGGGGTTACTACAGCAATTAGGGGTCACTCCCTGTATGCTAAAATGTATCAGGGATGAATGGGGAATATCTCAGTTTAAAAAAAAATAGTGATACTTCTGTTGGGGGGCTGGAGCGATAGCACAGCGGGTAGGGCTTTCGCCTTACAAGCGGCCAACATGGCCGACCCGAGTTCGATTCCTCCGTCCCTCTCAGAGAGCCCGGCACGCTACCGAGAGTATTCGATATGCCAGACACAGTAACAACAAAGTCTCCAATGGAGACGTTACTGGGCCCGCTCGAGCAAATCGACGATCAACGGGAGGGCCTTTACTTACTTTACTTACTTACTTCTGTTGGGCAGAAAACTGTCACTGTCACTCCCGTTGCTCATCGATTTGCTCTAGCGGGCCCAGTAACGTCTCCATAGTGAGACTTTGTTGTTATGTGTTTGGCATATCGAATACGTCACGGGGAGCTTGCTAGGCTCTGCCGTGCGGACGAGATACTCTCGGTAGCTTGCCGGGCTCTCCGAGAGGGTCAGAGGAATAGAACTTGAGTCGGCCATGTTGGCTGCATGCAAGGCAAATGCCCTACCACTGTGTTATCGTTCCAGCCCGGGCAGAAAACAAATCCAAAAAATGTAGCGGTAGTAGAAGGAGAGCCAATGTAAATTCCCAAATCCAGGCAGGATACGTTAGGTAGCTTGCCCAAAGGAGAACTGTAGGAACATAGTTTTGTCCTTCCTGCATAGCCTCAGGTAGCACTGTCATTGGGTTGTTCATCTATTTGCTCGAGCAGGCACCAGTAATGTCTCCATTGTGAGACTTGTTGTTACTATTTTTAGCATATGGAATATGCCACGGGGAGCTTGCCAGGCTTGGCTGTGCAGGCGGGATACTCTCGGTAGCTTGCCGGGCTCTCCAAGAAGGATGGAGGAATCGGACCTGAGGAATCAAACCCAGGTTGGCTGCATGCAAGGCAAACGCCCGACCCACTGTGCTATTGCTCCAGCCCATAGCCTCAGATAGTTTAGGTTTATTGGGTTGCTCCCATCACAGTGCTTCCTTTTGTCTGTGTTTATTTGTAACTTTTTTCTTTGTGCTCCATTGACTTGTAAATATTGTTTTTCTTTTCTCCTTAAGTCCTTTGTATAGTTTATTCAGAGCAATGTCTTTTTCGTATGGGCACAGGAAGACAGTAGGAAATGCTATGCTTTAGTTATGTGGGAGTCATTTGACTCTAAATGATAATTTCCTCCTGGGCATCTGTTCTCTCAATCTCAGCCTCAGCTGTCCTTCCTTCCTAGCACCCCCTCAAAGCAGGGTCCCTACGAGGGACTGGTTGGACCCAGGGCAAGTGGTCAGCTATGTGCTACCCTGGCATCGAGATGGGCTTGGCCAAAGTGCCTAATGCTTAACTATAAGTTAAGAGCTTGGTCATGGACAGATGCTGTCATGATCCAAAAAGCAATAACTAGATTTGGACCCTGCTAGGGTTAGGAAAGATTAATCTGGCGAGCGCTGCTGTAGTCTGAGTCTGTGGCAAGATGTTCCCAGGAGAGATGCCCTATATACAAGCTTCAATGTATCTCTTACTGTGTCCATACAAAAATAACTAAA
Organism: Sorex fumeus; assembly: GCF_029834395.1. Taxonomy (NCBI): domain Eukaryota; kingdom Metazoa; phylum Chordata; class Mammalia; order Eulipotyphla; family Soricidae; genus Sorex; species Sorex fumeus. Next base: position 42,831,677 of record NW_026606071.1, on the reverse strand, counting down.
GGAGAAAAACACTTTAAGATGTATTTTTGCCTGTGGGCTGTCAGGAAGGGCTTCCTTATGTTGTTTCAGACTGGGTGGAACATTGGCTGGGGAGGGCAAGGTGGAGAGAGATAAATAGGGTGGAGAGAGGTGCAGGGAGGTCAGGATAGAGAGAGGAGAGGGAGAAGACAGAGAATGAGGGGGGATTGAGGAACGAGGGGCAAGGAAGGAAGGGGGCAAGGAAGGAAGGGGGCAAGGAAGGAAGAGTGCAGTGAGATGGAAGAGGTGAGAGATGAAATAAATAAATGGTAACTAATCAGCAACCAGCAGGGTTCCTCGGTCTTTGTTTCTTTTGCCTGCCTCTCGCCCACAGCCATCCCTATCCTGTCCAGCGACTTGAGAGCACTGAATGCAGGCAGTGAGAGAGCCACGTCGAGAGCCCCTGAACACACCTCCTTCCAGGGGTGTGCTCTTTACAGAGAACAGTGTTTTTTTATTTTTAAATTTTATTTTCATAAAGTTATTCACAATCATTGATTACATTCAGTATTTCAACACCAATCCCACCACCATTACACCTTCCTACCACTATTATTTCAATGTTTCCCACCACCGCTCAAGCTTACCCACAGGCAGATGCTAGATCATAATTTTTGTATTGCTTGTTATGAATATTATGTCTGTAAGAGTCTATCTCACAGTGATTCAACCAAAAAAGTGGCCGTGCTCTCCTGGGATTCTAAAATTTAATTTTAGAATTAAAATTCTAAAATTTTAATGGGGTCTATCTCTACAGCAAGTCACTCAATTCCGAGATTCATTTGTGAGCAAGGATCGTGGCTGTTAATGCACTTATATGGCACCCAGAGGCAGTTTGTAGGCATGGCAGCCAGGACCCCAGAAGGGCGAGGAGATGGGAAGGGACAGCCAAGTGCCACCCCCTTGAGGCCTGGCATTTTCAGTCACTAGTCCTGCATACATGGGTTTTTCAGCGGATTTATTTTCTTGCATGGGGTGTCCCAGGATGAACCTGTGAAGATCAGCCATGAGAGTGGCAGAGATGGGTTTCTGGAGGTTTGGGACTGCAGGGTTTGTCTGGGGCATGTGGAGAGAGAGAACATTTGCCCCCATCTGAGGTACCCTGTGAAATCAGCCTGGCGCATGGTCTGGAGTCATCCCTGCAGTGAGCTACTCAGTTACAAAGATTCATTTGTGAGTCCAGGAGGACAGTGTTGAACCACATTTAGACTGTAATTCACTATCCTTGGAACATGGTACTAACAAGCAGGTATTGGCAGTGCTGAGAAGGGTATCCAAGGCACTGGTCAGGTAGAATTAAGGGTTTCTTTTGAACAGGCTATGTGCATCACTTTTAAATTGAGGGCAATGGGGAGCAACCCTCTTGGGTTTTGGTGGGTTTTGTTGTTGTTGTTATTGTTGTTTGTTTTGTGTGTGTGTGTGTGTGTGTGTGTGTGTGTGTGTTTTTAACAGCTGAATGAGCTTCATCGGCAACAAACTGAACTGGTTGGAAGATGGTGGGCTCCTCAAGTCCTCAGAACAACTATCTTGTCTATCTTGTCTACAACAGTCACAAGAGTGATTGACCTGGGTTTGATCCCAGGTACCACACCTGGTACCCTGAACTCTGCCAGTAGTAAATGTTGAGCACTGCTGGGTGTGACCCAAAAGCCTGTTGCTTAAGCTCTCAGTGACTATGAAGAACTCTTGAATTTCAAAAGAGTTCCATAGTAGGTCTACAACCATGAATCTTGCATGTGGATACCCTGTGTTAAATTTCCGGGATACTTATATGGTCCTGAGCACTTCTAGGAGTGATGCCTATGCACAGAGCCAGTAAGTAAACCCCAGAGTAAAGTAAGCCAGGAGTAAACTCTCTTTATTTTCCTTTTAGGCACTGTAGTTTTCAATGCTGTTTCTGAAAGGGTATCATGCATATCACTTTCAGCACTCAGTTCTTGTCCAGAGTAATCAGTCCCAACTATCATTGTCATAGTGGTCCCTTCTTTATCCAAACTGCCCTCCCCTGTTCTTTTGTGGCAAGTTTCCTACCAGGAAGCAGTCCTCCTGATTTTTCACCTCTTGTATGCCCAGCATAAAATACTGCTGCAAAAAAAGAAAAGAAGAAGAAGGTTAGTTCTGTGGTCTCAAATATATTTTAATCAATGGCATGATAAGGGAAACAATTTTCCAAATGCTAGGCCAGGTGGTTTTGACCACCGGGAGCTGGGCTGTTGGAAAAAGCTGCAGATGGGGAACTCAGCAGGGCAGCTAAAGGATGTGGGATGCCTATATTTCGAGTTCCAGATCATTAATTTCCAGATACTGCTGACTCTTCAAGTCAGTCTGAGAATTTAGTATCCTTCAGATATAATTATAAATGTATAAGTTCTACAGCTTTCAATTGTAAAGACTGCTCATCCAAACTCATCATCCATACATACTCTATTCATCATGTTGGACTATGAAAAAAAATTAAAATATAGTGCTTTTTTAAAAAAATGTTCTTCATTTCTTTTCACAGATGATATTACAACTCATCAAGTTGAAAAGGAATTAAAGTCTGGTTATTCTTACCTTAAGGGTCAAGATAAAGGATCTGGTGTTTAGGAGATCTGTCATACCATCCCTGTACATGTTATGAAAGTAGCAGACAAGATTTTTTTTTTCAATGGTGATTTGTTTTCTTTTCCTTGACTTAATAATATTTTAATATTATTGTTTTGTCATGAAGGTTAAAGAAAACCTACTTGCTCATCAAATTAGCCTTTGCTCTTCAACCCTGATTGCTTAATAAATTAGAACTCTACAAGAAAAGTAGTCAATCAAAGCAAGCGGGCACCTGAAATCTTCTGGGCCATGGTAGCATTATGGAGACAGCCCTTCCAGTAAGAGGGTTGTCTCTTATAGAGGGAGTGCGCTCTTACATCCTTAAATTATTCTGTGCTGTTCAATAAAAACCAACAGATTGCTTTCTCTGCAATTGCTCTAAAATTTTTGTTCCATTAGAGGACATTCCCATAAGTCTTGACTCATCATATAGCTTCTTTCTAATCTATTATTTTTGAGGAAGACCTGAGGCATAAGTCAGTCTCATTTAAAAGACTCTCCAGCATTTGCATTTTAGTTCCATTGGGTACTTTGGCTTTCTAAAATTATTCCGAATACTAACCCAGAGATGCATTAATATTTTTTTCACATGAAAATTTTCTTTAAAACGACAATGTTTAATCCTGCTTGAGCTCCCCAAATGTTTTCTTTTGCTTGCGTAAACAAATAGTGTGAAATTGCTAGCAACACTGAACATAATTTTAATGATCTCTTGGGTTCATAAAAGACAATTCCAGGCAAGGTTATTGTGCCCCATTGCTTATTAATTCATCTTGACCGCACTTGAAGCCAAATATTTCCATAAAGCCCCTAGGATTTTTAAAGTTTTCAATGTCTCTAGCTAGGGACAACTACATGTGTGTTAGAGATATAAGGATACTCATATACAATCCTTTACCCTTACTGATCGAGGTGTTAATTTATGCTCACGAAGAGCAGAAAACAATAGAAATCTCTAGAGATGGCTAAGAATGTCTTTGTATTCATCAAAGTTCGGGAATTTTTGGTCATATTTGATTCATTCCTTAAATTTTCTTTTGGGGCCACACCCAGAAGTGCCAAGGGATGACTCCTGGCTCTGCACTCAGTGACCACTTCTGGTGGGGTTTAAGGGACCATATGGGACTCTGGGCCAGCTGCATGCAAGTGGAGTGCCTTACTCACTGTACTATGTCTCTGGCCCTTGATTGTATTTTTAAACCATGTAGGGTCTTTCTTCCTGATTTCTACTTTTATTTAAAGATGGAGCGATAGCACAGCGGGTAGGGCGTTCGCCTTACACGCGGCCAACATGGCCGACCCGAGTTCGATTCCTCCGCCCCTCTCGGAGGGCCCGGCAAGCTACCGAGAGTATTCGATATGCCAGACACAGTAACAACAAAGTCTCCAATGGAGACGTTACTGGGCCCGCTCGAGCAAATCGACGATCAACGGGAGGGCCTTTACTTTACTTTACTTTATCTAAAAAATTGGGACAGGCACCGTCTGTTTTGCTCTCTAGTTTATAGATGAAAAATTAAAGTACAGAGAAAAGAGGAGTGGAGAAGAGAGGAAATGGAGTTGGGAGAAAGAGACAGAGAGACACAGACTGAAAGAGAGAGAGACAGAGGGAAAACCTCTAGTCTAGATGGCACAGGGAAAGGCAGAAAACTTGCCTCTTTGACCTGGATTCTCTCAAACAACCTAAGGAGTCACACCTCCTCGTTCACATGAGAAATAGGTGATGGAAATATCCACTCCAACAAGCCACTTACAAGGAGAAAAGAAGAAGGTTCAACACTATTAAAAAGAAACACCTACCCCATTCAGGGTTCATGATAAGAGGATAAAGGGATCAATTCCACACCTCTAAACCCTAACTGTGAGTTCAGAAAGTGTGGGGGTGAAGCATCACATGCATTCGGTGGTCAAAGAGACAGGGGACCACAGACTGACGGTGAAGATGGCCTATTTAATGCAGAGCTGCTAGGATACTTATAGGGCATCTGAAGGGGTTGAGGTATAGGAGAGCACGTAGGTGTGATTGATCATTTACAGAGGTAAAGTGTTTAGGCAGAGGCAATTCTCTAGGGGGGATTAATTCTAAGAGAGACTTTGTCTCCCAGGGACAGCTATATTTCTTTCTCTTTCCCTTTAGTTGTACATATTAAACAATTAAGTTTAATTCTTATTAATACTTCAGTTATTTAGATAAACAAAGATTCTAAAAATTAGTTCCCTGAGCTCCAAGGGCAAGCAAAGATTTTACCGTAAATCCCAGACTAAGTCCTAAGGCAGTTCAACTTGTCCTTCCCCCTGGGGGTCCTGTCTCTCAAGTCATAACAGCTTGCATCAAGACCATGCATTTATGCTTCCTAGGTTGTCCCATTTCAATATTGGGGTAGTTTTGTCACTTTCCCTGGGTCCATCCCAGTCCCACTGCAGAGCTTCCCTTTGTGGGGTCTTAGGAACTGTGGCAACTGAAGCCTGAGTCAAGTGATTATGATGGTTGCTCAGGAGTAGATATATTTCAGAATATGAGAAGGCTATAGGGGAAATAGAAAAACAGATAATCAATTTCAAAGCCTAGAGCTATCAGAAAGTTTTGGCTTATAAGTATCCAAAACTGACTTGGAGAATTGTGACAATGAGAGGCAAAACACAAAGGAAAGGTCAAAGATAAACTCAGGGGATGAAGGGTGCTTGCAAGAGCACTGTAAGTTTTTCTGGGAAGAAGAAAAGGGGTAATACACTGATGAAGCCTTAGGATTAAAACACTTAGGATTAATGTCCAATAGCACAGCGGCAGGGCATTTGCCTTACAAGCAGCCAACATGGCCAACCAGAGTTCGCTTCCTTTGCCCCTCTCGGGGAGCCCGGCAAGCTACCAAGAGTATCTCGCCTCCACGGCAGAGTCTGGCAAGCTACCCGTGATGTTTTTGATATGCCAAACACAGTAACAACAAGTCTCACGATGGAGATGTTACTGGGCCCACTCGAGCAAATCAATGAACAACGGGAGGACCATGACCGTGACTTGTCTGAGAGGATTAAGTCACATATGACGGGCACAGAGTCAGTTAGGGGCAGAATCAAAACCTGAAGCCATAAGACTGGCCCTTGTTTTGATTGGTGGCATATTTTGCTATAAATGGAAATTTATCTTGGGTAGGATGCTATCTGTTTGAGAATCATAGGCTAGATGACTATTTTATATTTTTTTTTCCAAAGAGAAGGAGAGACAGAGTCTGAAATGGTTTATAATTTCTAAATATTTAAAGTAAAAAAAATAGGAAAACTTGATTGCCTTGTAGTGAAAATGCAATTCGTGGACATTGATTGGAACTTATTTAATCTCTGAATAATCTGTTTTATTCTCTGATTGTCTATGCAGCATTCCATGGGGGTTCTTTAGATCAAGCTTTGTCCTAATTGATCACTATAGATAACAGTATACATATCAGGCCAGAAATTTGAAAGCAACATTAAATAGCTGCTTTATTTGCTAATAAGGGGGTCTTGGATTTGGTGCAATTATTCCCTTTATTCATAAAGATGAAATATTCTGATACTCATATTGGAAGTGAATTCATTCAAGGATATCATTGGGGAAGTCTGACTTTGGGGATATATATCTTGAGGGAAGGAACTTTCTGATTTTATTGAAACCCTATGAGGTTCTTATCCAAAAAGATAATGCTTATTCAGCTTGAAATTGTCAAGAGCAAGCAGAGTAACTTTTAAACTCCTATTCCTCATGAGGACAAGTTGTGGTCCTGCCCTTTCAAGGAAGACTTTTCTCCCCAACTGGCAAGGTTTGTTTCAGGTAGACTGGCAGGGCCTTCCTTAGTTCGTAAAGGATCCTTAAAATGTTAAAATGTTTAGAAATTTCTGTTCTAATTTTCTGTCTCCAAAGATTCTCTCTCGGGTTGTTGAGAACTATCTAATGTTTCATATTTCCAGAAATAGAAGTTGGTTCTACCCTCTCAAAGGAGCCCAATAAAGAGATAACCATGTTAAGAGAGGGTGGTGTGTGCATTGTAATTATCAACTTCTTATTTTAGAACTCAACTGGTCCCAGTGGTCTGTTCTGACTCAACAATTCTGTTCTTTTTATTTGTTTTTGGCCCACACCCGTCTGTTATCAGAGTTTACTCCTGGCTCTGGACTCATGGATCACTCCTGATGGGACTGAAAGAAACATAACAGGGTCCTGGGAATTGAACCTGGGTAAGTTTTGTACAAGGCAAGAGTCCTATTCACTTGACTATCTCTCCTGTCCCTAAATTGTTCTTTTTTTTAAAGTTATGGAGCACAGAATTCTTTATGATGGGACTGGAACTCCTCTGATGTTTTGTAATTATAAAATTTTAGGTATGATTACAAGTTTCTGAGAATCTATCTTTTTTTTGGTAGAACACAACACAAAAGATAGGTTCAGCAGTAGAGCTGATGCCTAAACATAGAAATGGCTCCCAGCATAAGGGTGATGGCATCCTGGAATTGGAGAAGACTTCTGTTTGGCAAGTGAGTTGTCATTAGCTGGATTGGGCTGGGATTAGTGGAATTAGATATTAGGCATATTTTTTTTCTTTTGGGGCTACACCCAGTGGCACTCAGGCATTACCCCTGGCTCTGTACTCAGGAATTATTCCTGCTGCTGCATAGTCAGACCATCATATGTTAGTCTGAGTCGGTCATGTACAAGGCAAACACCCAACCTCTGTGCTAGCACTCTGGCTGCCAAGATATTATGCATAATCCTGTATCTCCAAGGAAGAAAGGGCTGTCCCTGAATGTCAGATATCAGGAGACCATGTGTGATTTCTGGCAGTTGAGTATGTAAATGATGTATTAGGGTGCAGACTTGTTAAGCTTACATGGGGAGATTAGTTGGTGTGGAGACTTGGTAAATGGCCTGGGAAAAGCAACTGAGTGCTTTTATCTATGACTTCTAAGCTGGGTCAAGACAGTACTTGTGGAATACTATGTTACATCCAAGAAAGCTGGGAGGACCAGAACTGCCATCTGAGAAATGTCTTGGAAAATGAACAAAATTGTTAAGACACAAAGGAAATGGAAGGGACACAGGCAGATTGACAGAGTATGCAAAAGTACCAAGGTACAAAAGGAAGTGAACATTACAGAAATAGCAAACAGCATGTTGAGATCAACTGTTAGTGTATCTGTGAAAGGGATGGTGATCTGAGATGATGCGTGTGTCAGGGGCCATAACAGGAAATGTTTTTGTGCCGAGGAATTTATGTGCTACACTAGTGAGAACCCCACTTCATAAATCAGGCTGTGAAAACTCAAAGCCAAAGGAAGAAATCTGACATAACGTCACAGAGTAAATACGTTGGGTCAATATTTGGAAAGAAAAAGCTTTTAAAATAGATAAACTGATGCACACATAGAGTGAATATACCACGTCATAATGACTACACAGTCAAAAACACATTCAAGAAATTTCACAGGTTTTTGATTTGAGGTGTAAAACCCCTTCTTCCTGGCTTAAATTGCTTCCTTGGTGTCCAGAGGACTGTTCTTTGTCAGTGATGCCATTGTTTTGCTAAGATAGATGTCAACTGAGAAGACTCTTGGTTGGTCTGGGTTCTTGGGTCTGGTTGTCACTTTTCTCTGACAACCTGATTTGCAGAACTTCAGTACAGGAGACTGTTTCCTGAGGCTTTGAAATCCCTGGTCTACGTCTCGTTAATAATGTTCCCTTATTTTCCATGAGACACTTGGCCATGCCTCATTGACATTTTATGTCATACCATTTCAATTAATGGAACAACTGACATTCTTCCTCCGGCAACTTGGGATCAACTTTAAAATGAACAACCCACATAGGCAGTCTACTGTGACAGGGACCCTAAGGATGAGCTTCTCTGGTGGCTGTTATAGAAACATTCAACAAATAAATAATAATGGGGAATATTTAACTTGGGAGCATCTAGGACTTTGTTTTGTTTTGCTTTATTTTTTAAAGCTTTGCACAAGGATCTGTGTAGGAGGCAATGAGACAGAGCGGAAAAAGAGTGGGACAGATCAGATTTTAAATCCTGGCTCTTTCCTTAATTGATGTATGCCCTCAGGGACATTAACAACACAAACAAATTTTCCTTCCATAAAATAGATATGTCACGAATCCTTTGTATGATTGAAGTAGAGAATAAATGATAAAATATTGAATTAAATAATTGATAGTGTTTTGTTTTTAATTAATTCCTCTTTTTTTTCCCGTGGCTATTATTAGCTGGTATTTTTTTCATATTTCAGACCAGTGGATGACCATCTGTAACATTTTAAAATGGAATTAAAAAAATCGATGAGGTATCCTTTGGTTTTAATTTTGTTTTTCTCAAAATTATAGTTCTTGAAGGAATCACATGTAAATTGATTTGCTCGAGCGGGCCTAGTAATGTCTCCATTTTGAGATTTCTTGTTACTGTGTTTGGCATATTGAATACGTCATGGGTAGCTTGCTAGGCTTTGCTGTGCAGGTGCGATACTCTCGGTAGCTTGCCGGGCTCTCCGAGAGGGGTGGAAGAATTGAACCCTGCTCGGCTGGGTTGGCTGCGTGCAAGGCAAATGCCCTACTGCTGTGCTATCGCTCCAGTCCACTCATGTAAATAAGCATTCAAAATAGAAGTTGTATCTAAATTATAATGTCACCCATTTTTGTTCTTTTTTATTTAAAAAAATGGGCAATAATTATATTATTGTTAAACATAAGAACAATTCAGATGTAATAAGAGAAAAGATATTCCTCATAGTTTATCATACTGAACTCTCTTATCATGGATATAATTGGTACTGGTTTGGGGTATATATTATTGAAGATTTATTTTTATGTTATCTTCTCTTACATACATACAGGCACAGACAAGTTTATGCATATTCTACACAAATCTAGTTTGAAGAGACACATATTTTGTAAAAAAAATCACTATTTTTGAAAAACACAAATTAGATTATTTTATCCTGATGAACAATCACCCACCCATCACACATATACTCCTATTTTGTTATATTGTCATTTATTGCACATAATTTTTACATTTCTATATAGTCAACTTTAGTATTTCCTTATATGATATTTTGGTTAGTTGTTTTGATAGACCTTTTATAGTCAAAATTTTAAAATGTGTTCACTGACATTTTCTTATGAGATCATTTTCTCTTTTACTTTTAATCCCTCTAAGGATTTTTTGAGAGTACAGCATGATGAAAGAAGTTTCCCCTTTTTGCATAACTATGTCTCATCTCTCTCTATCTATACTCATATTTACATATACACATGGACCTACAACATGCACATATGCTCTTACACAACTTGCATGTGTACATCCTCAAAGATATGACTAGCAGCTAAAATTCCTTCATCCCATTTAGTATGGAAGCTTTTTTTCTCTAGTGATTAAAATATCACTATTTACAAATTATCATATAAAATATGGGTATTTTTGATTTTAGAATCTCTATTTTGTAAATTTATCTACATGCTTGCTTCCGAATCAAAATTTACTTAAATTTGCCAGATAACTTGCTTTGTTATCTATTAGAGCAAGTGCCTGTGTAATATTTTTGTTTCTTAAGGAAAATTTCTTGTTAGCATTGATGCATTGGTTACTTCCAGGTACATTTGAGAAACTACTTAACCAAGTTGTATACCTATATATAAGCATAATCTGTCTTTTCAGGACTCCTTTATACCTTTCATAAAAGTATTACATATTTTATTTGAGTTTTTCTAGATGTTTTATAGTTTCTGTTTCTATTACGATTGTGATCTATTTCTTCCATTGTTTTTATTCTAATATTGCTAATATAATGAAAATTAATTTATTCATGTCCACTTTTAAAACTTTAGTATTGTTGTTGTAGGATTTTTTTCTCGTTAGATTTCCTTGGAACGTTTAGGTAAACAATCTTATCAAAAACTAAAGATTTTTTAACTTCAATTTTCCTAAAATTAGTATATTAGTAGTATATACATTATATCTCTTTTACCTATTGTCATCTGTCAGAGCTGATAATAATATGTTAAAGTGTCATGATAAGATTTTATTTGTGTTTCTGATTTTTATAGGTGTGCTGTGTGCTTCAAATGTTTTACCATTATTTGTTAAATGTTTGCTCTCAACTTAGGTTAGGCAACTTGTACAAAATAAAGGAGTTTCTTTTTATCTCTCATTTCTCTCTATCTTTTAAAAATAGAGGCATGTTGAAGTATATAGAGGCATGCAAATAGAGGTATGTAGAGGTATACCTAGTAAATATATCTTGTATATCTACTATATATATGTATATATATACACAAGTACTTCTAGAGGTGTATACATGTATATATATACATATATATATGTATACCAGAACTATAAGTATGGAGAGATATATCTATTGCTATTAAGACCTATAATTGAGGGTGGCAAGATTGCAATGCACTGGAGTATGTGCTTTGCATGTAAGATTTGATACTGAGCTACACATAATTCCCTGAGAAAATGCGTTAGCAATTTTTGTATTCTGAAATTGAGTGTAGATATTTATATAGATGTGTAGTTTGTTCTCTGTGATAAATTAGAAAATCTAGCTACAGAATTATGAGTCTAATCTCAAAATTTTGCAGTGGGCCAGGGAGATAACTTAAAGGGGCAGAACACTTATCTTTCATGTATAAGGTCTCAATTTTAATTCCAGGACGGCATAGCCCCTGAGCTCTGGCAGAGGGGCTCAGTTGACTCCTGAGCACTGCCAGATAAATGTCCTTATTGACCACTAAGTAATATTCCCCTTTCCCCCGCCATCCCACATTGCTGTGTTGGCTTGAAGTGGTACACGGGTCAGAAACGCTACTGGGGAAAACCCTCCTAAAATTTAGTGATTATTTAATTATGTTTTTCTTTTGCATATAAAATTATGTTTTATAGTTCTTAATGAATTAAATATATCTGTATTTTAAGATTCACGAGAAAAGCATTATTTTCAGAAGCTTTGTCATAAATATATGTAGACTATCCTCTTAAAATCTAAGACTCTTTCCAGTCAATATAGATCCCAAACCTGTGATCTGTTGCAGAAGCACTCATTTCCTGGCAGACCCATTTGTTGCCTCAAGGAAGTTCCTTCAAACAGGAACCATTTCATCAGAAGGGTAGTTTTTTTTTTTCCCTGCAAGAAAGCAGCTTCATTAAGAACAGAAATTATTATCACCTAGCATCGAGCAGACTCATTTATGTATCAATCATACCAACTTCTGTCAAGGCTTCTTGCCTTTTGGGCAGTGGTAACTATATGTTTGTATATCACATACCATTATAAAGGGGTTTGGGAGAGAAAGCACAATTTCAGTCAGCAATGTGGACCAGCAAGTCATGACTATCACACACTTGTGTGTTGTTGTAAGTGCCACAGAGTCTTCCATTATAGTCCTCTGGTTCCTCATGCAGCTTTTGACTTTTTGTCTTATTACCCTCCCTCCCCTTAATTCTAGGATTGTAACCTATTTGATGGATGCATCTGATGCTAGCGTACGTGCATTGAAATTACAGACGATCATTTTTGTCTTCCTTCGTTGTGGCAGCCTACATCGGCCTTGAGATTTTGTCGGCCTCTCCTTTCTCATCTTTCTCAGTGCTGCCATGTCGGTGAAGCCTTCAGGGTCAGGTGAATGAGACTAGTTGTAGTTACTGGTTTTGGCATATCGAATACACAGCGGATAGCTTGTCAGGCTCTTCCGTGTGGGCGGAACACTCTCGGTAGCTTGCCAGTCTTTCCGAGAGGGATAGAGGCTTTTGGGGCGACCTCTAATCACCCTTGTAGGTGTTACCATATTTGAGCCCTATCAAATATGGTATGACAATTCCGGAAGATGGGTATTTAGTGTCTTATGATGTGTCCGGAAAGCGTCCTGAAGTGTGGCGACGGCTGGGTAGTGGAAGTAGTGTCCAGATGGTCAGACTTCTTCGTCAAGATCATGAACTATTTGGTTTGAGGCCAAGAGGGTTTGAGATGAAGAGGGTTTGAGGCCCTTCATGTTCCGGAGCGAACAGATGCCATTGGGCTACACTAGCACGCGACAGGGACAAATGGAGACGTTACTGGCGCCCGCTCGAGCAAATCGCCGACTAACGGGAAGTTAAGTGATTAAGTGAACCTATTTGAGAGATGGAAGAAATGCAAACTCTCTTCGACATTCCTTCTCCTGTGGTCTTTGGCTAGGTCAGCTTTCTCAAGGATTCTTTGATATAAAATTCTCATGTCAGTGTTAGCTGCTAGATTTTGTTTTTCTACTTCTCCGCTCTCCTCTGTTTTTTTTTTTTTCAAATATAGTGATGGGGTCTGAGCTCCTTGCATGTGGCAGACCTGGGTTTGATTCCTCCACCCCTCTTGGAGAGCCCGGCAAGCTACCGAGAGTATCCCGCCCTCCCGGCAGAGCCTGGCAAGCTCCCCATGGCATATTCGATATGCCATAACAGTAACAAGTCTCACAGTGGAGACATTACTGGTGCCCGCTTGAGCAAATCGATGAACAACAGGAGGACAGTGCTCCAGTGCTACAGTGATGTGGTCTGAGCTCCCAATCCAAGAATGGACATTATTGACTGGCCAGGGTCTCTGAAAGCTCTGTTTTGGTCATTAAGGAAGAAAACCAAATTGCTAAATTTGAGAATGAGAGCAACGACCAGCCAGTGAAGGCAGCTAACATCATACAAATCGAGATTCCCAGCTAAGCGAGTAGCAAGCCAGCAAACCTAAGTCCAAGTCACAAAAATACAAATGGTTACTGCATTTAGGCACAAGATGTTTATGCCATTCTCACCACTTTTTCTATGCATTTGAAATTATATTAGCACACAATGTTATTAAAATAAGCAAATAAAAGCCAGCATCTGCAAGCAGAGAATCACCAGAGTATCCTGGTTCTATTGAAGGAATTCTTCTTCCTTGCCACCTCTATTCTCTCTCCTGGCTTTGTAATCAGCCGTTAGTTGTAAAACGGAGAGTAGTGCCAGACTTCAGAGATGAAGGGACTTTGATGTAACACCTCAGCAAGATATCAGGCAAACACAGAGAGCTTTCTTGAGATAATAAGGTTAATGCTCTCTCACATTCTCCTCCTTGTTGAATTTCAGATATCTTCATAAACAGGCTGGAGCAATAGCATAGCTATAGGGCATTTGCCTTGCACGCAGTCAACCCGGGTTCAATTCCTCCGCCCCTCTCAGAGATCCTGGCAAGCTACCAAGAGTATTTCTCCCACATGGCAAAGCCTGGCAAGCTACCCGTGATGTATTCAATATGCTAAACACAGTAACCAAACACAGTAACAACAAGTCTCACAATGGAGACGTTATTGGACCCACTTGAGCAAATCGATGAACAACGGGAGGACAGTGCACCGTGCAGTGCTTTGTATAAAGATAGGTTTCTTTTTGATAAAATGAGAAAAAACTGAAATGATAGTACATGAACCTTTTTTTCCCTTAAAACAACCAAACTGTTAGTAGTTGTTTTTGTTTTTATGGATCTGTGTAAAAAACTATACTCGCAGAAGGTTGTGTGTTCACGGGCTCTCTGGACAGCTCTATCTTACTGCCTGCGTTCGGTGCCCTAGAGCCGCTGTGTGTGGCCTGGATTGGGATGGCTGTTGGCCAAGGGCAGAAGGAGGAAGAGATGAGGGCCATGCCGGTTGATCTTTGTAGCAGTTTATTACAAGGAAGTTTATCCCATAGAAGAAATTTATGTTATGGAGGGCCTAGGTTCTCTCAAGCACAAGTTCTCCTTGCTAGTCTCCTGATGGTCCATCTTTCAGCCCTGCTCTCTCATTCTCCAGCTCCTTTCTAGTCTGGGCTGACACTCCACCCAGTCAGGTAGCAAAATCAACATAAGAAAGCCCTTCATGACTGCCCAAGGGCAAATTACCTCTTAAGGTGTTTTTCTCTTTTCCTCAGTCCATAAACTATCAACTATTCCTGAGGTTATGCAGGAAAGACAGAACAGCATTATCCTACAGATCTGTAGGTATCAGAATGAATTCTGCTGCTTTCTTAGTCTTCCTATTTTTATTTTATTTTATTTATTTATTTATTTTTTATTGAATCACTGTGGGAAGGGTTACAAAGCTTTCAGGTTTAGGTCTCAGTCATGCAAATATCAAACACATTTCCCTTTACCAATACTTATTTTTTACCATGAAGAACCCCAATAAAACCCCACCCCCACCCCTCCCCGTCCCTGTGAGGCAGATGAATTCTAGTTAACACTCTATCTGCTTTGATTAGATTCATTGTTTCAATAAAAGATTCACCACTATTATTTAGAGTTTACCCCCCCCCCCAAAATCAGACATGCTGAAAAAGCATTGTGAAGTGATTTGCTTTCTACAGCTGGGTTCCAGAATTAAATGTTGGTTTTGGATTTCTGCTATTTTACCTATTGACCCTGGAAGTATTTCTACTGAAAGTCAGATAGTTAAGAAATTGGTTTCTGTGTTCTGGAGTTGTGGCCGTGCTGGAGAGCCGCTCGTGGGGGGCAACTGGTGGCCTCGATAGGGCGTGAAGGACGGACCGAAACACCCCCTTCCCATGAGGTTTTAGTCGCCCCCACACCCCCGGCTCATACCTGCTGTCCACAAGGCTCCCATGTGGCCGCCATCTTTCTTTCCAGAGGGAGGAGGGCGGAAGGGAGCAACACCCTTTCCCCTCTGGGCAGACATGATTGCCTGGATTAACGCATAGTCCTTTCACTTTTCTGCATAGTCCTTTCACTTTTCTGCTCCAAGCTGCTGGGTTCTGCATTAAGTTCTTGTGCTTCTGGGGCTGTGGCCGTGCTGGAGAGCCGCTCGCGGGGGGCAACTGGTGACCTCGGTAGGGCGTGAAGGACGGACCGGAACGCCCCCCTTCCCATGAGGTTCTAGTCACCTCCACACCCCCAGCCCATACCTGCTATCCACAAGGCTCCCATGCGGCCGCCATCTTTCTTTCCAGAGAGGAGAGGGCGAATGGGGCAACACCCTTTCCCCTCTGGCAGACTTGATGGCCTGGATTAACGCATAGTCCTTTCACTTTTCTGCTCCAAGCTGCTGGGTTCTGCATTAAGTCCTTGTGCTTCTGGGGCTGTGGCCGTGCTGGAGAGCCGCTCATGGGGGGCAACTGGTGACCTCGGTAGGGCGTGAAGAACGGACTGGAACGCCCCCCTTCCCATGAGGTTTTAGTCGCCCTCACACCCCCGGCTCATACTTGCTGTCCACAAAGCTCCCATGCAGCCGCCATCTTTCTTTCCAGAGAGGAGAGGGCGAATGGGGCAACACCCTTTCCTCTTTGGGCAGAAATGATGGCCTGGATTAACGCATATTCCGTTCACTTTTCTGCTCCAAGCTGCTGGGTTCTGCATTAAGTCCTTGTGTTTCTGGGGCTGTGGCCGTGCTCCAAACTTAACTCTGATTTTCAGGGAGAAAGATTGGGTGGTTTACTTCCCATTGATCACTTTGTATATAGAGAGATGTTGCGCGGCTGCATAAGCGGCCGCGCGGTTTTGAGAAAAAGTCCTAGTTCCCGCATACTCGAGCTGTGCTTGTAGAGGCTTCTGGTCACCGGGGTTCCATCTGGGGGAGACGGGATGCGGCACCTACCCCATCTGGGACTTGCCGGTGATCTTGGCTCTTTTTGGAACCTTTTTTTTTTTCCCTCCGGGATCTGTGGTTCCCGCACCCTCCATGTGGTCCTTCTCTTAGGCTGAATGCTGCAAAGATCAGTCTTCCTATTTTTAAAGCCATAAAGCTGAGAATCATGCATAAAGACTTGCAATGAAATGCTGCATGTGACAACAGATTCTTATAGATAACAGTGCTAATAAGGGACCTGGAATTGCTCAAAACTGCGTGAGAAGACAGGACAGGACGTGCCCATCTTTGACGCAGACAGCTGCCTCATCTCAAACTGCTGGTGTGAGGGAACAAGTAGCAGCTTGCCATGGTTAGTGCTTAGTGTTCCAGACTGAAGGAGTAATGCAGTAAACTTATATAGTTACAGTTCCCAAACCAACAAAGTACTGCCCCTTTCTGAGACTTCCTCTGTCCCCTCCCCAACCTACTCTATCACATATTTTTTTTTTCTTTTTGAGGGTTACTCCTGGTTCTGCACTCAGGAATTACTCATGGCGGTGCTCGGGGGGGACCATATAGGATGCTGGGTATCGAACCTGGGTTGGCCACGTGCAAGGCAAACGCCCTACCAACTGTGCCACGGCTCCAGCCCCTACTCTGTCACATCTTAAGGAAGAAGAACAATTGAAGGCAACCATGGAAATGACTTAAATTCATTCCCAAATGCAGGTCTGAGCTCTCTACCTTCCTCCTCAATTCTAAGAACTTTTCTATGGTAAGGGACAGGGTGAGCATGGTTGATTTGCTTTGCGGAGGAAATCAGGCTTCCCAACTTCCCAATGGGGAAACAATTATTATTTGAAGCCAGACTTGAAGCTGATGTTCCAGTGAGAGTTTTGTTTTGACCTTTCAAGAAGATGATCCATCAGCAGTAAAGAGCTTTCCCTTTTCATGGCAAAAGCAATCTGCTGTACAGGATTTGAGAAGATGAAAAAGATTTGTCGAGTGCATATCACTCACAGAAGAAGCCAAACAAAATACAGCAGCATGCACTGAGAAACCTTTCTTTCTGCAGAAGCTTCAGAAGCAGGGTGCTGAAGGGGATGAACTAATATACCATCTCCTCTGTGTAGTCATCCATAATTTACTAAGGATGGCCCCCAAGTCTAATTCTCATGAATCAATATCAACATCTAAATTGAATTGAAACATTGAGCAGCTACTCTCTTCTCATGACCGTGTGAATTGACAGTGCCTTCTTCACTACTTTTTCCCCAAGTCTTAGCTCAGAGAACCTCCGCGTGTGGTTTCTGGGTCCTGCTCTGCCTGGCCCCTGAGTGCAGAGCCTGGTGTAGTCTCTGTACATAGCCGGGTATGGCTCAGACACTCTCCCAAAACTATTTTTTGATAATAAGCATGTTTTTGATCAAAATTTGCATTTTTAAATTTTTAAATTTTTAAAAATTTTTATTAGTAAAACACCATGAGGTACAGTTGTAGACTTACAAATTTTTGTGCTTGTCTTTCAGTTATACAGTGATTGGGTACCCATCCCTCCACCAGTGCCCATTCTCCATCACCACTAATCCCAGTATCCCTCCCATCCCACAATCCCCCATTCCACCCTGCCTTTGTGGCAGGGCATTCTCTTTTGTTCAATCTCCTTTTGGGTGCAAAAGGAGACGGTTCTGCACAGACTCCACACTAGAGCAAGACCAGACCCTACTAGTCTGCAGTAGGGAGTGACACCAGAGCTTGACGCCTAGCCTTAGCTCTCTCTTCGTGCTAATGGAGTTCCCCTGAAATTGTATCCTGCAGCAGAGAAATAGAATGGGAGAATTTGGCATACAATGCTGACATGAAGTGTGCTGTGTTATCCTAAAGAGTCTCCTAAACTGATTCAAACGGAGGTCTTTTGAATCGTGCAGTTAAATGCTTTGTAGTTTACAGCTGTTTCTTTGTCCCACTATGATGGGTTGGGATTTTTAGAGAAGGCTGTTTCAGTCCGTTATTGAAATAAGGGCTACCTTTTGTTGAAAATATTGTGTAGGGGTGTCTTTAGTATGTAACCCAGTGTCACAAAGACCTCATCAAGTTCAGACAAAAAGTTTTTTAGTTGAGTGTTTTTATAAATGGAGATACTAGAATTTAGAGCGATTGAGTGATTTTCCTATGTATTCTCAGTGAAATTCATATTTGAACAAAAATTGGTAGACTCTTAATCCCTGTGGTATTTTATTGAATCTTATGTGAAACATCATCTGAGGAGGGAACCATATTTTCCAGGTTCTGGGAGCTTTCAGGGTTGGCCAGATGAGTGCTGTATGTGCAACTCACTCATGGTCCATTCAGCTTAGAGGGAATGTTTTGAGTTTAAGCTCCAAGCCAATACAGCAGAACTCTGTGGAGTTACAGAGTACTTCTGGCCAAGCTTCAGAGCGGAAATACAGGGGAAAGCCTAAAGGTTTGGGTGTTCTTCTACCTTGGGTGAATGCAGTGCAGATGGTCCTACTGAGGATGAAATGCCTGATGAAGAGATGTTCAGTTGGTTAGTTGTATCCATTCTTGATGACTCAATCCATAACTGCTGACAACTCTTGCAGCCTTGAGGGTTTAGGTGTGATTCAGATGATGGAAATGAGGGTAAAGTTGGTTTTGTTTAATGAATCTTAAAAAATGGATATTAACTTT
The DNA here is from genome assembly GCF_029834395.1 of Sorex fumeus. Lineage (NCBI taxonomy): Eukaryota > Metazoa > Chordata > Mammalia > Eulipotyphla > Soricidae > Sorex > Sorex fumeus. Next base: position 42,812,785 of record NW_026606071.1, on the reverse strand, counting down.
TGGAATGAATCTCTAATCAAAAACACATTGGGAGTACATCTAAAGGCCACACGGAAGTCTTATGACTAATATCTCGTTATACATTGTGAAGTTAACAGAGTTGAGTAGCTGATTCTAATGTAGCTGGTTATGGCTCTTTATGAAGGTGAATGCAGTTTAACCTAACATTAAATCTGCTTCCTTTCTTCAAGCACATCTCTGCTAGCCAGAGTTCCTAACTGCTCTAAGAAGTGTTAGTGGATAATGGAGTCTTTAGGCCCACAGGTTATCAAAGACAAAACAGGTAGTACAAGTTTAAGATATTTCATGACTGTTTTCATCCTTTTTATATAATTATATTCTGAATTCTTAAAACACTACGTAATTGAAAAAGCAATTTAAGAAGTAAACCCATATAATCCTCTTTTTTTCCTTCTCTCCCACTCTCATTCTCCATTCCTTACAGATATCCATTTACGTTTTTCTACTAAAATATGCAAAAGGAGCCGAGAAAACTCTATTGACAGATGAATGGATTATGTGTGTAGTAAGTATTGTTTATTCTTTAAGCAAAAAGGAAACCCTACCATTTGTGACAATTTAAGTCAATCTGGAGGATCTGATGCTGAGTGAAATGAACCTGATTCTATTGTGTGAGGAGTTGTTATTCACTGGTATAGAATTTAAGTTCTTCTTTTTTTTATTGAATCACCATGAGATACAGTTACGAAGCTTTCATGTTTGAATTTCAGTCATACAATGCTTGAACACCCAGCCCTCCACCAGTGCATATCTTCCACCACCAAAGTCCCCTGTATTCTCCCCCACACGCTTTCCAACCCTCCCCCTGCCTCTATGACAGACAATTTTCCCCCATATTATCTCTCTACTTTTGGGCATTATGGTTTGCAATACAGATACTGAGAGGCTATCACGTTTGGTCCTTTCTGTACTGTAAGCACACATTTCCCATCCCGAATGATCCTTCCAATCATCATTGACTTAGTGGTCCCTTCTTTGTTCCAGCTGTCTTTCTCCCCCAGCTCAAGAGACAGTCTTCCAACCATGGAACAACATTCCTGACCCTTGTGTCTACTGTCCATGGGTGTCAGTCTCATATTATGTTATTTTATATTCCACAAATGAGTGTAGTCATTCTATGTCTGCACCTCTCTTTCTGACTCATTTCACTTAGCATGATACTCTCCAGGACCATACACTTATAAAAATTTAAGCTCTTTTGGGCCAGAAAGATGTTAAAGTGCTTGTCTTGCATGCAGGTTTGATTGCTAGGACCACACATGGTCCCATAACTACTTTCAAAATTGAACCCTGCACACAGAACCAGGAGTCAGCCCTGAGCACCACAAGATATGACTCAATATTCCCAAACCAAAAACTATGACATAAGCTCTTCCAAGTAAGTAAAAGCCCATACACTTCAAATTATATACATTAAGTATAGTTCTTTGCAGATAAATTATACATCATTATAGTTTTTTTGCTATCTTGTTTAATTAATTTTTTAATTGTATCCCCATGAGATACACAGTTACAAAGCTGTTCATGATTGAGTTTCAGTCATACAATGTTCCAACAACCATTCTTTCACCAATGTACATTTTCCACCATCAATGTCCCAGTTACCCTCCTGCCCACCTTCATAGCAGGCACTTTTCTTCTCTCTCTCTCTCAGTCTCTCTCTTTCTCTCTCTCTCTGAGAGCATTATGATTTACAATACATATACTGAAAGGTTATCTCATGTATATCCCTTTACCTACTTTCAACACTCAGCTCTCGTCCAGAGTGATCATTTCCAACTATTATTGTCATATATGCTGGAGTGATAGCACAGTGGGTAGGGCATTTGCCTTGCTCGTGGCAAACCTTGGTTCAATTCTTCTATCCCTCTCAGAGAAACTGGCAAGCTACTGAGAGTATCTCGCCCACAGGGCAGAGCCTGGCAAGCTCCCTGTGGCGTATTCAATATACCAAAAACAGTAATAATAAGTCTTACAATGGAGACATTACTGGTGCATGCTCGAGCAAAATCGATGAACAACGGGAGGACAGTGCTACAGTGCATTGTCATACTGCTCCCTTCTCTATCTTAACTGCTCTCTGCCACCCTCCATACTTGTGGCAAGCTTTCGACTGTGGTTCAGTCATCCTGGCACTAAAGATTTTTAAGGAAAAACAAAACTAACACTTTATGTGTGCCAGTCACCTTATTTTGTATCTTTCCCTTTAATCTTGTATGATACATTGGAATCAAGTCCCCACTCATTCATAAAGTTTTTCCTCTCCTATTTTCTATGTGCGCAAAGTATACTATTATGTTGGTGCATCATGCTTTATTCAGCAGGTTCTTACATGTCTGCATATTCTCAGTCCTTTGCAACCATAAATTATACTTCAGTTAATGACCTTTTGTTTTTAGGTAGAGGTAAGTCTCCAGAAACATTTCTAGAATTCCTATTGCTAGATCATAAGATACATACATGCATGCAGTTTCTAACATACTGATGACTGTCCTGTGGCAGTTCGTACTATTTTATATAAATACCAGCACTTTCTGATTATAGTGTCTGTCACTTTACAATATTGTTAGCAGGTGTTTCTCAAAATTTAAAATTTTCCCAATCAGAGATGAGACATAGTCTCTTAGTGTTGCACTGTGGATTTATTTTATTTGAAGAAAAATTGTTCACATTATTTTTTATCACATTGGTTGAAATCTTTTTTTGGAGTATATTTTCAATCTTTTTTTGTATGATATTTATGATAAATATAGTATTACATTAAATACACATATAATGGTGTGGAGGCTACAACTAACTGTGCTCAGGGCAAATTCCTGGCTATGTAGTCAGGGATCAATCCTGATGGGGTTTGGCAGACCATATGTGGTGCCAGGATTGAACCAGGTCAGTGACATGCAAAGTCAACTCCTATAACATTGTATTATGTCTCTGGCCCAATAGTATGCATTTAAAAAAACATTTATTTATAAATCAGGGTTAACTATATATGGCAAACATTTTTCCAGTGTGATTTTTCTCTCTACTTTTCTGAAGTATTGTTTCTGTGCAAAAGAATTTTAAATTTCTGTACTAAATTTGTCAATTTATTATCTTTCTGTTTTTAAGTTTTCTATTCCTTTCAGTTGGTCTGTAAGACCACTTTGTGTGTTATTAATTTGCATTAATTATTTAGGTTTTAGCTATGTTTCATCTCTTTTCTGTTTTTTATTTTAGCGTTTTCTAAATTTTTAGTTGAATGCATTTAAACTTTAGAACACGTTCTTTAGCTCTCCGACAGAAAATCTTAGTTTTTAATTGAAATTTCATTCCATTTCTATATTCACTTGAAAAGACTTGACAAGTTTATAACATTGAGTGGGTTTGTTCAAGGAAAAAGAATATATTTCCATTCATTCCAATTCAATTTTGTTCCTTTATATGCTTTTAAATTGTAATTCAGGAAACATGAGTGCAATAGTGTTATGTTCATGATTGCACCAAACAAAGTTACTGTACCTTCATTACCACAAAGTACCCAGGCCCTCTGCCTCTGTTCCTGTCTTTTCTAGCCCACTAATTCCTTCCTCCCCTACATGATCCCCTATGACTCATTTTGGCAATCAAAGGCTAAGTATTTATCTTTTGTTGGTTAGAGTTTATTCCCTCATTTTGTTTTTCTCTATAAAATAGATGAGTAAGATCATATGGTATTTTCTCTTCTCTCTCTAATTTCACTCAACATGGTCCCTTCTAGTTCCAGCCAAACTGTAGCAAATTGCTAGATTCCATCTCTTCTTTTATTTGTGTCTAGTCATTGAGTACTGTTGGAATCCTGTGGGCACTGTTCCCAAACTGTCTGGTCTGTGCCACCCTACTGAGTCATCCTCCAGGGATGCTCCTGAAGGTGAGGGGGTCTCCAAGACACAGCTCCAGACGGGGAAGGACAACACCACAAGGAACATTGTGCTATAATTGCTAGTAACAATGGATCCAAGGTGATAGGCAAGTATCCAAGGTGATACTCCCTATCTTTTGTAATTGCTGTAGTCCAGTTAACAGAATTTCCTGAATCATTGTCCCTCCATAGTTATGAGCTGCTCACATTTGACTTTGGAGTATCCTTTCTCCCTCACAGAGACTTTATGTTAATGGAATTGCCTATCACCTCGGATCCACTGTTACTATCAATTCTAGTGCTCCTGAGGCACACCCAATTCCCCAGGGACACTCCCAATTCTGAGGTGCTTATGTCTAACTTCTCCTTCATGCCTTACTTTCCCCTGTCATTTATTGCATTGTTTTCCATTCCTGTCCCCTCACCCTGCACATAGTACAGTTCCTCCTTCTCTATATCAGTTCCGTTTGATCACAATAAAGTTATCAGTGGTCATCAGCCTGTTAAGCCATTCTTCCATCCATCTGCAGGGGGAATGATTCTTTTGGTCCCTAATGAACCAGGACATAGCCATCAAGGGAAGGTGACAATATATATCACTGTCACTGTCATCCTGTTGTTCATCGATTGCCTCGAGCAGGCCCCAGTCACGTCTCCTTTGTCCTAGCCCTGAGATTTTAAAAAGTGCCACATTTGAGGCTCTTTCAGGGTCAGGAGAATGAGACCCACATTGTTACTGGTTTTTGGCATATTGAATACACCACGGGGAGTTTGCCAGACTCTGCCATGTGGACAATATATATACATATATACATATATATACATAAATATATATCAGACTTTATTTTTTTAATCACTTGGGGGTTTTTTGTATCCTACAATAGTACTAAGGGCTGCATAAACATTTAATGCATGCATCCCTTTCAAATGACTGTTTTTCTATTCTTGAGAGATGCCAAGATATGGGTTTGCCATGCCATATGGGTGCTCTATTATTATTTTCTTTAAGAAGTCTCCATTCTATTTCCTGTAAAAGCTGAACCAGGTAATATTTTCATCAACAGCGAACGAGGGTTCCTTTTTCACCACAGTCATGCCAACAATGATTTTTTCCCAGTTTTTGCTATATTCCATTTTTACTTGTGTGAAATGATTTGCTCGAGTGGGCCCAGTAACGTCTCCATTGGAGACTTTGTTGTTACTGTGTCTGGCATATCAAATACTCTCGGTAGCTTGCCGGAAATGATATCTCAATGATTTGAATTTTCATAATCACAAGTGACAATGAGCATTTTTTCATATGCTGACTGGCTTACTTACTGTATGTCCTCTTATGTTCATCTTCTATACTTATATTTTGGATGACGCCATTAATTTTAATATTGAGATTTGTGTGTGCCTAATCTATACTTATTAATTGGGCACTAGTCTTTTATCTCATGCATGTTGTGAAAATATTTTTCTCTCATTCAGTAAAATATCTCTTATTTCAGCTCAAGTTTCTTTTGCCATGTAATTTTCTTTAGTTTGATGTAGTCCAAGTTATGTATGTTTTGTTTTTGTTTTATTTCACATGGAAACTGTGCACCGTCCTCCTATTGTTCACCAATTTGCTCGAGCGGGCCCAGAAACGTCTCCATTGTGAGACTTGTTGTTACTGTGTTTGGCATATCGAATACCTCACAAGTAGCTTGCCAGGTTTTGCCATGCGGGTGTAATATTCTCGGTAGCTTGCCGAGCTCTCAGAGAGGGACAGAGGAATCAAACCCGGCTCAACCTGGCTGGCTGCATGCAAGGCAAATGACCTACCACTGTGTGATGACAATATGTGATGACATGGAAACAAATTGTTGAAAATACCTCTGAGGTCCTGTTCTTGACGAATTCTGCCTATATTTTCCTCAGTGTATCTTATAAATTTTTGTCTAGTTTTGAGATCTTTTATCCACTTTGAATTTTTATATATAGTATGAAATACGAATCAGGATTTAATATTTTGCAAGTAGATATCCAGCTCTTTGTGCAACATTTTTGAAGAGGTTTTTATTGCTGTCATTCTCTAAACCTTTTGCTATAAAGTAATTTTTCATAAGCCAGAGTTTATCTTTGGGCTCTCAATTCTATTTTAATGCTCTAAGAATCTACCCTTAGAAAAAAAGGAATGATATTTGATCAGATGTGGCTTATCATTTTTTGGTTACTGTTTGTTCTCTTGTTTTGAACAGTTGTCCTGGAGCAATGGCCTAGCAACATAAAATGCAGTAACTATGGTTATGAAACTGGATTTCTATGAATGCAATCAGGTAGAATGTGGGTCCAGTAATGAGAACTTTCAGAGGTGGCTTTCATGTAGAATATTCTTAATAAAAAATAGGAATGGCTATACTTACTGATGAAAATAAGACCTAGGTTCTGTCCTGTCCTTCCATTGTTCATTGAGTTGCTCGAGTGGGCCTAGTAACGTCTTCATTGTGAGACTTGTTATTGTGTTTGGCATATTGAATATGTCGCGTGGAGCTTGCCAGGCTTTGCTGTGTGGGCGAGATACTCTCGGTAGCTTGCCGGGCTTTCTGAGAAGGGTGGAGAAATCGAACTCGGGTCGGCTGTGTTGGCCTCATGCAAGGCAAAAGCCCTACCCATTCTGCTATTGCTCCAATCCAAGACCTAGGTATCCTCATGAATTATAAGAACAAAATGTTACCCTTGGGAGAGATTTTTATACATCAGCATTCAGCTGAAATCATAAGAGAAATGCAGGATTCCATTTATAACACTTGGGCTCTGGATTTGTTGTTGTTATTGTTGGTTTTAACATTCAGTTATGCTCAAGAGTTACTCCTGACTCTCCACACAGGAATTATTCCTTTTGTGCTCAGGGAACTGTGTGGGATGCTGGGTGCCCTGGTCAGCAGTGCACAAGGCAAATGAACTACCTGCTGAACTATTGCTCTGACTTCTGGACTCTGGATTCCTTTATCATCTTGCTATATGTCAAGCTTGTTTCTACCTTGATAATCTTTGCAATGACTTTTCCTTTTGTTTAAATCACACATAAACAGGCCTTCACCTCGGATTACCTATGTAAGTCTTCACTTGCCCTCCTTTATTATTACTTAGCTTAATTTCATGGCATCGATTACTATGAAATAGCATCTATTGCTAGGAGATAGCATCTGAGATTAGTTGTTTACTTGTTCTTATCTGATGTACATTCACATGCGGTACTGAATGGATAAGAGATGGATTTATTATTATTCCCCAATTTCTTCATTTATGTTATCTTCATTGACACATTTTATGAAAAGTGGGATCTCGTCTCATTCATTTATGCATTAAATCTGTAGCTAATGCCTGGCATTGATTGGTGCTCATGAACACTTACCAAAAGAATAAAAAAGATTATCTCACAAACTGGATGGAACTGCATTTGTTGATTATCGCAGGCTCTTATGTCTGCAGGGCAAAGGGGGGGATGACTGACAAGTTTTCAAGAATTGTAATTTTGACTGGTACATAATTGCAGAAGGAGGTGAGCTCTTTATCTTGCTTTCTATGCTAAAATCAAGTATAATGGCAGAAGCTTGGCGTAGAATTTAATTCCAATATGTTCCTTTTTACATAACCCAGGACTCATTTCACACACAGAATTTGTTTCTCTCAGGGCAGGGATGTCATTTTTAGAGGTGTCTGTGTCCTTGTAAATGTTTGCTCACCTTTTTGCTCCTCATCTCGGTTGCTAAGACAGTTTCTATAGCAAAATATGGCTAGCTAAGTCAGGATTACAAACAGTAAATGTTTCAAGCAGATAAACTTGACATAAGAGCAGCTGCTTTTCTCCAAGCAAGAGGTAGGAATGTGCTAGAATCGGATCGATAACATAAGCAGCATTTAAAGTCTTCACTATGGGTTGTGATGAGTGCTTTTGGGTTTTTTGCCATTGATATTTGTATTGAATAATCTCTGAAGTTCCTGTACAGTGTATATGCATTGAAGACGACTCTAATTTATTGAAAGTAAGATGGAAGTAAAAAGAAATCTTAGCAGACATTTTGTGATTAAAAAGGATGGTGTAGAATCAACTGGATTTCTACAAAGGATTGCTTAAAAAGTGAAATTCTCACTCAATTTTAGGTGTCCAAAAGCAAACGCTAATGGGAGAACTGATCCACGAAGTTGAGTTGAAGGTTGGGATTTGAGAGGGAGGGATGTTGGAGTCCTTGAGGGGGGTTGAATACACTGGTGATGGATGTCGTGTTGGGATTATGTGTGTGAGAAACCATTATTAATAGGATTGTAAATCACAGAATCTCAATTAAAATGAAAAACTTCAGAAGCAAAACAGAAAACAAATGCTGATATAGGAAATCAATGTGAAAGAACTTGATTGATGGTTTATTATGCAAACTGAAGGTTAGATCCTTTATACCTAACACAAGTTGTAAGGTTCTAACACAGAAATTGTTAAACATTTTCAACAGATTTCACTAGTAGTCAAGGTCATCAATTCAACTTCAGAGGCACTACCTATTCATCTCAATAAAACAGAAATTGAAAACTTAACTACAACTTCGTATATTCCTTTCAGCAGTTCAAAAGTCAGAATGTACAGAAAGGAAAGCTTGACTAGCATTTTACAATGTACAACTGAATAATATGCAAATATTCAGACTTTCTGATCTCCTTCACTATAGCTTAGACTGTATGCATCTTCTCTACAGTTTCCTTTTTCTTAGGGTTTTCAATAAGACTTGAGCTTTTTATGCCTTAACAGCTTCTTTTGGAATCTTCAGCTATTTCTGGGACTGCCTATCCAATCCCCTAATTCACGCCTTTATCCCAAATAACTGCAATTGACGCTATATGTGGATATAAAGAACAATTGCTTAAGATCAAGATTTTTTTGCAGTACATGGAAAAGAAGCATGTCTTCCTTTCTTTTATTCCTTTTGAATTAACAAATATTTTTTAACTGACTACTATGTCCCAACAACTTTGGCACTTGTTAGAGCAGACAAGGATAGCTAAGAGAGGTGACAACAAATTCAAAAATTCACATTTCAGCAAGTTTTAAAATACACTTGCAGTACTCAGCCTACATTCCTACCCTTTCAGCATTTTTATAATGTCCAGTTTCCCTTCAGACCCTTCAGTATTTTATTATAACACAATATGCCTGCTGTGTGCACACACGTGTGTGTGTGTGTGTGTGTGTGTGTGTGTGTGTTGTGTGAAAATGTGCCAAGTGGATTTTTGGGTAGAGTAAAACCAGGAAAGTTGAGAAGTATTGTTTATATCCATCATGCTTCTAACTCTTTCTTCTGAAACTGGGTTTAAATGAATCACCAGACATTATCACTACAAGTACAGTTATGGAAATTTGGAATGAAGATTTAAACATCTATTTTGTAACATAAATTTTTGCATGGTATATAGTTGAATAAAAGAAGGTATGAGATATATTTCTGGATGATTCCATTTGCAAAATTTGGAATGAAGATTTAAATATCTATTTTGTAACATAAATTTTTGCATGATATATAGTTGAGTAAAAGAAGGTATGAGATATATTTCTGGATGATTCCATTTGCAAAAGTAATATATAAAGAGATCTGAGTGTCAATTTATACATTTATATGTCTGAAGTCGGCAGGCACTGGCAATGAGGTTCAGAAAGTGACAGAAACAAGATATGAGCTGTAGTTTCTCTCTTGCAAGCCTCAAAGGAAGAAGGCTGGACCCCCTTTGAAGATCAATCCAAGCTTGATAAGATTGGAATGCCACCCGTACCAGCCTAGAGAAACCTGACTTCCTTAGTACAGAAGAAACTTCAGCTGAAAAAAAAAATACTAAGAACCTTAAAGATGATCACCAAAAGTTCAAAATCCCTTTTTGTCTTGTCAACACCCTAACACCAGATGGCCTATCTATAAAGAAATCCCCAAGCTAGGGCGATTTGAGGAAAACCCCATTAAAACCAATTTTGCGATTCCATTTTGGGTCGTAGTCCCTCATTCCAATTTTTGGATGGGTATTTCATTTCCTTTACTTTATGGGAGCGATAGCATAGTGGTAGGCATTTGCCTTGCGCATGACTGGCCCAGTCAACATGGGTTTGATTCCTCCGCCCCTCTCGAAGAGCCCAGCAAGCTACCGAGAGTATCTCGCCCGCATGGCAAAGCCTGACAAGCTACCCATGACGTATTCGATATGCCAAACACAGTAACAGGTCTCACACTGGAGACGTTACTGGACCCGCTCGAGCAAATCGATGAACAACAGGAGGGCAGTGCTGTAGGACAGTGCTACAGTGCTACTTTATGGGATACACCCTCTTCTCTCTGCTTCTGCTTACTCATCTTTTCTAAATAAGACTATTTTACTTCACTGTTTCCTCCTGAAGTTATTTTTCTGCAAGGTAAACAAAAACATTTGAAACCTTAATGGAGGTTGGGACTGACTTCCTTTTTCCCTGCAAAGAGCAATCCTCTGCTCCTATCTAAGGTCAAGTTATTAAAGGCATCCAGATAGAAAAGGAAGAGGTTAAGCTCTCGTTACTTACAGGTGACAAGATACTATATCTAGAAAAACCTTAAAAATTCTACCAAAAAAAAAAATCTCCTACAAGCAATAGATCTGTATAGTAAAATCACAGGTTACAAAATCAACGTGCAAAAGTCCATGGCTTCCCTATGTGCAAATAATGAAATAGGAGAGAGAGAGAGAGAGAGAGAGAGAGAGAGAGAGAGAGAGAGAGAGAGAGAGAGAAAGAGAGAGAGAGAGACAAAAACAATTCCATTCAAAATTATATTTGTGCCTCAGAAAATCTAGGACTCTGCCTAACCAAAAGGAGAAAGATTTTTTTTTAGTTTTTGGGCTACACCCAGCAATGCTCAGGGGTCACTCCTGGCTCTGTGCTCAGGAATCACTCCTGGTGGTACTTGGGGGACCATATGGGATGTCGGGTATCGAACCTAGGTATTATGCATACAAGGCAAATGCCCTTCCCTATATGCTGTCACTCTGGCCCCGAGAGGAGAAAGATTTAAACAAATGAAATGACAAAACACTGCTTAAATATAAGAGGTTATGAGGAAATGGAAAACATTCCCTGCTCATGGATTGGGAGGTTTAGCATTGTTAAAATTTCAATACCCCCACCCCACCCCTGCCCAAATATTATACAGATTAATGCACTCCATACATGTATATCCATGACATTTTTTTCAAAGGAAATTGGTCAAATAACCATGAAATTCATATGGAACAATTAACATCATCTACTCTCATAGTCAAAGCAATCCTTGCAAAAATGATTAGAGGTATCACTTTCCCCCAATTCAAACTATACTATAAAGTGGTAGTAATTAAAACAGTATTGTACTGGAATAAAGACAGACACTCAGATCAATGAAATAGAATAGAAAATCTAGACACAGACCCTCAGATATATGGTCAGTTAATATTTGATAAAAGAGAAAAAAATGAAATGGAGCAAGGAAAGCTTCTTCAACAAGTTGTTTTGATGAGTGTGCTTTTCTGACCACATGCAGCACACACAACAAACAACCCAACAACCACTCATAGCTCTAACACCAAACACAAAAATGAAATAAAAATGGATTAAAGATCTCAACATCAGACTTGGATCCACAAATTTCAAAGAGGAAAACATAGGCAGAAATCTCTATAACATTGAAGCTAGAGGCATCTTTAAAGGTGCAATGTCATTTACCAAGCAAGTAGAAGCAAAGATAAATTAATTAATTACGTCAACTTATGAAGCTTCTGCACTTCAAGGGAAATAATAGTATTAAGAAGTAAATTTAAGATGATTGTTCAAATTGATTTGGACTAAGTAAAGGAGAAATATGCCCTTAGATGAAATTATGCCCTTGGGTGGATCTCTTAGTAGGATAAGATTTTGTCCTAGCTTCCCCAGAAGGAAGGACTTTACACATGTTGTTGTGTTACCTCACCTATGTGTGTTTGCTACCCTCAACTCTGGGGGATTGGGTTGATGACTAAAGCTATGAGACTGGGCATGGGGAGATGGGTGTGGGGAGGTTGATACTGGTATGAGAGGAGTATGAGCCTGGTATAGAGATGGAGATTGGAATAAACAGTGACTGATCACCAACTGGCAGAGTCTCCTGCCCCCGCGCCTGGCTGTCCTCGCCGGGGCCCCTTGGAGGGGTGCGGGTTGAGTTTCCCTCCCCGCCCCGAGCAGAGCTCCAGCAGCTGAGGACCTTCAGAATCAGACACAACCATGCTGAGACCACTCTCCACACGCATGAAGGAACCGGCAGAGGAACACAGGTATGCGGATCCCGGGGCTGAGATCTCCAAGCCTACTTGGGTCCGGGCTGAGCATCCTGCACCCAGATCCTCCATCTTCCAGTAGACAGGGATCACACCCACCAACTTCCCCCAGCACCAGGTAATCCCATCAACGGCCAAGACCCAGAGACTATAAAACCCAGCTCCCGGAAGCATCTCAAACATCTTATTATCTCGTTTTTACTTTGGAGAACCCGGAAGGCTACCATATGTAACCTGCCCACACGGCAGAGTCTGGCAAACTACCCGTGGCGTACCTAACATGTCAAATACCAGTAACAATGATGGGTCTCATTCTCCTTACCCTGAAAGAGACTTGAATATGGCACTTTTTAAAATCTCAGGGCTAGGATGAAGGAGACGTTACTGGTGCCTGCTCGAGGCAATCGACGAACAACAGGATGATCATGATCATGACTGTGTGATCACCAACCAGCTTGGTGGCACTGTTCCCTCCTTCATATGTCCCTTGTCAGTGGCCTGACAGGGTGGGGAGATGGCTCATGACCACCAACACATGCAGTGCATCCCCCACACACTTTTTCCAACACACAGAATAACAGGATCCAAATACAGCCCACAGACTAGGAGACATTATCTGCCCACCATTCATTTGAGAAAGGATTTAATATCAAAGATATACAAAGCACTGTTAGAACTCTATAAGAAAAAAAATCCAAACCCATCAAAAAATAGGGAGAAAAGATGAATAGTAATTTCCTCAGAAAGATATGCCAATGGCCAAAAGGCATATGAAAAAAAAGTTCTTTATCACTAATCATCGGAGAAATGCACATCCAAACAATAATGAGATACTACCTCACATCACAGTGAGGCATTCATCAAAAAGAAAAACAACCTGTGTTGGTAGAGATGTGGGGAAAAGGGACCTTTCACTCACTGCTGTTGGGACCGTCACCTGGCCCAGCCTTTTTGAAATACAGTATGGACATTTCTCAGTAAACTAGGAAGAAGGAGAACGAAAATAATGAGTGATCAGGAATCAGGGAACTTGGTTATACCAATGATATAGGAGAGTGGCAGAGAGAGATATACCCAAAACACCACAGGCTCAAAAATACTAAGAAGATGAGCTCTATACTATATCCACAGAACTTTGAAATTCCTTTCAAGGTTGCAGGTTGTGGGAGTGATCAGGAGGGTGCATGGGATCAGTGATGGAGACACGTTGACACTGCTATTGGGATTGGTGTGGAAATATTGTGTACCTAAAAACCAACTATCAATAACTTTGTAAATCATTATTCTTTAAAAATCATTTAAAAAAGAAAGTTAAAAAACAACAACAACAACTAGGCATTGAGCTTCTATAAGACCCAGAAATTCCACTCCTCCAAATATGCCCCCAAGGCAGGGATTAAGGTTCAGGACAGAAACACCTGAAATATGGTAGTGGGAAGGTGTAAAGGTGGTGGGATTGGTGTTTGAATATTAAATGTAGTCAAATATTGTTAACTACTTTATAAAATAAGAAAAAATTACACACACACAAACACACACAAATATGCCCCAAGGACCCAAAAGTACAATGAAGAAAAGTCATCTGTGTTCCTAGTGTTCATTGCGGCAGTATTCATAATAGCCAAAAAATGGAAACACAACTCAAGTGTCCAAGAATAGACAAGTGGATAACTATGGTACATATACCCAATGGAAAACTAATTGGTCGTAAGAGAAGATGAAGTCATGCAATTTGCTGCTACATGAATGGCCCTGGAGACTATCATGTTGAGTAAAATCAGTCAGAGGGAGGGACTGGAGCGATAGACAGCAGGTAGGGCATTTGCCTTGCATACGGCCAACCCTGGTTCAATTCCCAGCATCCCATATGGTCCCCCGAGCACCGCCAGTAATTCCTGAGTGCAAAGTCAGGAGGTAATCCCTGTGCATTGCTGGGTGTGATCCAAAAAGCAACAAACAAACAAAAAACCCCCGAATCAGAGGGAGTGGAAGAAATTCAGAATGATCTCTCTCTTATATGGGATATAATGAAACTTTATAGGGGAATATGAAATGAACAAAGACCATGGAATCAAAGAGCAGAGAACTGGTCTTCAAAAGGAAGCTTCCCACTGGGGCAGGCACAGAAGGGATAAGTTAGGGAAGGAAACTGGGACAATGGAGGAGGGGAAAGAGCTTTCCACAGAGGCAGGTTGGGGGTGGGAAGGAAACTGGGAACCTTGGTGAGAGGACTGGGGACTCTTGAGAGGATTGATGTTGAAACATTGTACACAGGAAACTAAATCATGAGTATCTTTGCGACTTTGCCATTCACACGTGATTCAATAAGAAACAAAACCCAAGGCTGGTGGGGTTCATGCCACATAGATCAAATGGATGCTCAGGTGAAATGTGATTCCTGCCTTGTGTAAACAGCCTGATGAGTGGCAGATTTTCACCAAACCTATCACCCCAGACACCTCCCCAGTGGGTCGGGCAGTAGCGTTCAGTGTAGGCTTCACTTCCCTACCCCCCACCCCCATATCCACCATGATTTTATAATTTCTTGAAATAGTCTAGATTCCTAGGGGTAAATGCTAATGATAGCCATTACAGGCAGGCAGCATCTCAGGAGACTGAGACTTTTATTGACGGTACCCTATTCCTCCTTGTGGGCTGGAGCGATAGTACAGCAGGTAGGGCATTTGCCTTGCCTGAAGCCGACCCGGGTTCAATTCCTCTGCCCCTCTCGGAGAGCCCGGCAAGCTACCGAGAGTATCTCGCCTGCATGGCAAAGCCTAGCAAGCTACACGTGATGTATTTGATATGCCAAAAACAGTAACAACAAGTCTCACAATTAGTTTTGAGATGTTACTGGTGCCCGCTCTAGCAAATCAATGAACAACAGGAGTACAGTACAGTGCCACGGTGCTACCCTATTCTTCCAAGGCACTTCTCTAACCCACCCTTGTTCTTGTGGAATGGGGCAGGGGTGGGAAGTGAAACAGAGAGCGCGCAGAGACTGAGAGGGAGACTGTGTCACGGCGGATCCTCTCACACACCCATTTGATTCTTCTCTTGAAGCTGACATTTCAAAATGCGCCTTTCATTAATAAAAAATAGATAGAGCCAGTCTTCTCCCAGTAATTACCTTTTTTTCTCTCTTCAACAGATTTTGAATACTTGTCATCCTTTTGTACTGAAACCTGCAGGAAAAAAAAAATAAAGAAATCAAAGAACATCAGAGTGTAAATGGCTCAGACAGAGGGGAATTCTCGGAAGCTCTTGTGATGTTTTTGTTCGGAACTGCAGGCCCACTCTGCCCTGCGCCCTGCTGGGCTGGCTGTGGTACTCACTGCCTACAGCCTGGCTCCTGTCTGTAGGATACCCAGGTTGCCAAAAAAGCTTCGAAAGCTGGGAAACACTCCCTGGCTCCAGCGAAGGCTTTCTAGTAACAAGATTTCTTTCCCTACAAGATGATAAGGCTGTGTTTGCATACATTTGCCCTTTTCCAGGAATCATGTCCTCTAAATGCCACCTTGCTCCCATTCAGTGCAGTCTGTCTTCTCCCTGTCTGGGTCTCCAGGAACAACCAGTGGATTGATGGCTTTCTGAAAGCTCCCTCATTATCTTCCACTTGTAAATTCTTTTCATGAGTAATCTCTAGTGTCTTGGATGTGGAGCTTCTTTGTATGCATGCTGTGACCTAAAATGTGTGAGCTCATTTGCTCCCTCCTTCTTCTCCCTACCCCCCATTAACCCGGCAATGTGACCTCGGAGATAATTGTTTATTTAATTAGAAAAGCTCAGTTGAGATGGCACTAATTAGTAAGGAATGAAAAGTAAAGGGTGAGAGCATATTTAAAGAAAGGAAAATATGTGACATGTGTACACATGTGTATATGATGGGTGTCAAGAAGGAACACTTGAAAATTTAATACTTTTATGTATTTATGTATTTATTTATTTATTTTTGCACAGTACAGTTGTACCAGGTACTGTTATCTTGGGAGAGATTGTCTTTGTCATCCTTCGCCCTAAAATGAAAGAAAATTCTTTTTCTATGATTCTAACCTAAAAGTTGTTGCTAACTTAAACACTGTGGTTTACAAAATTATTCATAATACAGTTGATTCTGGCATTCAATGTTCCAACATCAATCCAACCATCAGTGTGACCTTCCTTCGCCAATGTCCTCAGTTTCCCAGCCACACTCCAAACTCCCTTCTTAACAGGTACAAAATGATTTATTTTATATCGCTTGTTATAATAAAATGGAAAATGGATACAGTTTAGTAAAAAAAAAATTGTGAAAGTTGTTATATTTCACAATGGTATTTTAGTCATTATCTGGGGATTTACTGAGCTGTTTATTGCTTGTTGGACCTTCTGGTTTATTGTTTTCACTTTTTAAGCTTAGTAGGCTACTATGCTACATTTCCATTTAATCTGCTGTGCTCCTTCGGGGCTGTCAGTATTGTAGAATTTGAAGGTCTCAATTGTATATGTATGTGACTGCATGCTCCAAAAGATAGTAGAACTAGAACAGTATTTTTTGACTTGGTTTCTCTTGAGATTAGTCGTGAAGCTGTAAGCTGTAGGGTGTAGTTGGGATTGTTGGAATTTCCACAGGGTGAGACTCAGCCCAACTCCCAACCCAAGAAGATTCCAGTGTTTTCAGCTCAGCGATGGGTGTACCTGGGAATTTCATCAGCTTGGAGTCTATTCTAAGATTTGTTATAAATCTTCTAAGATTAGTTATGAAGACTTAAGAGGTGTTACTAAGATTTTTTAATTAAAAAACTTGTGGGAACCAAAAATACATATAAATAAGTTCCCTATCAAGCAAGTATTATTTAAATTGTGTTTGGCATATTCCCCTGCACTTAAATGCACAAAGTCTCCAGCTTATTTGAAATTCCTCTCCTAGAAATTATATTGCTGTTTACACTAACATTTTAAGAATTCTGCTTCCTCCATTGCTGTTATCAGTACTTTCTCATCTGGCTTTATCTCAATTATGGACCATAGTTAATTGCAAGGACATTTAACTGGACCATGATAATTCAGAGAAGAGTGTTGACCATCGTCAACAAAGGAAGTGAAAGTTGGGTCATTTAACTGTGGTTGCTATAGTTACTCTTCTCCTTGGATGCTTTCTCTGTTTCACTAGGATGAGGTTCTATGAGAACTTGGATTATCAAACTGTGATGCATTTATATAATGGAATGAACTTTAGTAAGCAAAAGGTATAAATATTGTGCCTGCCACACCTTAGATGGTTTAATATTATGCTATGAAGACAGACTCAAAAGATTATGAATTGTAGGGTTCTATTTACATGAAATGTTCAGAAAAAATATAGATCCCCAAAGTAGAAAAATAGAGCTAACCAGGGACAATAGTGAGAATGGGGAATGTTTTATAAGCAGATACAGCAAGTTTTAAGGGTTGTGAAAATATTCTAGGTTGGATAACCGTGATTTCTGCCAAAGAAATGTGGAAGGATGAGTGAGACAATCAAGACCTCTGATTGGTCCCATATTTGCATATGTGAGTTCATTGGTCATCCTATAAATCCTCAAATGCATAAAAGGCATGTATAATCTAGGTGTCTTGCAAACTACTAAGGGCATGGATATATGACATACATATATAAGCACGGATCACTGGATAGGAGTGGGGAGATTTGGTTGGGTAATTGACTAGCAAATTGAGGTTGCTGTTTCAGTTTCTGATAAAGATTACTTAGAAGAGTCCATTCACAGAAAGGTACCGTTACGAGGTGTACAATAAAGAGCTGTATCACTTAAAATATGCTTAGATGCTGTCAATAATAATCTGAAGTCAAACCAGCTGCAATAGTGATGACTAAATTTTTGGGTTTCATAAAACTCACTGAACTATACATTGAAACTAAATATTTATGGTACTAAAGTTATAAAACTCAATAAACCCACTTTATAATTAGAAATAGCATCCATTGAAAAATAAATAAAACCTAAAATCCATCATGTGTAGGGGAAGTCTCATGGGGAAATGCTTGGAAATTTCCTTAACTACCTTTGTTGAGGTGGGTTTCAGGGATCTTCACATTTTGCTAATTTCATATGTGCTTTACCCTATTGGGAGAAAGCTAAGGGACATCCCAAGATACTAAGTGTTCAAATATACAGAGATTAAGTTGGTGTTTTTGACTCTTTTTTATCCTTAAAGAGGATCTACCAAATAGGTGAGTTAACATTCAGGGAAGAATAGCGGCTTCCTTAGAATACTGAGAAACACTTCTCAAGGGAGGTGGCATCATTGGAGCTGCTTATCAAAAACTGAGAAGTAAAAGTCCAGATAGTGAAGAGAAAAAGAGAAAACTTGAGAAAAACAAATGATTTTGTTCTTTGTATGTGCCACTTCCTATTCCTCTTCAGTCCCCATGATCTCAATCCTCAAGTCACCCACAGAAATCTCCTGTCAAGGCTGGGTCATAATTACATGGGGAAGAATCAGAAAAACATATGCCGCTGGCAGAGGAGTTTATTACAGGTTAGATGTCTGGCTCAAGTAGTGCTAATCAGAGTTATCACTGAAATTGGATAGTATTGATTCTCCAGAATTATTCTTTAGGAGATCCCTCTGATAAGCTGAAAAATTCCCTCCTCTCCCCTCCCCTCCCCTCTCCTTCCCTCCCCTTCCCTTCCCTTCCCTTCCCTTCCCTTCCCTTCCCTTCCCTTCCCTTCCCTTCCCTTCCCTTCCCTTCCCCTCCCTTCCCTCCCCTCCCCCTCCTCTTCCCTTCCCTTCCCTTCCCTCCCCTCCCCTCCCTTTCCCTTTCTTTCCCTTCACTTCTCTTCCCTTCCTTTCCCCCTTCCCTCCCCTCCGGTCCCTTCCCTTTCCCTTCCCTTCCCTCCCCTCCCCTCCTTTTCTCTTCCTCTCCCTTCCCTTCTCTTCCCTTCCTTTCCCTCTCCCCTCCCCTCCCTCTCCCTTCCCTTCCCTTCCCTCCCCTCCCCTCCCCTCCCCTCCCCTCCCTCCCCTCCCCTCCCTCCCCTCCCCTCCCCTCCCCTCCCTTCCCCTCCCCTCCCCTTCCCTTCCCTGGCAAAAACTGGAAGACTTCAAAAGAAACATCTTGAAATCATTCCCTAAGCAAGCAGGGAGATCTTGTTTTAACGCAGTTTCCAGAAACCTAGGAAATGCTATTGCAAGGTGGTAATGAATGAAGGAAATCTTCGGGGCACTGAGGCCCTCACACAGTCTTAGGGTGCATAAGTCTTGCCTGATTCTAGATTTTCCCCTGTTAGGGTCCGGAGTCAACCACCCCTCAAGGATAGAGAATAGAGTCGATAATGCAAATCGTATAGCGAGATTTATTGCTCCAGCTAGTTGAGGTCCAAGTATCTGCCCAGTGCAGCAGGTTTCAACAAGGACATCAAGCATTAGGTTCAGCAAGTTCTTATACTTTAATTTTAGCAAGTAGCATTGTCACTGTCACTGTCCTCCCATTGTTCATCGATTTGCTCGAGTGGGTCCAGTAACGTTTTCATTGTGAGACTTGTTGTAACAGTGTTTGGCCTATCGGATATGTCATGGGTATCTTGCCAGGCTTTACTGTTTGGGCGAGATACTCTTGGTAGCATGCCGGGGTCTCCAAGAGGGGCGGAGAAATTGAACCCGGGTTGGTCGGGTCGGCCGGCCATGTGCAAGGCAAATGCCCTCCCGCTGTGCTATTGCTTCAGCCCAGCAAGTAGCATTACTCAGCAATTTTCTGTTACCTATTACATATTTTTTTGGCCCACATCATCCAGTCCACATCCTGACAGTTACATTCCAGAGATCTAATCTCATTCCCGGGATGTAATCTTTGACAAAAAGCATCTGATTTTTCTGCTTTTCTTGTTCCTGGAAGAGGCCTAAGTCACTCAGAGGTCCCAAAGTCTGTCATGGCAGTTCTCTGGCTAAGTGGGTCCTAACACCTGAATGTGGTTCCAGGAAGTGCTTTGGGATTCTGCATGGAGATAGCTATCAAGTTGGTTCTTCAGTACGACCTCCCTGCTAGCATGATAGCTAATGAGTGAAGTGTTGAGTAGAAAATCAGTCATTGCAATTTGTCAAGACAGAGTGTACACCCTGCACCAGGATTGAGAGAGCTTTCCAACATATGAGCTAGGTGTGAACTGCCTTCAATAGAACCATCACGATCCTTATGACATCACAGGTTCCTGGGATTTAACTTGAAAACAAGCTCTTTGGATGATGTTCCTTCACACTGAAAGTTAAGAACAAGTAGCTAGGACTTTATTGACTGATGACTCAGAGTAGAGAATGTGGGAGGAAGTGACTGAATTTAAAATGTCCTCTATTCACTCACCAAGAGGACGTTCCAGACAGAGGCTCTATTTTGCATTCTCAAAAGCACAAGAACTGTAGGAAATGGAGAAGTTCCCACCACTCTGGAGGATAGCATTGTTATTGTTTTGGTAGGGTGAAGGTGTTGTTCAGCAAACTATTTGACTCTTCTGGGGAGCCAGCTAATGTTGTTTTTTAAAGAAATACCAGATATGTTCACGGGACCCATTTGCATATACTCAACCACTTCGATTTCAGCTCTTAGATTTGATGGATATTTGTGAGATGACATTTGTTACTCTAATCACAGATGCCTCACTTTATTCCCCTCCCCCTTATTTTCATAGCAGTACATACAGATATGAGCAAAATCCAACCAGAAAAGCAAGATAGTACAGTAATATTATGCAACCTCTGTGATTAAGCAGATTCACAGTGTTCAAGCTCTGGAGGTGTTTTCTGTCTGTCAAATCAAATGAAACCCTCTCTCTCAAGGTAGTAGCTACCCAACAATTATTTTCAGCTCCTCAAATAGATACACTCAAGGCACAGAAACAAACAGTTCTCCCCATGAAACAGCCGGCAAGGTCTGATAATGAAAATGGTAACTGAATGGCTGTCAACAACGCTGTCTTTTCCCCTGAGTTTGGCTGATAATTTTTTTTCCATGAATGACTAATGGAGAGGCAGCTGCTCTCCAGCAAATAGGATTAAAAACCCCCATTAATATTGGTGACTCATCAGCCTGATTCTTTCCCCATGTCTGAAAATGTCAAGAAATTAAAAAGGCACAGTGGCATCTCCGGAAGACAAGTCCCAAGTCAGAGTCATTTCTAAATATTCTTGGTCTCATTTGCAAATTGACTGCCACCTGAGACATGACCTGCTTTGGACTCCCGTCCATGGGAGCAAGAGAGGAGACCAATATCACTGCAGAAACGACTCCTCTCAGCCTCCAGCAGAACCGGAATTGTGAACCAGGAGATGTGACTGCATGTCGTGAAGTGGAGTGGATGGGCAGTCACCTGTGTCCTAGGTAGTTCCTGACTGCCTTAAAGAGTAGAAGGGAAGTAATACAAGGACACCTCATTTCACTAAGTGTGTTTGCTGTATGTGTTAGATAACACAGAGGTCTGAAAATTGGTTCTTTGCATTTCCTGCTAGCAATGGACTTCAACTCATTTGAAACAAACTTAGTAATAGATTTAAACTTGACTAGATTTTCATCCTGCGTTGTAGGGACCAGTGGCTCCATCTGTACAGGATGAGCAAAAGGCATATGCAACTATGTATGTATGTATGTATGTATGTATCTATCTATCTATCTATCTATCTATACTTTGGAATCAAATTTCAGATCTTTATTGCAAAACGAGACCAATGAAAATATATAAAATGACAACGTAACTCATTTTATTGTCACGTTCTTTGTGTGACTCCACTTGACTTTCTAAACTCATTTTCTGACTGGAGTCCCAACCAGGGTTATGAATAACATGAATCATTAAGGGGATAGAAACAAATGTTCAGGGGAATGTGAGTGTGGGAATCAGGGTAGCATCTGTGCCATTCTTGGGTGTTGGATGAAGAGAGAATGCGTGGGTGCAAGTTGAAAGCTCTTTGGGGAGAGTGCAGGAGGAGGGGCCTCAGTTTCAGAAACTGGTTGCTAACAGGGACATGTGATGGGAATGGTGAGTCGCGGAAAGACTTTCAAAGGAAAGGGGTACTTTTGATGTCCTTTCTTTCTTTCTTTCTTTCTTTCTTTCTTTCTTTCTTTCTTTCTTTCTTTCTTTCTTTCTTCCTTCCTTCCTTCCTTCCTTCCTTCCTTCCTTCCTTTTCTTCCTTCCTCCTCCCTCCCTCCCTCCTTCATGAATGAAAGATGTACTTTTGATGTCATTTCTCTTCCTTCCTTCCTTCCTTCCTTCCTTCCTTCCTTCCTTCCTTCCTGTCCTTTTTTTTTACATTTTGGGTCACACCCAGCAATGCACAGGGGTTACTCCTGGCTCTGCACTCAGGAATTACCCCTGGCAGGGCTCAGGGGACCATATGGGATGCTGAGAATCGAACCCAGGTTGGCTGCATGCACGGCAAATGCCCTACCCACTATACTATCACTCCAGCCCCTCTTTCTTTCTTATTTTTAGTTGGATGCAATTTCATGGTCAACAAAAAAGTCCTTTGGAATTTTATCAGGAAGAAACTATTCTTTTATTTGTTCATTCATGTGACTGAGTTTATGAGCATCCACCATGTATATTTATTTGTGGCATTGTTGACATTGGTAGAAAAAAAAGGTTCTTATTACTTTGGATTTGGGAAGAAAGGGGAGAAGATACATATAATATAAAAACAGCACAGAAAAGTGAAAATCATGCTTCTTGGATGGTGGTCCAGGGAAGCTCTTTGGGCTCAATACTATTTGATGAAAATCTGAAACAAATGTGGAAGTGATTATTCTTATAGAAGCTCTTTCTAGATGATGCCTCTCCAGTATTCCAACAATGTTCAGACTCCGAGGAAAGTTGCTCATGTTTAAGGCAGAGCCATAAAACCAGGAAAGCCAGAATACAAATAGCATAAAAAGTGGAAGGAAATGAGGTCCAGGCAATTGGAAATTAGACAACTTCTTGTTATTTGGCTATTTGATGAGCCACTTTACTCCCAAAGAGACGAGAGCAATTGGAAGATTATTAGTACAACAGCAGATATATCTGAGTTATGTTTCCTTCCATGTTGTTTTTATTTCCAAAGTTCATACTAAACTTGTTTTAGGCATACAATGTCCCAACAACAATCTCATCACCAATGTCCCCTTACCTCCACTCATGTCTCAGTTCCCTCTCATCCTCCTA
Source organism: Sorex fumeus (assembly GCF_029834395.1). Classification (NCBI taxonomy): domain Eukaryota; kingdom Metazoa; phylum Chordata; class Mammalia; order Eulipotyphla; family Soricidae; genus Sorex; species Sorex fumeus. The sequence continues at coordinate 42,789,403 of NW_026606071.1, read as the reverse complement.
CCCTGCCCTCTGGACAGACAAATAACAAATATATTTGACATTATTTTCTCCAGCAAAACTTAAAGAAATGGAATCATGGGAAAATAGGTCAATAAAAGTCAACTTATGGTGATTGATTGCTATATGATTTTAACTTATGCAAATAAAGAAATTAAAATCATTTAATACAATATGGTATATTTCCAATTATCATTTACATAGCTAAGTTTTCAACTCTGGCATCTAAAATATTTTGCATTAAGTGTAATCATGTTCTTGGACCTTATTGTTGAATTATCATGTTTTCCTTGTCATAAATAAAACTATTCAAGAAATTATGTGCTGATATATTTTAAAGTTTCCATGAATTTGGCAAAACTTGCAAATATAAATTTTACTAAGAATGAAGAGAACTAACAACATTTAAATGGGAAACTATGAATAGACCTATAAATGTATGAAGTGTTTTATCCTTAGAAAGGTAATATTGGGTTTTATATCAGAAAATATTGTATTATAGGTATAGCTTACATAACTGCACTAAAAAGTAAAGATTATGTTATAAATCCCTGGATGTGAAAAATACTGAGAAAATATAGAACAATCACTATAAATAAGATGTTAATTATTGAAAATGTAAAATACCTTAGCAAGCTAGGAATAAATATATCTTTCTTAATGTAGCGGAGGGCAACCATTTGTACCTTAGTGAGTACCATACTCAATGTCACTTGTTTTTATCTGAGTTATGTTTCTTAAACTTTTTTCTAAATGTCTCTGAGAACAGGATAGGAAGAGCGTTCCACAAGGGACTTGAGAAAAGGTGCAGGAATTTCCAAAATTTTTAACTGTCTTAAATGTTTAAAGATCAAAAAGGTGAAGAATGTCCAAGATAAGAGGTGGTACTAAGAGATGAAAATACTTAGATAGCTTCCTTGGTCCTAAGAGGTGGAAATACTTAGATTGGAGAGGAATTAAGAATAGAAAGGAATGCCTGATAATTCTTGAGGGAGATACTAGTATCATTACCTTTTAAAGAAGGAGGATTAAAGATTACTTAGATTTGTGGGATATTAAAAGCAAACAAACATAGTTTGAGACTAACACCCAGGAACTATAGAAACAAGGGCCAGGATAAATGGTCCATCGTTGGAAGCCTGCTTCAAGGACTCTGGGTGGGAGCAGTTGGGATAGAGAAAGGACCATTATGACAATGATGCTTGGAAGGGATGGCTCTAGATGGGAGATGTGTACTGAAAGTGGGTAAAGAACCAAGCATGATGGCCTCTCTGTATCTGTATTGCAAATCGTAATGCCCAAAAGTAGAGAAAGAGAGACAGACAAAGAAAAGTGACTGCCACAGAGGAAGGTCTGGGGTGAGAGGTGATGGTGGAAGGAGGGATATGGGGAATATTGGTGGTAGAAAAAGTACACTGGTGGAGGGATGGGTGTTGGAACATTGTGTGACCGAAACTGGATTACAAAGCTTTGTAACTGTAGCTCATGGTGATTCAACAAAAAAATAAATTAAAAAAAGGAAAAAGATGAGACACTTAGCTACTTTCTTGTTATATTTTTCTGTCTTTACCAGAGTAAAAGGTGACCTTCATGAAGTGGGAACACACAAAAGCATTTTGTTTGCAACCAGTTTTTTAGCCCTCATGAGAAACTATGCATGACTCAGGAATCAATTCCAGTATTGCTGGGAAAAAAAGAAAACCCAATAATTCTGGTGCTGAAGAGTAACATTTTATTGCAATATTTTTGGAGATACACAACTGAATAGTTTTCTATTCATTTTGTTGGACACATGAAAAGGCTCCAGTTGAAAATCAAAATTTGTTTAAGACAATGAAGACATTAGGCTGATCATTTATCTGGCAAGTGAATAGAGAGAGTAGTCTGCTTTTATCACACAGAATTTTTTTTATCTAAGTCTTTTTTTTTTTTTCAGCAAATTGCTGCCATTATTGTTGTCTTTGAGTTGCTAGAACCATGGACTAGCCTTTGGCAAGTCATTTAACACCTCTGGGCTGCACCTAACCATTGTGAGACTAAAGGGTCACTGAAGAAATCATTTCAGGAACATGGGACTATCTCTAGCATGTGGATCTCAGTATCTCTGATAAATTAGCCTGTGTATCCAATTCCTAAATACAGCACACAATTCTCCAACAGTGTTTACTGATCCCTGTGATATTTTAAATTAGAAACATTGGAGATAAAACGTTCTGAAGCTAAAATTTTGTCTGTTGAAAAGTTCCTGAAACTTGATGCTCTCTTTCTCTCTCTCTTTTATTTTTAAATGGAATCACTTTGAGATACACAGTTAAAAGGTTGTTTATGATCAGGTTTCAGTCATACAATGTTCCAACACCTGTCTCTTAACTAGTGTATATTTCCCACCACCAGTGTCCCCAGTTTCCCTCCCGTTTTTCTCCCCACCTGTTCCCCATCCCCCACCCCAGCCTGCTTCGCTGGCAGGCACTTCTCCACCCCTCCCCCCACCCCCCACACACATATTCTCTTTTTCTCTCTCTCACTCTCTTTCCTTCTGGGCATTATGGTTTGCAATATAGGTACTGAGAGGTTATCACGTATAACAATGTACCTAATTTCAGCACTCAGTTCTTATCCAGAATGATCATTTCCAATTATCTTTGTCATACTTGTCCCTTCTCTATCCTAACTCTCTCCCCACCCCCCTCCATCACTTTCCAATTGTGGCAAGCTTCCATCTGTGGACCAGTCCTCCTGGATCTTGTTTTTACTGTCTGTAGATGTTAGTATCATATTATGCTTTTTAAAATGTCACACAGATGAGTGCAGTCTTTCCATCTCTCTCCTTTTGGCTCATTTCACTCAGCATGATTCTCTCCACATCCATGAATTTATAAGCAAATCTCATGGCTTTATTTTTCTTGGTGAACCTGATGCTTTCTAAGGTTCTTACATTCATTTTCCAGGCACAGGGAAAGTTCCAACAGCACTTTATTCTTATCTCTTAGGATACATTTCTTTGGTTTGTTTATGTTATTTTCTTTAATTGATGAACTGAGATTTACATAGTTATTGATAGTTGATTTTTAGGCATATAACATTTCAACACTTATCCACTCACCATTGTCAACTTCCCTCCCCATATTCTTCACCCCAAACCCCACCTGTCACCTTGACAGGTGCATTACAAAGTTTCAGTGGTTGCAGCTTAGATCTCTCTTTTTATTTTTATTTATTTATTTATTTTTTTGCTTTTTGGGTCACACCTGGTGATGCAACCCGGGTCACTCCTGGCTCTGCACTCGGGAATTACTCCTGGCGGTGCTCAGAGGACCATATGGGATGCTGGGAATCAAACCCGGGTCCGCTGCATGCAAGGCAAGCGCCCTAGCCGCTGTGCTATCGCTCCAACCCCAGATCTCATTTTTAAAGTGTTGCTGAGTCTGTGTTTTGGATATATGGCTATGCCCCTCACCCATACAACAGATATAACTGAAACCCTGTTGTCTGTTTTTCCATTTTTTTCCCCGCTGACTCCCCTACTCCCTTGATTTCTTTTCTTTTCTGTCCCTCTCTTCTCTAAACACTGGGGTCAAGGGTGATCTAGACATCTTCCTTTTAGTATGTTTCCTCATCCAGTATTCTATACATTTTTTTCTTAAACACTTTTTTTTTTCACATCTAGACAACTTAAATATTTGCATCACAAAAGTGTGTCTCTCTCAACAATCTCCTCCAGTCATCCAAACCTAGTGCATTAGCTGTTAGGATTGCTGTAACAAAATTCAATAGATTAGGTAATTTAAAATCCAGAAATTTGTTTTCTTGGATTCTGGAGGCCAGAAGTCTAAAATCAAGACGTTGGCAGGTTATGTTAATCCTGAGGTTTATCTTGGTTTGTAGTCGTCTTCTACATCTTCCTTTAATGGTCTCCACTCTATGCATAACTACTCATTTTATGAGTCATTTTAGATTAGGGCTCACCCTGCTGACCCCATCTAAATTAATGTTTCCCTCCAACCTCCAAATTCTGGCTTTTAGGACTGCAATAAACAACACACATACACACAAACACACACAAACACATAAATTTTGAAGACAGGGTTTGCCCCATGCTATCTTAGAAGTAGCAGTTTAAATTTCTCCTCTTCTCCAGCTTTTGTCAACCCCAGATGCCCAGTATCAGATGCCAACCCCAGGTAAGGTCAGGTAAGGTAGGATTCAGAAAGGACATTAGAAATGAAAGAAATGAAATTGCTCTTAACAATTAAGTCAGCACTCATCACCATTTCCCCAGATGTGCTTCATTCTATCTCCTGATCTTTATGGAGTTTTGTAATTCTAACACAAAAGCAGATGGCATCATTTTTTATGAGAAAAATCATACTCTGCCTTAGGGAACCATTCTTTCCTGCACTGAGTCCTGTTTCTTTGAAACACAGCATTTAATTCGCCCTTTTCAAAGTCTGTTGCCTTATCATTTACCAGACCCCTAAAGGGAAATGCATAAAAGTGTGTGACCCTTTTCATACCTGGTGAAAGTCACGATTCATTCAGCATGATATTTAATTTCTATAACCATGCTCAAAGAAATCTCCTATGTTGCCTTAAAAGTTGTATTTCCCTGAAAACCTCATTACTGCTTCCTATATCAAATAAATTTTAAGCATGAGGAACTGTTTAGAAGCTTTTCATCCTTATTTTGAATGAAAAGTGTGATTTGAATGACATTTGAAGTACAGGAGGTCAAGGTGTACTATACGTGGTCACACATTTTGATTCAGTCCCTATTTTCAAACTTGACGACCAGTGCTTTAGTCATATCTACAATTAGTTCTTAGGAAATTAGCCCAATCACTTTGGAGCTTTATTTTTGAAACGAGAAATTAGGATAATGACAGGAAATCCTAGAGAATTCACGGTCTTTGGAATGTTTGCCTTAGAACTAGCACTTCAATTCCATTAGTCAAATCAAGTAATAGCCATCCTAAGTTCTCGGGTGATGCCTATTGGTGGTCTTTTTTGCTGTTTGTATTTTTCTTTTCGGGTCACACTCAGAGGTGCATAGGGCTGACCCCTGACTCTGCACTTAGGGATCATTTCTGGTATGATTATTTGGGGGACCAGGTGTGGTTTGGGGTTTTGTGCAAGGCAGGTACTCTAGGCCATCAGTTACGATTCAGTAAGTGCTCTGAACCCTATCCTTAATCTTTCTCTCCTTCTGAGCACAGTCACTTGCTCTTGAGAGTAAATTCTGTATTTCTTCCAGTCCATACGTAATTTCTCTCCTTTTATAGATGACATCTACCTTCTTGTCTCTCTCATAGCACTTCACAAGCTCTTTGGAGGAGGATAGGGAATAAGAATAGGACGCTGGATTGGAAGAGCTTCAAAGTCATCTGCAATGGGTGTGCACACAGGAAGAATAAGAATTTGCCATAAAACCACACTGCAGAAAAGCTGTCTATATGCCTGTGTTCAGTGCAGCAATGCTCATAATAGCCAGAATCTGGAAACAGCCCAAGTGCCCGAGAACAGATGAGTGGATAAAGAAACTATGGTACATCTACACAATGGAACACTAGAAAGCTGTTTGGAAAAATGAAGACATGAAATTATACATGGAAGGACATGGAGAGTATCATGCTGAGTTGAGTCAGAGGGAGAGGGAAAAAAACATAGAAGGGACAAACACTCATTTGTGGGATATAAAAACAAACAAACATAGTGTGTGAATAATACCCAAAGTTAGTAGAAAACAAGGGTCAGGAGGACAAGTCCATGGTAGGAAGCTTGCCACCAAGGGGGAGGGGGAGTGCAGTTAGGACAAAGAAGGGACCATTTTGATAATGATAGCTGGAAATGATCGCTCTGGACAAAAACTGAGTGCTGGAAGGGGGTAAAGTGATATGCACAGTACCCTTTCATTGCAAAGCACAATGCCAAAGGAAAATAAGAAAGGGGGTGGGGGAAGAGAAAGAGGGAAGGGGGGAGAGAGAGAGAGAGAGAGAGAGAGAGAGAGAGAGAGAGAGAAACAGAGACAGAGACAGAGACAGACACCAGAAACAGAGACAGACAGAAACAGAGAGAGAGATAGAGACAAGAGAGAGACAGACACAGAGAAATATCTGCCTTAGATGGGAAGGGGGAAAGTGGGACATTGGTGGTGGGAAATGTGTAGTGGTGAAGGGACGGGTGTTAGAACATTGCATGACAGACTTGATCATGAAAACTTTGTAACTGTATATTTCACGGTCATTCCAACAAAAAATAAATTAAATGAAAGAAAAAAATTTGGGCCATTCTTGCAAACAATTTATCACAGAGAAGGATTGAAGAGTAAGGCCTATTTTCCATATGCTGCTGACTACAACCTTTTTTGTGATCTCTCTATGCATGATAAGAACATTTCCCACAGTTCCATATTTTTTAATGAGGAGAAAATTTCTTTCTTTCTCTCTCTCTCTCTTTTTTTTTTAGGTTTTGAAATAAAGCAGAAAAACTTTCTAAATTATAAAGTGATTCTTCTTTGGTGTTTTCTGTCACCTCCAATGGAAAAATTACTGCATTTAAAAAAAAATAGCAAAGTTTGGAATGGCCTAAGGGAATTTTTTTTAAAGTTTTATTAGGAGTTACATGAGATATATTTCACTGTTTCAATATAAATGAAGTGAAAAATGTACACTCTATTCATTCCCTTTTGGGGGAAGACCATTATTATTTCCATTTTGTTGTTTTCAAAGCAATTAAATATGGTCAAATTCACATTCTTTTATAACAAGTGTATGTAGTAGAAAGTTACAAATTTAGCTATTTCTCCTGGTTGATGACATGATTTGTACTATAAATCACTGAGAATAAATAAACCACTTAGTCTAGCAAATGAGGTCAGAGAATATATGAGTCATATAATTTAAATTCCAACTTTCACTTCCAAAAGATTTTAGCTCTATATGTTAAAATTAATTTATTGCAAAATATTTAAATAATTATAGAAACAGCACTGTAGCACTGTCTTCCATTGTTCATTGATTTGCTTGAGCAGGCCCAGTAACATCTCCGTTGTGAGACTTGTTGTGACTGTGTTTGGCATATCGAATACGTCACAGGGAGCTTGCCAGACTTTGCTGTGTGGGCGAGATACTCTCTATAGCTTGCCGGGCTCGCTGAGAGGGGCGGAGGAATCGAACTCAGGTCGGCCAAGGCAAACGCCATACCGCTGCGCTATCACTCTAGGCCATAGAAACATAAATAGAAGAAAAAAAAATTAAAACAGAAAAAAATAGCCAATGGGATTAGTGTAGATTAGAATTAAATTGGTTTTACGCTTCATAATTAGAAAGAAGTAACTAGGCTTCCATATTGGAAATGTACAGCTTATACTCTAGAGCAGTGATCTTTAGGATTAAATATATAAAAGTATCTCAAGTAATTTTCAGTTAATAACTTATTTATTTTCTTTTTTAACATAGATAATAATGGTTTACTTTTATCTCTTTATTTTCTTGAGTGAAAAACAAGGGTGTACAACTAGACTGTTATTTATTGATAGGAATCTGATTATGTAATATATAAAACTTTATCTATGTGTCAAGATGGTAGAAAGACTGAAAGTGACATGTTAAATCATGAGAGTTTTTTTGCTTATGATCAGTAAATGCATATTGACCTTTTCCATTAATTTTTGATTTTCTAATGTCTCATTTGTGAGTGTCACAACTGAGCAATGCTATTGTGTGTATTATAAGGGAATCAGCACTGTCGCACTGCATTGTCCTCCCATTGTTCATCGATTTGCTCCAGTGGGCCCAGTAATGTCTCCATCGTGAGACTTGTTGTGACTGTTTGGCATATCGAATATGTCATGGGGAGCTTGCCAGGCTTTGCTGTGCGGGTGAGATACTCTCGGTAGCTTGCCGGGCTCTCCAAGAGAGGCAGAGGAATCGAACCCAGCTCAGCAGGGCCAGCTGCATGCAAGGCAAATGCCCTACATAAGGGGATCAGCATCGAGCAAATACTGGTGATCATCACCCTGGAGATAACTTCTATTCATTAAAGCATTTTTTGGCTTAAAACAAAATTAAGAGAAAAATACAATAGTCTTCCATATACCCTATATTTCCATATGCATAGCCTTGCCCTTTATTAATGTCTTTAATAGAGCAACAGATTTGTTAAAACTTTGATGAAACTAAATTGACACAAATATTACTCAAATTCTTTAATGTATGATATGATTTTCTCTGGGTGGTCTGCATTCATTGGGTCTGGACAAATTTATAATGATATGTATACAGCTTTATTGCATCATACACAGCAGAATTAATAATATCCTATTATCTAGACAAGACACAATTTATTTATTCACCATCCACAGAAGGCTATCTCTGTTGCTCTCATGTTTTGGCACTTGTGAATAAAAAATGCTATAATCATGCAATTATAGATTTCTGTGTAGACATAAGCTTTCAACTTTGGGTAAATATCAAGGAACATAACTGATAGGTTGCATAGTAAGAAAATGTTCAGTTGTGTTAGAATTTGTCAAAGTGTCTTATAAAGTGATCAAACCATTCTGTATTTCTATTATCATTGAATAAGAGTTTCTGTATCTTACTTTTAAGCTGTTGGCATTGTAAAACTTCGATGGGGGTCATTCCTAAAGGTATATCACCGTGTCTCACTCTTGTCAGTTAGCAATTCTCTGCTTATATATTATGTCAAAAATTTTTCATATGCTTTTTTAGCAATGTTTATCATTTCTGGTGATGTGTGGATTATTTTAAATTGCACTGTTGTTTTTCTTATTCCTGAGTTTGACGAGTCCATTGAATATTTTGACAACTCTTTTTTTCTGGATATATCTTTTGTAAATATTTTATCCCAGTCAGTAGATTGCCATTCTCATCAAAATCTTTAGCAGAGCAACATATTAATAAAGCCCTATTAGTCAATTCTTTCTTTTATGGTTTACTTTTTTAGTAGGATATTTTAAAATGTCATGGTCCAAATGAAGGTGATTTATATCAATATTCCTCAAAGGAGGGATATGCCCCTCCACAGCCCCCCCAAATATTTCAAAGAAGTCACATGTAAGAATTGCATAAATAAAACCATAATGCCTAAAATGAGAGAGAGAGAGAGAGAGAGAGAGAGAGAGAGAGAGAGAGAGAGAGAGAGAGAGAGAGAGAGAGAGGTGCCTGCCATAGAGGCAGATGTGGGTGGGGGTGGCTTGAAGAGGTGGGAGGGAAACTGGGGACCCTGGTGCTAGAAAACTGCACTGATGAAGGGATGGGTGTTGGCACATTGTGTGACTGAAACAAACACTGTAGCACTGTAGCATTGTCCTCTCTTTGTTCTTCGATTTGCTCGAGTGGGCCCAGTAACCTCTCCATTGTGAGACTTGTTGTTACTGTGTTTGGGCATATTGAATACGCCACAGGGAGCTTGCCAGGCTTTTGCCTGTATGGGTGAGATACTCTCGGTAGCTTGCCGAGCTCTCTGAGAGGGGCGGAGGAATCGAACTCAGGTTGGCCATGTTGACCGCATGCAAGGCAAACGCCCTACCGCTGTGCTATCACTCTAGCCCAAACACACAATGAACAATTTTGTAATGCTCTATCTCACAGTCATTCAATAAAAAAGAGAAATGCATAAATGGAATGTCATTATAGGGAAAATATTGAAAAAAACTGATCTATATATTCTCCCTGAGAAAAAATATACTTTTGTTTCACTGTTTTGCTATTGCTTTTTGATCAAAAATAGTGGACTATTTCTCTATGGGTTTATTTTGAAAGTCTTTATTTCTAATTCTTTTCAGGACTTGAATTAGAGTTGTCCTGAATTTGTAGATTAAGCTGGGAGATATTGATATGTTGACAATGTTGACTCTTTACTTCGATAAACATAAAATGTCTCTCCTTTTATTTATTATGATTTCTTCCATAGAGTTTTGTAGTTTTCCACATAGATCTCAAAAGTTTTGCTAGATACATATATCTAAATATTTCAGTTTGAGGGTGCTAATTTAAATATTTGCACATTTAAATATTATATTTATTTATCATTGTAATATTAATGTGAGGATTTCCACTTTGTACATGTATGTGTATCTACTGTTTACCACATACCTCCACCAAAGCTTCAGAGTCACCTTACCCCCATAAATATCTCTCTTCTTGCCCCCTTTCTCTTCCATAAGCATGACAGTTTTCACCCAATATAGTTTTTTGTTTTGGAATTTAGTTTATTTTAGGTATTAATATTCTACACATGGGTGAAAACATAATTCAATTTCTTAATTCACAGAGAATAATTGTTAGGATTTCCATAGATTTTGTCCCAAAAGGCACAGTTTCACCTTTTAAAGGACTAAAATGTATTCTATTGGGTATATATATTCCACAACTTCTTTATACAGTCATCTGTCTATGGGTAGTTAGGCTGATTTTGTAGTTTTGGCTATTGTGAATAATTCTGCTATGAACATATGGGTGCATTTGTCTTTTTGAATTAGTGATTATGTGTTCTTCAAATATATGAATAGCAATTGTATTAGTAGATCATATTAGATTTTAATTTTATAAAGAAATCTCCACATTATTTTCCCTAAAGACTGCACCACCTTAGATTCCAACCAACAATGTACAAGAGGTCCATTTTCTCTACATTCTCACCAATACTTACTGTTTCCAATCATTACGATACAGTCCATTCTCCCTGGTGTGAGGTGCTATCTAATTGTAGATTTGATTTTTATTTTCCTAATAATAAGAAAGTTGAATATCTTTTGAGTGTTTCTTTGGAGAAGTATCTAGTCATGCCTATTGTACATTTTTAAAAACTGGGTAGTTATTTTGGTTGATGTATAAGTTTCTATATTTCTTGTATATTAATCTTTTATTCCTCCACCCCTCTCAAGAGCCCGGCAAGCTACCAAGAGTATCTCACCCGCACGGCAAAGCCTGGCAAGCTACCCGTGACGTATTCAATATGCCAAACACAGTAACAAGTGTCACAATGGAGATGTTACTGGGCCTGCTAGAGCAAATCGATAAACAACAGGAGGACAGTGACAGTGACAGATATATGATATGCAAAGTCCTCTCCAAATTGCTATGGCGTGAGTGTGAGTGTGTGTATGTGTGTGTGTTAACTTCCTTAGCCACATATAGGCTTTTAAATTTAATGTAGTTCTATTTATTTATGTTTGCTTTAGCTTCCATTGCCATTACAGTTGAGTTTTTAAGTACACCTCAAATGTTGAGGTCCTAATGTGTTCTATGTATTTCAATATTTATGCATGATATTGGATAACGATCACAATCACGATCATCCTGTTGTTCGTTGATTGTCTCGAGCAGGCCCCAGTAACATCTCCTTCATCCTAGCCCTGAGATTTTAAAAAGTGCCATATTCAAGGCTCTTTCAGGGTTAGGAGAATGAGACCCATCATTGTTACTGGTATTTGGCATATTGGGTATACCACGGAGAGTTTGCCAGACTCTGCCATGTGGGCAGGTTACATTCGGTAGCCTGCCAGATTGACCAAAGTAAGAATGAGATAATAAGATGTCACTTCCGGAAGCTGGGATTTGTAGTCTCTGGGTCTTGGCCGTTGATGGGATTACACGGTGCCAGGGGGCCAGTTGGTGGGTGTGACCCCTGCCTCATGGAAGATGGAGGATCTGGGTGAAGGATGCTCAGCCCCGATCTTAGCAGGCTTGGATATCTCAGCCCTGGGACCTCCATGCCTTTGTTCCTCTGCCGGTACCTTCATGAGTGTAGAGAGTGGTCTCAGCATGGTTGTGGCTGGTTCTGGAGGTCTTCGGCTGCTGGGGCTATGCTTGGGGTGGTGAGGGAAACTCAACCCGTTTCCCTCCAGGGGGCCCCGGCAAGGACAGCTAGGCACGGGGGCAGGAGACTCTGGATAGTGATCTAACATTATTTTAATTTCTTTTTTTCCCCTATGTGACTGCCCAGTTTTCTCAACGCCATTAATTGAAGAAGCTTTTCTTTCTCTATTATCTAGTGTTAACATCTTTGCTGCACATTACAGCAAAGGAGCCAACAGATGTGTAATTTATTTTTGTGCTCTCTATCCTATTGTCTATGCGCCTCATTTTGTTTCAATACCATATTATTTTATTTAGCTATTTTAGTTTAATTTTGGGCTGGAGCGATAGAACAGTGGTAGGGCGTTTGCCTTGCATGTGACCAACCGGGGTTCAATTCCTCTGGCCGTCCCTGAGAGCCTGGCAAGCTACCGAGAGTATCTCGCCCGCATGGCAAAGCCTGGAAAGCTACCTGTGACGTATTCAGCATACCAAACACAATAACAACAAATCTCATGATGGAGACATTATTGGGCCCGCTTGAGCAAATCGATGAACAACGGGAGGACAGTGACAGTGACAGTTTAATTTTACATTTATTTTTCAGCCATGCCCAGCATTATGGCTCTATGTTCAGGTTTCATTCCCAGGGGTAATGTATGGGGTACCAGGTATCAAACCCAGATTTGCTGCATGAAACATAAGTGCTCTGCATGCTGTACGATCTCTCTGGTCCCAGTGCCACACTGTTTTAAATTCCTTACGTTTTGTTATATAGTTTGAACTCAGGCATTGTTCTTTTTTCCTCAAATTGCTTTAGTTACTTGGAATCTTTTGTAATTTACACACATTTTAGAATTGTTCTTACAATTTCCTTTGTTGGAGAACAGATTTTCCCCCCGAACAGTGCCCAGACACGTTGTGCAGTGGATCCAGGCAGATGTGGGGTGAAGATGACGGGTGCGTGGAGAAACACCATCTGGGAGCAGCTGATGGCTGTTTACTTTATTGCCAAGTACACATATATCTTATAGAGGGTCTTGGCTTACAAGAAAGTCCAATCACGTGACGTTCAGCATTATTGGCCTATCACCACTCTTTCTCTGCTATGCCCCGGTCCAATCCCAGTCAATGCTGGATGCTGCCGTTGCGATAACTTGCTAAGTGTAAGTAACAGTTCCTGTGTCTAGGGCTCATGTGACGAGGAGGTCGAGTGAGGCTCAAGGCTGAACACCCGTTGTTGGCTGACACCTGTTCTTGCCAACTTTGCCTAGATACTCCCTCTTGCGAGGCTTTACTTCTGAGCTGCTTTGCAAGGTGGGGTTTTATCCACACCAGAGTCTGTCACCCTGCTCCACATCCTTGAAAAATTTCATTGGTGTTTTGATAGGTTAATTAGTGGATCTATAGATTACCTTAAATAAGATAACAATTTTATTTATTTTATTTTTTATTTATTTATTTTTGCTTTTTGGGTCACACCCGGCGACGCACAGGGGTTACTCCTGGCTCTTCACTCAGGAATTACTCCTGGCGGTGCTGGGGGACCATATGGAATGATGGGAATCGAACCCGGGTCGGCCGCGTGCAAGGCAAACGCCCTATCTGCTGTGCTATTGCTCCAGCCCCAAGATCACAATTTTAATAAAAAGTATTCCACCAATCCATGACCATAGGAAGTCTTTTAAATTTCATTTAGTTTATTCTATTCATTTTTATAATTTGTTGTCATTTTCAAGGTATAGGTCTTTTGTCTTCTTCGATCCACTTTTTCCAAGGTATTTTTTTTTATGTGTGTCTGTGTGCAATTATGTTAGGTTGCTTTAGTTTTCCTTTTCTGAAACTCATTATTTGCATATGGAAATGCAAAAAAACAAGTGTATTGATTTGTATCCTGCCACTCTAGTAAACTCATTAATTATTTTTAGTACTAATTCTGTGGTGGGCTATCTTCATGATTTTCTATGCATATTACTGCCACATCATCCATAAATAGTAATTTTTACTTCTTTTCCAATTTGCATTTATTTTATATCTTTTGCTTGCCTAATTGTGATGATTAGGGCTTCTGGAACTATGGTGAAAATTAGTGATGAGAGTTATTTTTTATTTCAAATTTTACTTGCTCAATATTAGATTTTTTTGTTTTTTATTCAATATTCGATTTTTTTTAAACAAGTGACTCTTTCTTTTTATTCACAAGATGGCCAATTTATTACAAAGACTAGTGAGGAATATAAATTAACACTCATGTAAAGAGAAACACAGGATGAGGTCTGGTAAGGAAGGAACTGCAGTCTCTGTGGGGTATGGATTCCTGAAAGACAAAAGGGAATGTGTTGACTCCCCATCCTGAAAGCTCCAGGGATTAACTTTCACGCATTAAACTTGTATCTTGCATTCTTACCACGCTTCCTTATTCTGGAAAAATATATAAAATTTTTAGTATTATATTAGCAATCATAGTACCTTGTCAAGATCAATGACTAATACATTTCTTCACTGTTTCATGTGAGTGAATCTTCACTTATACTTTTTTTTAAAAGATAATCTCACATGATACATAATTTTAGGTTGATGGTTTTTTTCCTCTCTCATTATTCTTAATATTTCACTCTACTATATTCTTCCTTGTATGGTTTTGGCAGAAGTTCCATCTAATTTTTATCTTTCATTCCCTTAGGTAATATTTTTCCTCTGGATTCTTTCAGGATTTTTCAAAATCTTTGGTATTTTTTATAGTGTGAGAATGATAAGCATAGGAATAAGTTCTGGGGGGAGCTAGAGAGTTAGCACAACAAACAAGACACCTGTATTGCACCCCCAAACCCCATATATTCCCCGAACCTGCCAAGAGTGATTCCTTAGTACATAGCCTGGAGTAAGCCATGAGCACAGTTAAGTATGACTCCCGACTCCTTTCTCCCACCAAAAATATAGAGTAAGTTTTTTGACATCTCTTTTACATGAAACTCTTTAATAAAGTTTCCTAACTCTGTGGTTTGGCATCTGATATAATTTGGGGAAGATTCTCAGTCATTGTTATTTTAACATTGTTTCTTTCTTTTCTTTATGTTTCTTCATCAATATCTATCTTCCATATTTTTCCAATGATTACAAATTTTATAATTTTTTTTTAGTATTTTGTTTTCTTTGCTTTCAGTTTCCTGGATTCTTTTTCTTTCTTTTTTTTTCTTTATGGGTCACACCCGGCGATGCACAGGGGTTACTCCTGGCTCTGCACTCAGGAGTTACTCCTGGCGGTGCTCAAGGGACCATATGGGATGCTGGGAATCGAACTCGGGTCTGCCGCATGCAAGGCAAACGCCCTACCCACTGTGCTATCTCTCCAGCCCCATCAGTTACCTGGATTTTTAAATTGATCCTTAGTTATATATCTTTCTTAACTAAATCACCTACTAATAAATATATCCAAGGTATTCCTCAGTTCTGTAACAGGTGTTTTTTTTTTTTTAATCACCAGCATTTCTTTTAGGTTCTATATTAGACTTTACATCTTTCTGTTTACATTGTTCATCTGTTTCTGCTTGTTATCTCCTTTATCCATTAAGGCATTTAGCATATTAATTATAGCCTATTTTACATTCCTATTCTGATAATTACAATTCCTCTTCATATCTAAGTTTGGTGCTGTTGTCTTTTCTGTCTTTTCACACTGTACCTTTAAACTTTTAGAATAACTTGTGATATTCTGGGTAGTTTGGCACTATGTTCAAGGTCCAATGAACTGTTATAAGTAGTTCTTTAATAGTGGGATTGTAAAGTGTGAGTTGAAGGGGCATGTGTCATAGTCTTGTGGTTACCTTTCAATCTTGTAGTAAACTATCTTTGGACTGTGAAGTTCACACAAGTGTCTTGGTCTTATCTCCATCTTAAATGGATAGGCTGGCCAGAGTGAGGCTAATTGGATATTCCAAATTGAATATTTTCTTTGCTCAAAGTGGATGGGGACAATGATCTGGAACTGGGTGTTTCTATTTTCTCAGGAGCTAAACTCTGATAAAGCCCTCATATGTTAAATTGATTTCTTGAAGAGAGAACTAAAAGAATAGAATTTGTGAGCACATCTCAGACTGTTGGCTTTTATTCTTTCTTTGCTAGAATCATGTGAGAATATCCAGTATTCACTGGGAAGATTTGATAGGAGGTAAAAATTTGGGATCCCCTTAATGACTGAACCTTTTGGAATTTTACCCTCGCACTGTTGCCCACAAGAAGCCACCAACACATCATCAATTACAGTTTATGTTCCTTTCCTCAGCACTTATTCCTCAATGGTAGATATCAATTGGTAGGTTTTCTGCTCCAGTGTGGTGATTCTTTGTGTTTGATTGCAAGTCACTCTTGTTTGGGAGAAAATGGTTTACCCTGTGACCTATTTCTCACAGTTCTAAGAAGAGTTGCTGGTTTCCAATGTAGTTCTGTTTTTACTCCTTAGCACAGGGTAGCCACTTCTAAGCATTTTACACTCCAGAATATGTAGATCACTTTGCAAAAGGGTTCCCACTCATTATTTCATCTGAGCCTTCCAAGTTCATTAACAATCTAGAGAAGCATTATCTACAGTTCAAAGGTATTGAAGTAGGACTTAGAGAGATTGACTATTTTGCAGGAAGTAACGTTGTCCCTCAGACTTTCAGAAATGGGAATCAGACTATTTCAATTTAGAAAACTTCTGGATTACGCAGAATATCAGGGTTTAAATTTGCAGAAACCAAAATCCTTTAACTGAGCTTCGTGGTAGGACCAAACCAACTTTGGGTTGGGACAGTTTTCATACCCACTTTAAACTGAGCTACAAATTTCTGTCAATAATAACTGTACAAGGCAAAGATCTGTTTGTCCTAAGTTGTATTTCCATTCATTGCATTAAAAACTTTTATAAATGCACAAAGAGAAATTCTAAGGAGGCGTTGGGACTGGGATGAAGAGATGAGACATTCTTCTAAGAACAAATGACTCTAAGTTCTGATTGATAATTTTAAAGAGCACCTGTCTGGTCGCAAAATATCTGTACATCATCTTTGAGAAGTCATTAGTCTGCAAATGACTGGAACACAGAGATTTTGGTCACTTTGTTTATTTTGTCCCTGATGATAAACTGATTAGATAGTAACATCATGAAATACATTTTAAACCCCAAAATAAAACATTTTCTGACACCCTCTGAGATTTCAGAAAGCAGATAGTGTCATGTATAAGAGAATCAATTTGGCTTTCCTTTCTCTAGTGCCACAAATAAGCTTTGATTATGTTTGGGATTTATTTTAAACTGAATATATCCTTCATGTCACGATAAAACAGCAAGCTTTGGTAACAATGAAACTATTATTTGGCCTAGGAATAATGATTTCTTCCACTTTCCTCGGAAACAAATTCAATGGTAAAACAGAAATACGAAGTTCTTAATCAGCTCCACAGTGTTTCCTAAGAACTCGGGGAAAACGATGAGAATAATTAAAGTTTATAAAGGTAGTCAGTGATTTCAAAATGCAATAATCTTGAGTTTATATCATCACCAGCTCTGCTTATTAATAGAGGTACATGTAGCAGTTTAAAGGATGCACACTAGCAACGATTACATCCGAATTTAAAATCTAAATTACTGTGATACCACAAAGTCATTTGACATTTTAGTACTTAGAATCAGATAATAGTATATCTCTTTAAAAACTGTGGTGATTAAATAAATGGGGACTATAGAAACAATATCATAACTAGTTCTGGACATATATTCATTGCTGATAGTGAAAAGTAAAAGCAGTAAATGAAGTCATGATCCAGTGAATATTATTGCATTCTTATGACTATCAGTCGTATAACTTAAAATATTTAAGTATGTAAGAATATTGTGATACTTAATATTACAAGCAATACTATCACTATATATGTACATATATATATTCAGAGTGCCTTTTTAAGAGGGTATATACAAGATAAGGTTAAATGTAAGTTACACTCTCCTAAATCTATCCTCTTCCTTTCCTTCAATGGCACCTAAGCCTCTAGGTCTGCTTGAACAAAATACACCTTCTCTGAGCTCTCAGTAGTGAAAAGCAAATCAATCCAACAAGAGAAGAGAACACAATTGGGTTTAAAATTTAAGGTGCCCATAGGAACACTTGGTGGAGGTTGATGTCTCAGTATTAAAGATTTTTCTTTAAAGCTTATTCATCTGAGAGTGAGGGTTGGTATTTCAGCCAATGTTTTCACATTTACATTTTGTCTACAATTTAGGGATTATTCATGTCCTAAACTGGTGAAGATTTTTTTTTTTTAGTGTGTGAAATTATTTTTTTAAATTTATTTATTTATTTATTGAATCACCGTGGGAAAGGTTACAAAGCTTTCAGGTTTAGGTCTCAGTCATGCAAATATCAAACACATTTCCCTTTACCAATACTTATTTTTTTATACGATCTGAAGAGAAACCCGAGTTCGATTCCTCCGCCCCTCTCGGAGAGCCCGGCAAGCTACCGAGAGTATTCGATATGCCAGACACAGTAACAACAAAGTCTCCAATGGAGACGTTACTGGGCCCGCTCGAGCAAATCGACGATCAACGGGAGGGCCTTTACCTTTTCCCCCTCTCGGAGAGCCCGGCAAGCTACCGAGAGTATTCGATATGCCAGACACAGTAACAACAAAGTCTCCAATGGAGACGTTACTGGGCCCGCTCGAGCAAATCGACGATCAACGGGAGGGCCTTTACTTACTTACTTAATACTTATTTTTTACCATGAAGAACCCGAATAAAATCCCACCCCCCACCCTTCCCAGTCCCTGTGGGGCAGATGAATTCTAGTTAACACTCTATCTGCTTTGATTAGATTCATTATTTCAATAAAAGATTCGCCACTATTATTTAGAGTTTCCCCCCGCCCCCAAATCAGACATGCTGAAAAAGCATTGTGAAGTGATTTGCTTTCTACAGCTGGGTTCAAGAATTAAATGTTGGTTCTGGATTTCTGCTATTTTACTTATTGACCCTGGAAGTATTTCTACTGAAAGTCAGATAGTTAAGAAATTGGTTTCTGTGTTCTGGAGTCGTGGCCGTGCTGGAGAGCCGCTCGTGGGGGGCAACTGGTGGCCTTGGTAGGGCGTGAAGGGCGGACCGAAACGCCCCCCTTGGTGAAGATATTTTTAAAGATTACCTGGAAGTAGGGCTGAAGCAATAGCGCAGCGGGTAGGGCGTTTACCTTGCATGCAGCTCACTCGGGTTTGATTCCTCCATCCTTCTCGGAGATCCCAGCAAGCTACCGAGAGTATCCTGCCTACATGGCAGAGGCTGGCAAGCTTCCCATGGCGTATTTGATATGCCAAAAACAGTAACAAGTCTCACAATGGAGACATTACTGGTGCCCGCTCAAGAAAAATCCATGAACAACGGGAGGACAGTGCTACAGCACTACCTGAAAGTATCATGCCACCAGACCCTGCACCAAAATGCTTCACTTGGGACGCCCCAGAGAGGGTGAGTGCGACCCCTCCCCACCCCAAGAGACCCAGCCCCAGTAGCTGAAAACCTCCAGAATTCAACTGCCACCATACTCACGGCTGCTTTCCACACACTCCTGCTGAGCCTCACCCACTGGACCCTGGGGCAGTGATAACTCATATCTTACACCACCCATACTCCAAGAGTAGTGTACCACATTTGATGGGGTTCAAAGTAGGAGGCAAACAAACTTAGGGGGAAATATTTTTTTACACATATATATGGAAAAAGAAAAAAATATATATACAAGGCTTAACCTTTTACATATATACATATATACACATATATATGTGTGTATATATATATATATACACACACACACACACACACACATATACACAAGGCTCAACCTTTAACAACATGTTAGTGATCTCTTACAGAAGGACTTAATGAATCCTGGGTAAAATACAACAATCTTCACACTCTTTTCTCAAAGGAAACTTTTTTGTAGCATTTTCAGCAGTTTTTCATAACAAACAATGCAAACTAAATTATTTCAGTTCTGCTTTGGGGCAGGAGTTGAGGTTCAGAATGGAAACATCTGAAATAAGGTGGTGGGAAGGTTTAATGGTGATGGGATTGGTGTTAAAATATTAAATTTAATCAAATATTGTGAACTACTTTATAAAATAAAAAAATAATTAAAAGAAAATAGACGATTACCTGGCAATTAGTAAAGGAAGCACAGATGCCTGATATCTGTCACTGCAAATGTCAGGTAAGAGCTGCGGAAACATGTAAGGCCTGGAAATCAGGAGTCTTTGTTCATATGTTGGGTCATCCATCATGATTCCAGAGACCCCAGTGTTAGAATTTGCTGTCTTTGAATAATAATAACTAGAGAGTCCTTCCTGAAGAACACTTATCATAAATTAGACTTGCAGTGTGAACTGAGCTGCCTTGTTGGTAAAATCCAGGACAACCAGGGAATGGGGAAATGTCATATCCTAAGACCTGAGGATACCACAGGCAAGTCAAGGTTAGATAGGATCTTCTGAACTGGCAGAGAAGTTTATGAGGATGGACAACTGGGTGCATGGTCTTCAAGCTCTTCTCTCTGTGGCCAAATCACTTTCATCACTCTGAGAGGGTGCAAGTATTTGAAATACGCTGTTATGGCAGTTACCAAACTACCCATGAACACTCGGGTTATGCTGACTGTTAAACTTCTGAAACAATCTCAGATCAAATGACAGCTGCTCACTGGGGGGTATTATAGTTATTTGTACCTTGCTAATTGTCTGCACTGACATGATATATCCACATAATAAGCCAAAACAGCATGATATCCTGGAATTATTATTTTTTAATTATGCCACTATGACATAGGTAGGCCTATGCACATTCATTAATTAAATTTAATTTATATATGCTGAAGTAAACTATTTATAACTTCCACAATCTATTCCCTGATGCTGATATGCCCCTCCAAATAGAAATCTTTCCCCACAAGTTCTGTTTGTTTTGTTTTTTCTTTTTCAAAATTGTGTTTGATTAAAGCATCGTGAATTGCAAAGTTACTCATAGTTGGGTTTTGACATACAGTGTCCCATCACCAGTCCCATCACCAGACATACAGTCCCATCCCTCCAGCAGTGCTCCCAGATTCCCTCTCCGACTCCTCGCACCCAAACCCCAGCCTGCTTTTGACAGGCACCTTTTACATTTGGTTGTCAAAATTTGGATCTCACGATTTCAGTGTTGCTGACTCTCTGGCTTAGATATTTAACTTTATCATTCTTTAAAACCACACAATGTATCTGGGTCCCCTTGGTGTGGAGCAATATATCCCATTGATATGAGCCTACTTTACCAACCTCTCACCCTCTTAGTAATTACCCAAAACATACGGAGATCCCTGTGGGAAACATTAATATTAAGAACAACAGTCTTATAAAAAATACAATATATCATTGTTTTTCTGTATGAACTTTCTAGAATTCAGAAGTTCCAGTCTTAGCTACTATATTTTGGATGAAGCATACTGTATTTGGACTAGCATCACGATCACGATCACGATCATCCTGTTGTTCGTCGATTGCCTCGAGCAGGCACCAGTAACGTCTCCTTCTTCCTAGCCCTGAGATTTTAAAAGAGCCATATTCAATGCTCTTTCAGGGTTAGGAGAATGAGACCCATCATTGTTACTGGTATTTGGCATATTGAGTATGACATGGGAAGTTTGCCAGACTCTGCCCTGTGGGCAGGATACTTTCGGTAGCCTGCTGGGTTCTCCAAAGGAAAAATGAGATAAAAAAAATTGGACTAGCATAGCTAATAGAATTGTCTTTCAGATTATAGAATTCATTTATGCCATGCATAGTCTGTGAACCATTCTAATATCCAACATATAGTATATCTAAAATATATAATTAATATTAATATAGAAAATGTATGCATATATATGAAATTAGCTACACTGATAATATACTTCTGGTGATAAAGTGGTCTGAGACCAAATAAATATCTTACTGTCTACAAGTTCCAAACATTGTGGTTATTTAATTGGAGCAGAGGGGTAAATTTTCACTTGTTTTTATAGTTCTCTTTGAGAGTTCTGTGATAAAAAGACCTACAAAAATAATATCTGTATTCTTAGCCATAACTACCTCACTATCAAGTCTCTTGCCTGTAAATATGACTAATCTGAAGCATTTCTGATAATTTGGAGTACAGAATTACATAGTCTATGTATAAAAGCACCGTACTTTGTACAGTAATATTAGGCTACTTAGTGTTATACCTGTAAGTCACTTTTTCTTTTCTTGGCTTTCAGGCCATGTGGTACTTGGAGACTACTCCTGGAACAATATTTGGGGGTCATTCCCAGAATTTTTTAGGACACTGAGAAACACTTGAGATCAAGCCTGGGCTCCGGAATCAAAGCATGTGCTCTGACAATTTGAGTCATCTCAGTAGGCCCAACACAATGTTTTTGCATTGTAATCTTAAAGACTTTTGGTAGACTATCACTTACTTGTCTAAGCTTAAGTTTGGAATACATCTAAGATTCAGATTTGTTAGAAGAAGTACTGAGCCAGATGATATTGCCCTATTGAATAGGGGAAGAATAGCTTTGATATTATAGTTAGAACAAAACCACATCAGCATGAAGCAATTTTGTCACTAAATTGCTCTTGGAAACAGAATCAGATATATAAATATTAATGTAAAATGGGGAAGGTAGACACAATATTGAAATCTATATTGTCTAAAATTAATTTTAAATGCTTCAACCTAAAATGGAAGTATTATTAATCTATGTATTGGGCTGGAGCACAGCGGGTAGGGTATTTGCCTTGCACGTGGCCAACAT
This sequence comes from Sorex fumeus, assembly GCF_029834395.1. Classification (NCBI taxonomy): domain Eukaryota; kingdom Metazoa; phylum Chordata; class Mammalia; order Eulipotyphla; family Soricidae; genus Sorex; species Sorex fumeus. The sequence goes on along the minus strand of NW_026606071.1, from coordinate 42,766,752 downwards.
GGCCAATCCAAGTTTGATTCCTCCACCCCTCTTGGAAAGCGTGACAAGCTACCAAGAGTATCTTGCCTGCATGGAAAAGCCTGGCAAGCTACCTGTGATGTATTTGATATGCCAAACACAGTAACACATCTCACAATGTTACTGGCCCCGCTTGAACAAATTGATGAACAATGGGAGGACAGTGACAGTGACAGTGATATATTGTGAAACTTAAAATATACTATTGTATGGGCCTATTAGATTTATAATAATGCAAAACACATAAATCTAAGTTGGTGATTGGTAAATAAACGTTCATTGAAAATGGGATATATAGTTGCTTTTGCTGCTTTCTTGTTAACACAAAGTTTCAGGAGCTGACCAGAGGCCTGAGAGCAGCACAGCTTTGGTAACTTGTCACATATAAGGCAAGAGTTTTGGGACACTTACTTCAATATGGAATTCATTGGAACTGCTAGATATTTCAAATTCGTGTTTTGAAAACAATTATTTTTGCTACGACTTCTCTAGAAGGATCCTGATTAGTAGTCCTAGTCACCGAAGCACTCTGAATGCTGGAGTGAAGATGGACAGAATGGAAGTAGAACAAAACATAAGAAAGACATAATTTTTTCAATTCTTTCCCTCACTCTCTCTGTGGTTTCTACTTCTTTCAAAGTATTCACACTGGAATTACAGATGTCATCTGGTGTGGAAATTTATTTATTAAATAAATAACATTTATTGATTAAATATTTTAAATTGAAAACATTTATTGAATTCTTATGCTTTCAGGATAGCAAGCTAGATTTTTTGTAAAGCAACATTGTGGAGATATTGATAACATTAGTCGAATTGCCACCCCCTTCCCCATCCCGGCCGCCCAACAGCAATGCCTGAGCAAATTAAATGCTGATCAAATTGAAATAATTAACCATCTGCCTCTGATCAGGACTTGCTAAGGAAGCAAAAGAGATAGCTGACATAAGAGCGATTACACAGGCCTTAGATGAGATAGATGCTCTAATCCTTAACCCAAATAAACTCTATTGACCAACCTGCACACTCACAGCTTGAAATAAAGGCTACAGATGAGTCACAATGCAGGAAGGTGCTGTTCTCTCTGGCTGAAGTCATGAGTCATGAGACTTCCTTTAGCTTTTGCAATTATAGTCTTTCTTTTAATTCAAAAGTTAAAGGGAAAGAAACTTTCTTCATAATGGTGATTCTGAGAAATAACAAGAAAAGGTGCTGTTAGAGTGATACTTTATATTAAGGATTATATTGAACAAATGATTAAATTTTATGTCTTATTTACTTAACCTAAGGGATGTAATTTTCCAGTTGCTCTAGCTCTGAGTTAGAAAATAGAGGCCCAGAAGGGCTTACTTATTTGATTTTTAAAATAACTGCCTTTGTTATAAAGCCTAGGATACAAGCACCAAAGCATCATTAAGAATAAAAATTATTAGGTACAGTAGGAATACAAAGGAAAAACCAGGCCAGTTGAAAAACAGCACACAGAAATGGTGCCTCATTAGTACATTGGGACAGTTAGATTTTTAAATAATGGTCTAAAACAGTAACTAGGGCATTGATTCACACTGGGGCAAGGGTTATAAAGACAAAGTCCTTCTATACAAACATCTGTGAGCAAAAATCTTGGCCTATTTCCTTCTTTATAAACATAGGAAAAATGAGTGGCACAATGCCATACATAACTAGAGAAAAATTTGGTTTTGGGGTGCTATTTTAAACATATTCAGTAAATGCATGATAGATAAATGCATTTGGTATTGTTTGACTATCCAATATTTTAATTCCAGCTATTCCCAAATTACTTTCTGGGGAATTACCTCTATTTCATTCTATCTACATCTTTTGTTGGAAAGAGGACATTACCTTCTGCAGAGAGGGATCGAAATGAACCATTCCCAACCTCCTCTTTGACTTTCAATGAAGTGGGCACATGACTTAATCTTGATTGACTGGAGTTTTCTTCCAGAACATTGACTCTTAAGACTGTAATCCAGGGAATATAAAATACTTGGTGGGAAGTACATACAGTAAAAACTATAAAAAAAAACCACATAGATTTTGCTGAATCATTTTTATATTTTTAAACTCTTTTGCCTTCTTTTACTCACTTATAATCTCCTAATTCCGTCAGCTCTGTGTCATTATAGATTTCTTTTCATCAATTTCCGTCTTTTTAAAGTTGAGAGTGTGTCTCATTTTCCCTCCCTTTGATTGGGACTATAATTTCATTGTGAAATTTTAATTTGACCAAATTTCATGGTGAAGCAAAAACATTGTGTGTTGTATTGCCTCCAACTTTCCCTGCAAAGCAGGGGTTATTGCAAGATTTTTTCCAAATGAAAGCACTTTGATGAAAGGAGAAGTATGTCTGTAAATTCTGCATGTTTTCTAATCAAAACAGTTTTTGAGCAATGGTAGTATTTTATATCTAAAAATCAAGAAGGTACAGACTCTAACCCAAAGATAAAGATATCATCCTAATCTTAAGTAATATTCTTTGTTTTGGATACACACATACACACATCAATGAGGGATGCAAAAATAAGAAAGGAATATGAACTAAATGGAAATACCGAAAAGAGAATGATTATTTTTAACTAAACAATCAGAAAATGATGGCTTACCCAACTGTGACACAATTTGAATTATATATATCTTATAGAATGTTCTAGGCAGAAATAAGAGAGAGTCCATAAGTCATGTTGAATAAATATGTAAAGTATGGAAATAAAAACTATGACAGGAGAAATATCCTCCAAATACATGAAAGGGGATTATAGGCTTAAAATTCAATCAAAATAAATGCATGTAACAATGAATGTGCTTTGAAAGGAGATATAAAATCATACTTTGTATTCACATACCTTTAAGGCTTGATAGCTCTTCTTACTAGGAGAATTTCTCCTGGAAAATTGAAGACATCCAGAAATACTAGAGGATTTATTCCTAATGCGGTAGCCTAGTCCCTAGAGGATTGAGAATACAGATCTACAGCTCTGGCAAAGAACTATGTTGTAGAGAATTGTGCTATTGATTTCATTGTTAAAAAGGAGCATTTACTAATCTGTTCTCACCTTTTATTCAAATTTCTACATAAAAAGTCACAGTAGGTGGTGGAGGATGGGCACTGGTGGAGGGATGGGTACTTGATCATTGTATAACTGAAACCCAAGCAGAAAAATTTATAAGTCTATAACTGTACCTCATGGTGTTTCACTAATAAAAAACTAAATAAATAAAAAAGTCACAGTAGATAGAATGAATTGTTTACGTACCAAATTGAATATACCAAATACAGTAACGACAATAGGTCTCATTCCCCTGACCCTGAAAGAGCCTCCATTTGTTGGGAAAAGAGTAAGAAGAGGTTGCTAAAATCTCAGAGCTGGGAGGAATAGAGACATTACTGGTGCCCGCTTGAGTAATTTGACAGTCAACGGGATGACAGTGATACCAAATTAGACATGTCTAGAAGTTCTGCCCCTCTCTGAGGTGCTATACTCTTTTCCATAACATGTTCTAAACAGTTGTATAGTTGGCTAAACACCTCTAGTTACTGAATATTCACTAGCTTTCATAGTGCTGGAAAGATCTAATTATTAGTCTTTCTCTTTATTTTGAGTCTAAATATACATTTATTTAAATTAGATGCATTTGTTAGCCATAAAATTGATCCTTGGACATAAAATAAATAATTTTATTTCAAACAGTTGCTTTAAAATTTTAAATGCTTTTTTCTTTCTATATTTTTCACCAGATTTAAAATATGACTATTACATAACATTACAAACAGAAAACACTAAGAAAGGAACTAAAAGTAAAGGAAACTCATAAATAGTTTCAACAAAGTGAAGGATATAAGATTAATGCAAAAATGTTTGTATTCCTATATGGTATATAACACAAAACTAAATTAAGATAATTGATTTTAAAAATTAATACTAAATTTTCTCATAGTAAAAGAGTTGTCAAGAAAAAATTTCAATAGAATATGACTGAATTAAATATGCTGAAATTAAAATGCGTTATTATCAAAGAAATTTAAATAGAATTGCAGTGCTAAATAATTATAGATTAAAATAAGTGAGAACACAGAAAAAAAGTATAATTTTTAATATAAAATATTTTAAAAATCGATTTTATGTAGTAGCACTGTCCTGTCCTCCCATTGTTCATCGATTTGCTTGAGCGGGCCCAGTAATGTCTCCATTGTGAGATTTCTTGTTACTGTGTTTGGCATATCAAGTACGTCATGGGTAGCTTGCCAGGCTTTGCCATGAGGGCGAGATATTCTCAGTAGCTTGCCTGGCTCTAGGTAGAGAGGGGCGGAGGAATGAAACACTGGTTGTTGGCAGGGCGGGTTGAGCTTGCAAGGCAAACACCCTCCCGCTGTGCTATAGCATTTAATGTCACAAAATACAATTTAAATAAATGAAAGAATATCTAAATAGTGTCTTTTGACATCTCAGTTTCATATCTAACAAATCAATTTTGTTAAGATAACAGTACTCCGCAAGCTAATGTATAGATTCAACACAATTCCAATAAAAATTCTAGCTGATCTTTTCCCAGAACTTTATAGGATAATCTTAAAATTCATTTGGAAATGCAGAATAAAAGATTGAAAACCAATATGTACAGGAAAAACAAAGTTGGAAATGCACTGATATAAAACTGTGCTACCAAGTAGCAGTATTCAAGACAGCATGGTACCTGCCCGGAGGGGAAAGGATGTTGACCCGCTCGCCCACTCCTCTCTGGAAAGAAAGATGGCGGCCGCACGGGAGCCTTGTGGACAGCAGGTTTGAGCCGGGGTGGGTGGGAGCGGCAGGGACCTCATGGGAAGGGGGGCGGGGGCAGCGGGGGCCTCATGGGAAGGGGGGCGTTCTGGGCCGTCCTTCACGCCCGACCGAGGTCACCAGCTGCCCCCCACGAGCGGCTCTCCGGTACGGCCACGACTCCAGAGCACAGAAACCAATCTCTTAACTATCTAACTTTTAATGGAAATTCTTCCAGGGTTAATAAGTAAAATAGCATTAAACCAAGTTGTAGAAAACAAATCATTTCACAACGCTGTTTCAGCATGTCTGATTGGGGGGTGGGGGGTCGTAAACTCTAAATAATAATTGTGCATCTTCTATCGAAACAATGTATCTAGTCAAAGTAGATAATTAACTAGAACTCATCTGCCTCACAGGAATTGGGAGGGGTGGGAGGTGGGGTTCTATTGGGGTTCGCGGTTAAAAATAAGTATTGGTAAAGGGAAATGTGTTTGATATTTACATGACTGAGACCTAAACCCGAAAGCTCTGTAAGTTTTCCCACAGTGATTCAATAAAGAAATAAATTAAAAAAAAAAGACAGCATGGTATTAGTACATACATCAGTAGAATAAAATTCAGAATGCAGAAATAGACTTTTCAAGTTTGTAGCCAATTAATGTTCAATAAGAGTGCCAGAAAAATCCAATGCAGGGGTGGGGCAATGTAGCATTGTTCAAACAATCATTTCTTATATTGTTATCCATACACAAAAGAATAAGATTGAAATTCCCATTTACACTAAAAACAAGATATTAACACAGAATGGATCAAGACCTAAATGTAAAACTTCTAAATATAAATATTAGGACAATGTTTGTAAATGAAATGTTTGTGATATTAGATTATTCGGGCTGGAGTGATAGCACAGCGGGTAGGGCATTTGTCTTGCATGTGGCTGACCCGGGTTTGACTCCTCTGCCCCTCTTGGAGAGCCTGGCAAGCTACCGAGAGTATCTTGCCTGCCCGGCAAAGCCTGGCAAGCTCCCCGTAATGTACTCGATATGCCAAAAACAGTAACAACAAATCTCACAATGGAGACATTACTGGTGCCTGCTAGAACAAATTGGTGAACAACGGGAGCACAGTGCTACAGTGCTACAGTGATATTAGATTAAGCAACTCTGTCCTTCCTTCCTTCCTTCCTTCCTTCCTTCCTTCCTTCCTTCCTTCCTTCCTTCCTTCCTTCCTTCCTTCCTTCCTTCCCTTCCTTCCCATTCAGAGGTACTCAGGACTTACTCCTGGCTCTGCACTCAGGAATCATTCCTATCTGTGTTCAGGGAAATAGATGGGGTGCCAGGAGTTGGACCCAGGTAAGCTATGTGCAAGGCTTACCTTCTGTGTGTGCAATCTTACCTTCTGTACTATATCTTCTGCCCAGGCAATTGTTTCTTAGATATGATATTGTATGTATGTATATACACATACACATATACACATATATATGACGTCATCAAAGTTGGGGCCTTTATACCTAGAATATATATTTATAGATAATATAAGAATATATATTTATAGATAATATAAAAATATTATTTGACTATAAGAAAAGATGAAAGAATGCAATTTGCTACTATATGGATGGATGAATAATCTGGCAAGTGTCGTGTGTATGAAGTCAATCAGAAGGCAAGGGACAGACACAAAATGACTTCTTTCATATGTGGGCTATAAAGAAACAGAGTAAGAGAATAACAGACACCTAAAGGCAACAGAACTTTAGAACTTGTCTACAGTTCTGAGCTATCCATGGTGGAGGATGAGAGGACATTAGTTGGTGTGTGGGCATGGGGAGCTACTCTGATTGAGGGTGTGTTATTGAAACGTTGTATGCATGGACCTCTATCACAAACAGAATTGTAAATCATGATGGATTTGAAGTTATGTTGAAAATAAATTTTTAAGTTTAATATTGTTTTCACAAGAGGTACAAATGTGATAATATGGCCTTCTAGAATAAATATATTAAATGATTAATTGACAGCAAACCTTAATTATAATAGACCAAGTATTATTGATTCTCAAGACCATTTAATTGACCTAATCAAGGTGTTCAGAGTCAGTATTTAGCAGTAACAGATGTGTTTATAAAGAATTCTATAAACACCTACACTTATTTTTGAAAAAGATAAGAATTTATTGAACGATTCATATGTATCTGAGATCTAAGTCCTCAAGATCTATTACATGCCTTCCTTACATTTTTTTTTAAAATTAGAGGAGTGTTTTGAATTCCTTCTGATGAAATGAAAGCTGGCAGGAGTGAGGGACAAGTAATTGAATCTTTTAACCTGTTTATATGGTCATTATTTGACTTATATTGGAATAAAATAAAGACGATTGAGAATGATATTTTCCTTGATCATAAACATAAGACAGTATAAAGAAAAATAGAACTTTAATTCAACCCAGTTTTTATCACCCAAACACACAATTATCAAGTTTTTACTTTCCCTTTGTAGAATGACCATTATATGAACAGGAATCAATAAAAGTTCCTGTGAACAGAATTATTTGTTCAGTAAAATTTGTTATTAAAAATTCAATAAAGCAATGTTCTTTGCACCATCCCTATAGATGTGAAAATTGCTTTGTTTTACAGAATGCCTCTTTGCAATGGTATTTCATTGTACTGGCACTCCTATATTCTCTATTTCATGATACTAATATTTTTTTCTTCCCAGTGAAAATGTTAACAAAATAAAGTCATTTTAAGTTCCACAGTGACCTCCAAATACTAAAAGGAATTCAATTATTTTAATACTTTATTATGATGTGCTACTATTTCTTTCTCTGAGTTGGTTATTACACAGTATTTGGAATGTTTGCTTTTTATTTCACAGATTCACAATAAGAACTTATGCTGTGGAAATTAAAAATAGATTTAGCATTAGGAAAGCAGAAGTCAAACCTTACCACTGACCCTAATTATGTGAATTTGAAAAATCCACTTAAGTCCTCAGTGTTTTGTTTTCTTCATCTGAAAGGTGAAATGGATCATAAACTGTACCTAATGAAAAGAGGTGTTATTAGAATTTTAATGCCATAATGAAAAGTCTAGAAGACAGAAAGCATAAGCAAATATTATGAGACTGTTATTATAAAAGGGCTACTTCCAAAGTTTCATTTTCAGTTAGTTGTATGATATGCAATATAATTTATTTTACAGTAAATGCACTGTGTAGAAGAGATTCTCAAATTTATTTAGGTGGTAAACACCTAGGAGACATGATGCTTTTTGCAAGTACCATGAAATACTGACATCCACTAAAGGGAAATCTGAATTAGGAATAGATATTTAATATCAATACCAAAAGCATGTGTATCCATAACAATAATTTTTACATTTAAACCATGGATACTTTTGTTCCCAACTGTTTTTGATGACTTTCACTTACTAGGCTTAATTGCAAACAAGAAAAAGTAGTTGGCTAGCAAAGATTTTCAAAAATATTAATGGAAATTTTTTTAAAGTCAAGACTATATTTCAAAACAAGGATTCAACTCTAACTCTGCCCCCTATTTATTCACAGGACTTCACTTGAAATGGGAGAGATGTAAACAGATCACACAATCACTTCTGTGGGAGAAGGAGTTGAGAATTACCACCAGGAAAAGTGATTTTGTACTCACGAACATCTGCTTAATCTAAAATGTGACTGTTCTATAAACCCAATGTTTTTAGATTAGAAAATGATGTTTTATAAAACTATGATGAGGTAAATTCTAATAATCTTATGGGTGTTTTCAGGATTAAAGAAAAGCAGCTTATGAAGATTTTCCTTACATAATAATGAAACAGAAAAAAGAAAACGCTGAGACTTAAAGTCCTAAGAGAGCTTCTATTCTTGTTAAAATAGTCTTACTATACAGTAGAATATCTGGCTAATGTAAAAAATGCAAAGTGCCCCTTCATCCCTTCTCTCCTACTACCTGGTCTATCACTTAATATTAGATTTAGTGCCTGTAATATATCAATTTTATGTCAATGTACTGAAATAAAATTACCAGATTCAAACCTTGACCTTGTTTTATGTCATTTGGATCATCTACTTTATGTTTCTTACTCACACAAACCATTAAGGACTAACTAACAGAAGTTTGGAGTTGAATAGTTTCTTTTAGGATGATTTCAGTTTCCATAGCTTCGGCATGAACATTTTATCAGGTCACAGCTTTTCCTCCTCATGAACACAGTTCACCATAAAAAAAAGATTCGAATGTGCATGAAGAGTATATAAAACACAGAGTCAAGGAACTGACTATTAATAGCTCCACAAGACAAAATAGTCTAGGTAGATGCTGGCTTCTTTCCTTTCCTTTTTTCTTTTTTCTTCTTTTTCCTTCCTTCTCCTTCTCCCTCTCCCTCTCCCTCTCCCCCTCCCCCTCCGCTCCTCTCCCCTCCCCTCTCCCT